>NC_091304.1:1147178-1172178 GCF_038502225.1 Cherax quadricarinatus | reverse complement strand
AGGGTACACCCCCCCCACACACACACTGGCAACCACCACTATCTCCACCCACACCACCCAACCACACCTCCAGCCACGCACCACCTCCACCCACCACCCGCTACCACGCACCACCTCCACCCACCACCCGCTACCACGCACCACCTCCACCCACTGACTCGTTTCAGTGACGAATCAAAGATTTATCTCGGGAGAGAGTTTTATAAAGAGCCGAGAGTTTTCTTCCAGGTGTGAGGGGAGTTTCAGGGGGGAGGAGGGGAAGGGGGAGGGGAGGGGAGGAGAAATGGGGAAAGGGTAGGAGGGGAATGCCAAATGAAAATGTGGAATGGATAAACTACTGTGTTATGTATATTATTCCGAAGGATGATTTTTCGGGGGTCAACGCCCCCGCCACCCGGTCCCAGACCCAGGCTACCAGACCAGGTTACCAGACCCAGACTACCAGACCCAGACTACCAGACCCAGACTACCAGACCAGGTTACCAGACCCAGACTACCAGACCCAGGTTACCAGACCCAGACTACCAGACCCAGGCTACCAGACCCAGACTACCAGACCAGGTTACCAGACCCAGACTACCAGACCCAGGCTACCAGACCCAGACTACCAGACCAGGTTACCAGACCCAGACTACCAGACCAGGTTACCAGACCCAGACTACCAGACCCAGACTACCAGACCAGGTTACCAGACCCAGACTACCAGACCCAGGCTACCAGACCCAGACTACCAGACCAGGTTACCAGACCCAGACTACCAGACCCAGGCTACCAGACCAGGTTACCAGACCCAGACTACCAGACCCAGACTACCAGACCCAGACTACCAGACCAGGTTACCAGACCCAGACTACCAGACCAGGTTACCAGACCCAGACTACCAGACCCAGACTACCAGACCAGGTTACCAGACCCAGACTACCAGACCCAGACTACCAGACCAGGTTACCAGACCCAGACTACCAGACCAGGTTACCAGACCCAGACTACCAGACCCAGACTACCAGACCAGGTTACCAGACCCAGACTACCAGACCCAGGCTACCAGACCCAGACTACCAGACCCAGACTACCAGACCAGGTTACCAGACCCAGACTACCAGACCCAGACTACCAGACCAGGTTACCAGACCCAGACTACCAGACCCAGACTACCAGACCCAGACTACCAGACCCAGACTACCAGACCAGGTTACCAGACCCAGACTACCAGACCCAGACTACCAGACCCAGGCTACCAGACCCAGACTACCAGACCCAGGCTACCAGACCCAGACTACCAGACCAGGTTACCAGACCCAGACTACCAGACCCAGACTACCAGACCCAGGCTACCAGACCCAGACTACCAGACCAGGTTACCAGACCCAGACTACCAGACCCAGACTACCAGACCAGGTTACCAGACCCAGACTACCAGACCCAGGCTACCAGACCCAGACTACCAGACCAGGTTACCAGACCCAGACTACCAGACCAGGTTACCAGACCCAGACTACCAGACCCAGACTACCAGACCAGGTTACCAGACCCAGACTACCAGACCCAGACTACCAGACCAGGTTACCAGACCCAGACTACCAGACCCAGGCTACCAGAACAGGTTACCAGACCCAGACTACCAGACCCAGACTACCAGACCAGGTTACCAGACCCAGACTACCAGACCCAGACTACCAGACCCAGGCTACCAGACCCAGACTACCAGACCAGGTTACCAGACCCAGACTACCAGACCAGGTTACCAGACCCAGACTACCAGACCCAGACTACCAGACCAGGTTACCAGACCCAGACTACCAGACCCAGACTACCAGACCAGGTTACCAGACCCAGACTACCAGACCCAGGCTACCAGACCCAGACTACCAGACCAGGTTACCAGACCCAGACTACCAGACCAGGTTACCAGACCCAGACTACCAGACCCAGACTACCAGACCAGGTTACCAGACCCAGACTACCAGACCCAGGCTACCAGACCCAGACTACCAGACCCAGGCTACCAGACCCAGACTACCAGACCAGGTTACCAGACCCAGACTACCAGACCAGGTTACCAGACCCAGACTACCAGACCCAGACTACCAGACCAGGTTACCAGACCCAGACTACCAGACCCAGGCTACCAGACCAGGTTACCAGACCCAGACTACCAGACCAGGTTACCAGACCAGGTTACCAGACCAGGGCGACCTTGTTATGTACTGCTTTAAAAGGTAAAAAAAACTTTGGTGTTATATAAGACAGACTTGTAAGAACTGAAGTGAACATCCCAAGTTGACCTCGTGTTATTAAGACGATATTACGTGCATGAAGCAGTGTTGTACACGTGCATGAAGCAGTGTTGTACACGTGCATGAAGCAGTGTTGTACACGTGCATGAAGCAGTGTTGTATACGTGCATGAAGCAGTGTTGTACACGTGCATGAAGCAGTGTTGTACACGTGCATGAAGCAGTGTTGTACACGTGCATGAAGCAGTGTTGTATACGTGCATGAAGCAGTGTTGTACACGTACATGAAGCAGTGTTGCACACGTACATGAAGCAGTGTTGTACACGTACATGAAGCAGTGTTGTACACGTACATGAAGCAGTGTTGTACACGTGCATGAAGCAGTGTTGTACACGTGCATGAAGCAGTGTTGTACACGTGCATGAAGCAGTGTTGTACACGTGCATGAAGCAGTGTTGTACACGTGCATGAAGCAGTGTTGTACACGTACATGAAGCAGTGTTGTACACGTGCATGAAGCAGTGTTGTACACGTGCATGAAGCAGTGTTGTACACGTGCATGAAGCAGTGTTGTACACGTGCATGAAGCAGTGTTGTACACGTGCATGAAGCAGTGTTGTACACGTGCATGAAGCAGTGTTGTACACGTGCATGAAGCAGTGTTGTACACGTGCATGAAGCAGTGTTGTACACGTGCATGAAGCAGTGTTGTACACGTGCATGAAGCAGTGTTGTACACGTGCATGAAGCAGTGTTGTACACGTGCATGAAGCAGTGTTGTACACGTGCATGAAGCAGTGTTGTATACGTGCATGAAGCAGTGTTGTACACGTGCATGAAGCAGTGTTGTACACGTGCATGAAGCAGTGTTGTATACGTGCATGAAGCAGTGTTGTACACGTGCATGAAGCAGTGTTGTACACGTGCAGTGTTGTACACGTACATGAAGCAG
The DNA here is from genome assembly GCF_038502225.1 of Cherax quadricarinatus. NCBI lineage: Eukaryota > Metazoa > Arthropoda > Malacostraca > Decapoda > Parastacidae > Cherax > Cherax quadricarinatus. Next base: position 1,168,989 of record NC_091304.1, on the reverse strand, counting down.
TGTTGTACACGTGTATGAAGCAGTGTTGTATACGTGCATGAAGCAGTGTTGTACACGTGTATGAAGCAGTGTTGTACACGTGCATGAAGCAGTGTTGTACACGTGCATGAAGCAGTGTTGTACACGTGCATGAAGCAGTGTTGTACACGTGCATGAAGCAGTGTTGTACACGTGTATGAAGCAGTGTTGTATACGTGCATGAAGCAGTGTTGTACACGTACATGAAGCAGTGTTGTACACGTGTATGAAGCAGTGTTGTACACGTACATGAAGCAGTGTTGTACACGTGTATGAAGCAGTGTTGTACACGTGTATGAAGCAGTGTTGTACACGTACATGAAGCAGTGTTGTACACGTGTATGAAGCAGTGTTGTATACGTGCATGAAGCAGTGTTGTACACGTGTATGAAGCAGTGTTGTACACGTGTATGAAGCAGTGTTGTACACGTACATGAAGCAGTGTTGTACACGTGTATGAAGCAGTGTTGTACACGTGTATGAAGCAGTGTTGTACACGTACATGAAGCAGTGTTGTACACGTGAAGCAGTGTTGTAACGTGCAGTGTTGTACACGTACATGAAGCAGTGTTGTACACGTGCATGAAGCAGTGTTGTACACGTGCATGAAGCAGTGTTGTACACGTACATGAAGCAGTGTTGTACACGTGCATGAAGCAGTGTTGTACACGTACATGAAGCATGAACGTACATGTGTTGTACACGTGCATGAAGCAGTGTTGTACACGTACACCCCTCAAGGAAGGTTCCTTGATGTTGGTGAGGGGCATTTAGGGAATTGAAGCAGTGTTGTAATGCCTTCCACATCCCCCCCCCCAGGCGTGTATAATCCTCCGGGTTTAGCGCTTCCCCCTGAAGCAGTGTTGTATACGTGCATGAAGCAGTGTTGTAAACGTTCATGAAGCAGTGTTGTACACGTACATGAAGCAGTGTTGTATACGTGCATGAAGCAGTGTTGTACACGTGCATGAAGCAGTGTTGTACACGTGCATGAAGCAGTGTTGTATACGTGCATGAAGCAGTGTTGTACACGTGCATGAAGCAGTGTTGTATACGTGCATGAAGCAGTGTTGTACACGTGCATGAAGCAGTGTTGTACACGTGCATGAAGCAGTGTTGTACACGTGCATGAAGCAGTGTTGTACACGTACATGAAGCAGTGTTGTACACGTGTATGAAGCAGTGTTGTATACGTGCATGAAGCAGTGTTGTACACGTGTATGAAGCAGTGTTGTACACGTGCAGTGTTGTACACGTGTATGAAGCAGTGTTGTACACGTGCATGAAGCAGTGTTGTACACGTGCATGAAGCAGTGTTGTACACGTGCATGAAGCAGTGTTGTACACGTGCATGAAGCAGTGTTGTACACGTACATGAAGCAGTGTTGTACACGTGTATGAAGCAGTGTTGTACACGTACATGAAGCAGTGTTGTACACGTGTATGAAGCAGTGTTGTATACGTGCATGAAGCAGTGTTGTACACGTGTATGAAGCAGTGTTGTACACGTGTATGAAGCAGTGTTGTACACGTACATGAAGCAGTGTTGTACACGTGTATGAAGCAGTGTTGTACACGTGCATGAAGCAGTGTTGTACACGTGCATGAAGCAGTGTTGTACACGTGTATGAAGCAGTGTTGTACACGTGTATGAAGCAGTGTTGTACACGTACATGAAGCAGTGTTGTACACGTGCAGTGTTGTACACGTACATGAAGCAGTGTTGTACACGTGCATGAAGCAGTGTTGTACACGTGTATGAAGCAGTGTTGTACACGTACATGAAGCAGTGTTGTACACGTACATGAAGCAGTGTTGTACACGTACATGAAGCAGTGTTGTACACGTGCATGAAGCAGTGTTGTACACGTGCATGAAGCAGTGTTGTACACGTACATGAAGCAGTGTTGTACACGTGTATGAAGCAGTGTTGTACACGTGCATGAAGCAGTGTTGTACACGTACAGTGTTGTATACGTGAAGCAGTGTTGTACACGTGCATGAAGCAGTGTTGTATACGTACATGAAGCAGTGTTGTACACGTACATGAAGCAGTGTACACGTACATAAAGCAGTGTTGTATACGTACATGAAGCAGTGTTGTACACGTACATGAAGCAGTGTTGTACACGTGTATGAAGCAGTGTTGTACACGTACATGAAGCAGTGTTGTACACGTGTATGAAGCAGTGTTGTACACGTACATGAAGCAGTGTTGTACACGTACATGAAGCAGTGTTGTACACGTGTATGAAGCAGTGTTGTACACGTACATGAAGCAGTGTTGTACACGTGTATGAAGCAGTGTTGTACACGTACATGAAGCAGTGTTGTACACGTGTATGAAGCAGTGTTGTACACGTGTATGAAGCAGTGTTGTACACGTACATGAAGCAGTGTTGTACACGTGTATGAAGCAGTGTTGTACACGTGTATGAAGCAGTGTTGTACACGTACATGAAGCAGTGTTGTACACGTGTATGAAGCAGTGTTGTACACGTACATGAAGCAGTGTTGTACACGTACATGAAGCAGTGACACGTGTATGAAGCAGTGTTGTACACGTACATGAAGCAGTGTTGTACACGTGCATGAAGCAGTGTTGTACACGTGCATGAAGCAGTGTTGTACACGTACATGAAGCAGTGTTGTACACGTGTATGAAGCAGTGTTGTACACGTGTATGAAGCAGTGTTGTACACGTACATAAAGCAGTGTTGTATACGTACATGAAGCAGTGTTGTACACGTACATGAAGCAGTGTTGTATACGTACATAAAGCAGTGTTGTACACGTACATGAAGCAGTGTTGTACATAAAGCAGTGTTGTATACGTACATGAAGCAGTGTTGTACACGTACATGAAGCAGTGTTGTACACGTACATGAAGCAGTGTTGTACACGTACATGAAGCAGTGTTGTACACGTGTATGAAGCAGTGTTGTATACGTGCATGAAGCAGTGTTGTACACGTGCATGAAGCAGTGTTGTACACGTGTATGAAGCAGTGTTGTATACGTGCATGAAGCAGTGTTGTACACGTGTACAGTGTTGTACACGTACATGAAGCAGTGTTGTACACGTATGAAGCAGTGTTGTATAGTGCAGTGTTGTACACGTGTATGAAGCAGTGTTGTACACGCAGTGTTGTACACGTACATGAAGCAGTGTTGTACACGTACATGTAAAGCAGTGTTGTATACGTACATGAAGCAGTGTTGTACACGTACATGAAGCAGTGTTGTACACGTACATGTACACGTGTATGAAGCAGTGTTGTACACGTACATGAAGCAGTGTTGTACACGTACATGAAGCAGTGTTGTACACGTGTATGAAGCAGTGTTGTACACGTACATGAAGCAGTGTTGTACACGTACATGAAGCAGTGTTGTACACGTACATGAAGCAGTGTTGTACACGTGCATGAAGCAGTGTTGTACATGAAGCAGTGTTGTATACGTACATGAAGCAGTGTTGTACACGTACATGAAGCAGTGTTGTACACGTACATGAAGCAGTGTTGTATACGTACATGAAGCAGTGTTGTATACGTACATGAAGCAGTGTTGTACACGTACATGAAGCTGTGTTGTACACGTACATGAAGCAGTGTTGTATACGTACATGAAGCAGTGTTGTACACGTACATGAAGCAGTGTTGTACACGTACATGAAGCTGTGTTGTACACGTACATGAAGCTGTGTTGTACACGTACATGAAGCTGTGTTGTACACGTACATGAAGCTGTGTTGTACACGTACATGAAGCTGTGTTGTACACGTACATGAAGCTGTGTTGTACACGTACATGAAGCTGTGTTGTACACGTACATGAAGCTGTGTTGTACACGTACATGAAGCTGTGTTGTACACGTACATGAAGCAGTGTTGTATACGTACATGAAGCAGTGTTGTACACGTGCATGAAGCAGTGTTGTACACGTACATGAAGCAGTGTTGTATACGTACATGAAGCAGTGTTGTACACGTACATGAAGCAGTGTTGTATACGTACATGAAGCAGTGTTGTACACGTACATGAAGCTGTGTTGTACACGTACATGAAGCAGTGTTGTATACGTACATGAAGCAGTGTTGTACACGTACATGAAGCAGTGTTGTACACGTACATGAAGCTGTGTTGTACACGTACATGAAGCTGTGTTGTACACGTACATGAAGCTGTGTTGTACACGTACATGAAGCTGTGTTGTACACGTACATGAAGCTGTGTTGTACACGTACCTGTATTCTTTTCAAGACGGTGTTCCGGGGGTCAATGCCCCCGCGGCCCGGTCCATGATCAGGCCTCGTTGTAGATCAGGGCCTGATCAACCAGGCTGTTACTACTGGACGCACGTATACCAACGTATGAACCACAGCCCTGCGGGTCAGGTACTGACTTTAGGTATCTGTCCAGCTCCCTCTCGACAGATAGGAATTTATTGGCAGTCCCTCTTATGCATGATGGTAGGCTGTTGAACAACCTTGGGCCCCTGACGCTTATTGTGTTTCCTCTCACAGGTGGGATGTTGTACAGCCTGTCGACTCTTGCTTTTATAGAAAGTGATGTCTGTGTGCAGATTTGGGACCGGTCCTTTAAGGATTTTCCAGGTGTAAATTATGTGCCTTTCTCGCCTGCGCTCCAAGGAGTACAGGTCAAGGAACTTTAAACGCTCCCATTAATTAAGGTGCTTGACTGAACTTATACGTGCAGTAAAGATCTTCTGTACATTCTCTAGATCTTCAGTTTCACCTCTGTTGAAAGGGGCTGTTAGTGTACAACAGTATTCCAGACTGGAGAGAACAAGTGACTTAAAGAGAATCATCATGGCTTGGCGTCTCTCATTTTGAAGGTTCTCATTATCCATCCTGTCATTTTCCTCGCAGTTGTGATAATGACATTGTTGTGATCCTTGAAGGTGAGATCCTCTTGATATTATCACTCCCAAGTCCTACACGGACATAGCAGTTGTGTACACGGACATGCAGCAGTGGTGTACACGGACATGCAGCAGTGGTGTACACGCATATATAATAGTGGTGTACACGGACATCAGTTGTGTACACGGACATGTAGCAGTGGTGTACACGGACATGTAGCAGTGGTGTACACGGACATGTATCAGTGGTGTACACGGACATGTAACAGTGGTGTACACGCATATATAATAGTGGTGTACACGGACATCAGTTGTGTACACGGACATGTAGCAGTGGTGTACACGGACATGTAGCAGTGGTGTACACGGACATGTATCAGTGGTGTACACGGACATGTATCAGTGGTGTACACGGACATGTAGCAGTGGTGTACACGGACATGTAGCAGTGGTGTACACGGACATGTAGCAGTGGTGTACACGGACATGTATCAGTGGTGTACACGTACATGTAACAGTGGTGTACACGGACATGCAGCAGTGGTGTACACGCATATGTAACAGTGGTGTATACTAACTTTAATAAACAATATAAACTATAGCCTCATCAATGTGACTGTGTCAGTACTCCAAGGCACAGTCATGCCACCACTCCTGTTTCTCATCCTCAGAACATCAGTCATGCCACCACTCCTGTTTCTCATCCTCAGAACATCAGTCATGCCACCACTCCTGTTTCTCATCCTCAGAACATCAGTCATGCCACCACTCCTGTTTCTCATCCTCAGAACATCAGTCATGCCACCACTCCTGTTTCTCATCCTCAGAACATCAGTCATGCCACCACTCCTGTTTCTCATCCTCAGAACATCTTCAACATGCATACCACAGCTTTATATCATCCTTTGTGCATGACACAGACTTTATCATGGGCGGAGGACACCAAACAACGTACAGGAAGATATCAACAAAGTCTTCCAGTGAACAACAGAAAATAATATAATGTTCAGTGCGGACAAATTCCAATTGCTCAGATATGGTAAAAATGGAAAAAACAAAATAATGGGGATGGCATGGAAAACGCAGGATCGTCACCCCATATAACGAACATATGGCATGAAAGACTTGGGTATTATGATGGCAAGTGACGTTAGTTTTAAAGATCACGGTATGTATATGAATGGTTCAGAAAACCGACAAGTTGGTAAATTAGACACATGTGCAACTCTTGGGTATCTTTACTGAGGAAATGTTTCACCACACAGTGGCTTCATCAGTCCAAATACAGGAGACTGGTGAAGAACAGGAAGAGTTTGAGGTAATCAGTCCCTCAGCCTTGAGTCGATGTAATCAGTCCATCAATCTTAAAATGAATACAGTATATGTGCGTAGAAGTAGCTTATATACTGTAGGTAGGAGAGGTACAGCAGTCGTAGGTGGTGTCACATTCAACCAGTGTGGAAGTAGGTCGTACCCAAGGGTTAGGCAAGTGAAGAAAACTCTATATTAAGATCCCAAGATGTTGGTGTGTCAGACAGGAATGCAGACGAATAGTTCAATGGTTCCTGTCTGACACACCAACATCTTGGGATCTTAATATAGAGTTTTCTTCACTTGCGTAACCCTTGGGTACGACCTACTTCCACACTGGTTGAATGTGACACCACCTACGACTGCTGTACCTCTCCTGCCTACAGTATATAAGCTACTTCTACGCACATATACTGTATTCATTTTAAGATTGATGGACTGATTACATCGACTCAAGGCTGAGGGACTGATTACCTCAAACTCTTCCTGTTCTTCACCAGTCTCCTTTGTATGGACTGATGAAGCCACTGTGTGGCGAAACGTTTCCTTAGTAAAGATATTCAAATATTGCACATGTGTCTAATTTATCAAAGATCACGGTAAAGAAAACACTGAGAGAATCAGGAGGATGACAGGGTGGATAATGAGAACTTTCAAAACAAGAGAAATAATGGCAGTGGTAACACTGTTCACATCACTTTTGCTCTCTGGCTTGGAGTACTGCAGAATGTTGACAGCTCCGTCTGAAGCAGCACACATAACACCTGGAAGAGTACAGAGCGACGGTATGACTTGATAAAGCAACTTTAACCCTTTCGGGAGGGGGCGGAGGTTGACCTTGATCCCGGTGAAGAGATCTTGATTCAGAGATTTGGAGTTACCCCTCCTGCTGTCTCCTTCCTCACCCCAGGCACCGTATGACTCCTACCTGTCTAGCTTCTCTCTCTCTCTCTCTCTCTCTCTCTCTCTCTCTCTCTCTCTCTCTCTCTCTCTCTCTCTCTCTCTCTCTCTCTCTCTCTCATTTTCTCTCACTTTCTTTCATTGTCTCACGTCTCGTAGTTTCTGTCAGTCATTCTCGCGGCCCACTTCCCTCCTCCTCCGCCTCCCCCTCGCCTTTTACCTCCCCTCAACTCCCTCTCCTCGTATACGCACGTCTTCCCTCCCTCCCCTCTCCTCTCACACTTTGCACCTGTTTTCTCCTAGCCTGCCTGCCCCCTCCCTGCTATTTACACCCACTTCCCCTCACCCTTCTTCACTTTTCCTGCCCCCCTCCTCCCTTCCCCTTCCTCCCTCCTCACTTTTCTAATACCCCCTTCTCTCTCACCCTACGTCTTAGCGCCTGCTTCCCCCCTCCCTCCTTCCCCCTTCCCCCCTTCTGGTCTTTCCACCCACATCCTTTCACTTCCCCCCTCCCCTCCCCCTCTTTCACGACCCCACCAACACTTCCACCCTCCAGGCCACACTGAGTCACCTATCCAGTCTATTCTTTGTCTCTTGTCTATCTATCCCTGCAAGCCAACGGAAGACCAGCTGACGGATAGATGGCCGGGAGAAGGAAGTAGAGAGATTGAAGGTTCGGATAGGAGGTTGTTTGTGGGTGGGGATAGAAGGAGGTTGTTTGTGGGTGGGGATAGAAGGAGGTTGTTTGTGGGTGGGGATAGAAGGAGGTTTGTGGGTGGGGATAGAAGGAGGTTGTTTGTGGGTGGGGATAGAAGGAGGTTGTTTGTGGGTGGGGATAGAAGGAGGTTTATGGGTGGGGATAGAAGGAGGTTGTTTGTGGGTGGGGATAGAAGGAGGTTGTTTTTGGGTGGGGATAGAAGGAGGTTGTTTGTGGGTGGGGATAGAAGGAGGTTGTTTGTGGGTGGGGATAGAAGGAGGTTTGTGGGTGGGGATAGAAGGAGGTTGTTTGTGGGTGGGGATAGAAGGAGGTTGTTTGTGGGTGGGGATAGAAGGAGGTTTTTGGGTGGGGATAGAAGGAGGTTGTTTGTGGGTGGGGATAGAAGGAGGTTGTTTGTGGGTGGGGATAGAAGGAGGTTGTTTGTGGGTGGGGATAGAAGGAGGTTTATGGGTGGGGATAGAAGGAGGTTGTTTGTGGGTGGGGATAGAAGGTTGTTTGTGGGTGGGGATAGAAGGAGGTTGTTTGTGGGTGGGGATAGAAGGAGGTTGTTTGTGGGTGGGGATAGAAGGAGGTTTATGGGTGGGGATAGAAGGAGGTTGTTTGTGGATGGGGATAGAAGGAGGTTGTTTGTGGGTGGGGATAGAAGGAGGTTGTTTGTGGGTGGGGATAGAAGGAGGTTGTTTGTGGGTGGGGATAGAAGGAGGTTGTTTGTGGGTGGGGATAGAAGGAGGTTGTTTGTGGGTGGGGATAGAAGGAGGTTGTTTGTGGTTGGGGATAGAAGGAGGTTTATGGGTGGGGATAGAAGGAGGTTGTTTATGGGTGGGGATAGAAGGAGGTTGTTTATGGGTGGGGATAGAAGGAGGTTTATGGGTGGGGATAGAAGGAGGTTTTTTATGGGTGGGGATAGAAGGAGGTTGTTTGTGGGTGGGGATAGAAGGAGGTCGTTTGTGGGTGGGGATAGAAGGAGGTTGTTTGTGGGTGGGGATAGGAGGTTTTTATGGGTGGGGATAGAAGGAGGTTGTTTGTGGGTGGGGATAGAAGGAGGTTGTTTGTGGGTGGGGATAGAAGGAGGTTGTTTGTGGATGGGGATAGAAGGAGGTTGTTTGTGGGTGGGGATAGAAGGAGGTTGTTTGTAGGTGGGGATAGAAGGAGGTTGTTTGTGGGTGGGGATAGGGAGGTTGTTTGTGGGTGGGGAGAAGGAGGTTGTTTGTGGGTGGGGATAGAAGGAGGTTGTTTGTGGGTGGGGATAGAAGGAGGTTGTTTGTGGGTGGGGATAGAAGGAGGTTGTTTGTGGGTGGGGATAGAAGGAGGTTGTTTGTGGGTGGGGATAGAAGGAGGTTGTTTGTGGGTGGGGATAGAAGGAGGTTGTTTGTGGGTGGGGATAGAAGGAGGTTGTTTGTGGGAGGGGATAGAAGGAGGTTTATGGGTGGGGATAGAAGGAGGTTGTTTGTGGGTGGGGATAGAAGGAGGTTGTTTGTGGGTGGGGATAGAAGGAGGTTGTTTGTGGGTGGGGATAGAAGGAGGTTTATGAGTGGGGATAGAAGGAGGTTGTTTGTGGGTGGGGATAGAAGGAGGTTGTTTGTGGGTGGGGATAGAAGGAGGTTGTTTGTGGGTGGGGATAGAAGGAGGTTGTTTGTGGGTGGGGATAGAAGGAGGTTGTTTGTGGGTGGGGATAGAAGGAGGTTGTTTGTGGGTGGGGATAGAAGGAGGTCGTTTGTGGTTGGGGATAGAAGGAGGTCGTTTGTGGGTGGGGATAGAAGGAGGTTGTTTGTGGGTGGGGATAGAAGGAGGTTTATGGGTGGGGATAGAAGGAGGTTTTTTATGGGTGGGGATAGAAGGAGGTCGTTTGTGGTTGGGGATAGAAGGAGGTTGTTTGTGGGTGGGGATAGAAGGAGGTCGTTTGTGGTTGGGGATAGAAGGAGGTTGTTTGTGGGTGGGGATAGAAGGAGGTCGTTTGTGGGTGGGGATAGAAGGAGGTCGTTTGTGGGTGGGGATGGGTGGGGTTGGGGATAGAAGGAGGTTGTTTGTGGGTGGGGATGGGTGGGGGGGATAGAAGGAGGTTTTTTATGGGTGGGGATAGAAGGAGGTTTTTATGGGTGGGGATAGAAGGAGGTTTATGGGTGGGGATAGAAGGAGGTTTATGGGTGAGGATAGGGATAGAAGGAGGTTTATGGGTGGGGATAGAAGGAGGTTTATGGGTGAGGATAGAAGGAGGTTTATGGGTGGAGATAGAAGGAGGTTTATGGGTGGAGATAGAAGGAGGTTTATGGGTGGGGATAGAAGGAGGTTTATGGGTGGGGATAGAAGGAGGTTTATGGGTGAGGATAGAAGGAGGTTTATGGGTGGAGATAGAAGGAGGTTTATGGGTGGGGATAGAAGGAGGTTTATGGGTGGGGATAGAAGGAGGTTTATGGGTGGGGATAGAAGGAGGTTTATGGGTGGGGATAGAAGGAGGTTTATGGGTGGGGATAGAAGGAGGTTTATGGGTGGGGATAGAAGGAGGTTTATGGGTGGGGATAGAAGGAGGTTTATGGGTGGGGATAGAAGGAGGTTTATGGGTGGGGATAGAAGGAGGTTTATGGGTGGGGATAGAAGGAGGTTTATGGGTGGGGATAGAAGGAGGTTTAGGGGTGGGGATAGAAGGAGGTTTTTGGGTGGGGATAGAAGGAGGTTTATGGGTGGGGATAGAAGGAGGTTTATGGGTGGGGATAGAAGGAGGTTTATGGGTGAGGGATAGAAGGAGGTGTATGGGGGGGGATAGAAGGAGGTTTATGGGTGGGGATAGAAGGAGGTTTATGGGTGGGGATAGAAGGAGGTTTATGGGTGGGGATAGAAGGAGGTTTATGGGTGGGGATAGAAGGAGGTTTATGGGTGGGGATAGAAGGAGGTTTATGGGTGGGGATAGAAGGAGGTTTATGGGTGGGGATAGAAGGAGGTTTATGGGTGGGGATAGAAGGAGGTTTATGGGTGGGGATAGAAGGAGGTTTATGGGTGGGGATAGAAAGAGGTTTATGGGTGGGGATAGAAGGAGGTTTATGGGTGGGGATAGAAGGAGGTTTATGGGTGGGGATATAAGGAGGTTAATGGGTGGGGATAGAAGGTGGTTTATGGGTGGGGATAGAAGGAGGTTTATGGGTGGGGATAGAAGGAGGTTTATGGGTGGGGATAGAAGGAGGTTTATGGGTGGGGATAGAAGGAGGTTTATGGGTGGGGATAGAAGGAGGTTTATGGGTGGGGATAGAAGGAGGTTTATGGGTGGAGATAGAAGGAGGTTTATGGGTGGGGATAGAAGGAGGTTTATGGGTGGAGATAGAAGGAGGTTTATGGGTGGAGATAGAAGGAGGTTTATGGGTGAGGATAGAAGAGGGGAAAGTCTTAAGAAACTCTCAGGAAGTCTTTAGAAGCTCTTCAGTGTTCCCCTCAAGGAAGGTTCCTTGATGTTGGTGAGGGGCTCTTGATTTAGGGAATTGGATCTGTGCTCCAGTTCCCCGAATTAAGCCTGAATGCCTTCCACATCCCCCCCCCCAGGCGCTGTATGATCCTCCGGGTTTAGCGCTTCCCCCTTGATTATAATAATAATAATAGTAATCTTCAGTGTGCTCAAAAAGAAGAAATACAACCTTGTTATGATGTATTGAACAAGGGTTAAATACATCAAAACAAGGGTTCATTGTATCAAAACAAGGGTTAAATACATCAAAACAAGGGTTCATTGTATCAAAACAAGGGTTAAATACATCAAAACAAGGGTTCATTGTATCAAAACAAGGGTTAAATACATCAAAACAAGGATTCATTGTATCAAAACAAGGGTTAAATACATCAAAACAAGGGTTCATTGTATCAAAACAAGGGTTAAATACATCAAAACAAGGGTTTATTGTATCAAAACAAGGGTTAAATACATCAAAACAAGGGTTCATTGTATCAAAACAAGGGTTAAATACATCAAAACAAGGGTTCATTGTATCAAAACAAGGGTTAAATACATCAAAACAAGGGTTCATTGTATCAAAACAAGGGTTAAATACATCAAAACAAGGGTTCATTGTATCAAAACAAGGGTTAAATACATCAAAACAAGGGTTCATTGTATCAAAACAAGGGTTAAATACATCAAAACAAGGGTTAAATACATCAAAACAAGGGTTAAATACATCAAAACAAGGGTTCATTGTATCAAGACAAGGGTTAAATACATCAAAACAAGGGTTAAATACATCAAAACAAGGGTTAAATACATCAAAACAAGGGTTAAATACATCAAAACAACGGTTAAATACATCAAAACAAGGGTTAAATACATCAAAACAAGGGTTAAATACATCAAAACAAGGGTTAAATACATCAAAACAAGTGTTATATACATCAAAACAACGGTTAAATACATCAAAACAAGGGTTAAATACATCAAAACAAGGGTTAAATACATCAAAACAAGGGTTAAATACATCAAAACAAGGGTTAAATACATCAAAACAAGGGTTAAATACATCAAAACAAGGGTTAAATACATCAAAACAAGGGTTAAATACATCAAAACAAGGGTTAAATCCATCAAAACAAGGGTTAAATCCATCAAAACAAGGGTTAAATCCATCAAAACAAGGGTTAAATCCATCAAAACAAGGGTTAAATACATCAAAACAAGTGTTATATACATCAAAACAAGGGTTAAATACATCAAAACAAGGGTTAAATACATCAAAACAAGGGTTAAATACATTAAAACAAGGGTTAAATACATCAAAACAAGGGTTAAATACATCAAAACAAGGGTTAAATACATCAAAACAAGGGTTAAATACATCAAAACAAGGGTTAAATACATCAAAACAAGGGTTAAATACATCAAAACAAGGTTTCAGTGCATCAAAACAAGGGTTAAATACATCAAAACAAGGGTTCAGTGCATCAAAACAAAGGTTAAATACATCAAAACAAGGGTTCAGTGCATCAAAACAAAGGTTAAATACATCAAAACAAGGGTTCAGTGCATCAAAACAAGGGTTAAATACTTCAAAACAAGGGTTCAGTGCATCAAAACAAAGGTTAAATACATCAAAACAAGGGTTCAGTGCATCAAAACAAGGGTTAAATACATCAAAACAAACGTTAAATACATCAAAACAAGGGTTCAGTGCATCAAAACAAGGGTTAAATACAACAAAACAAGAATTCAGTGCAACAAAACAAGGGTTAAATACATCAAAACAAGGGTTCAGTGCATCAAAACAAAGGTTAAATACATCAAAACAAGGGTTCAGTGCATCAAAACAAGGGTTAAATACATCAAAACAAGGGTTCAGTGCATCAAAACAAAGGTTAAATACATCAAAACAAGGGTTAAATACATCAAAACAAGTGTTAAATACATCAAAACAAGGGTTAAATACATCAAAACAAGGGTTAAATACATCAAAACAATGGTTAAATACATCAAAACAAGGGTTAAATACATCAAAACAATGGTTAAATACATCAAAACAAGGGTTAAATACATCAAAACAAGTGTTAAATACATCAAAACAAGGGTTAAATACATCAAAACAAGTGTTAAATACATCAAAACAAGGGTTAAATACATCAAAACAAGGGTTAAATACATCAAAACAAGGGTTAAATACATCAAAACAAGGGTTAAATACATCAAAACAATGGTTAAATACATCAAAACAAGTGTTAAATACATCAAAACAAGGGTTAAATACATCAAAACAATGGTTAAATACATCAAAACAAGGGTTAAATACATCAAAACATTTCGTCAGTACATTCGACAGTTCTTTTTGTACATTAAGGTGCACCCCCCCCCACCCCCCGGGTTACGTCACTTTGTTTTTCAAGAGGTTCTTCCAGGGTGGTGGCTGGAACACTACCACGAGGTCTCTGGAAAACTACCACAAGACCATTGAAAAAATTGCCAGAGGGTCTTTGAGAAACTACCAGTAGACTGTAGGGAACTACCAGAAGGTTCTTAGTAACTACCAGAAGGTTCCTGATAGACTACCACGAGGTCCTTGGGAAATTACTACGAGTTCCTTGAAAAACTACCACAAGGTCCTTGGGAAATTTCCAGAAGGTTCTTGATGAACAGCCAGAAGGTTCTTGAACAGCCAGAAGGTTCTTGATGAACAGCCAGAAGGTTCTTGTTGTACAGCCAGAAGGTCTTGAAAAACTACCAGGGGGAGGGTCAGGAAATGGAGATCATGTTGCAAGCGACAGAGCTCTGGAAGTCCTTCAGAAACCGCTGGCAAGTCAGGATGTCACGTAGAAACCACAAGTACAGCTTGTGAAAGTAGAGATTTCACGCTAGAAACCACGGCTTAATTCCTCATCCTTTCCTCGCACTACTACCATCCATTTTCCTCTCTTCCTCCTTCATTTCCTTCCTACTTACTTTTCTTTCCCCCCTTCCCCTTTTTTTTCTTTCCCTCCTTCCCCTTTTTTCTCAATCCGTCCTCTTCTGCCTAATTTTTTTTCTTCCCTATATAATCAGTGGAACTGCATGGAGTATCACATTGGGTCTGGAGAGAAGGCGCAGAAGCCCTGTGTGATTCCATATTGAGGCTATACAGCAAGTTGTTAGGAATAAATCAAGCGACAGTCCCGCCTTCCCGAGTTCTCCGGTGTGGAAGAATGGATAACTAGAACTTTCAAGACAAGAGCTGCTTAGTCAATGATAATACTCTTCAAGTCACATGTTCTCTCCAGACTGCAATACTGCTGCATTCTAACGGCCACATTCAAGGCAAGCCAGTTTGTTGAGCTGGAAAACGTACTGGATTTTCACTGCTCGTATACACTCAGTCACGCATCTGAACTACTGGGAACACTTTAACTCTTCAGCTGCATTTTTTGGAACGTAGGCAAGAAAGACACATCATAATTTACACCTGGAAAATTCTGGAGGGACTGATCCCCAACCTGAACACCTCAGTCACGCCGTATGACAACAGGAAACTTTGGGAGAAGGTGCAAAATACCCCTAATAAAAAGCAGGGGAGCGATGAGTACACAAAGTGAGAACTTGATGAGTGTCAGAGGTCCTCGACTTTTCAACACCCTCCGTTCATAACAGGAATTATCAACAAACCTCTGGGGGTTTTCGGAAGGATTAGATTTTGCCGCCGAATGGGCTAGAATAATTGGACAATCAAACACATAGTGTTCAAGATTATAACCATAAGACTGACCTCACACTCTGTATTTAGTGTGATCATCTGTGTGTCTGTCAGACTGTCAGAAGTACTAGTAACCAAGTTTAAGTCTGGCTACTACAATATCAGTCAGACTGTCAGACTGTCAGAAGTACTAGTAACCAAGTTTAAGTCTGGCTACTACAATATCAGTCAGTCTGTCAGGCTGTCAGAAGTACTAGTAACCAAGTATAAGTCTGGCTACTACAATATCAGTCAGACTGTCAGAAGTACTAGTAACCAAGTATAAGTCTGGCTACTACAATATCAGTCAGACTGTCAGACTGTCAGAAGTACTAGTAACCAAGTTTAAGTCTGGCTACTACAATATCAGTCAGTCTGTCAGACTGTCAGAAGTACTAGTAACCAAGTATAAGTCTGGCTACTACAATATCAGTCAGACTGTCAGACTGTCAGAAGTACTAGTAACCAAGTATAAGTCTGGCTACTACAATATCAGTGAGACTGTCAGACTGTCAGAAGTACTAGTAACCAAGTATAAGTCTGGCTACTACAACACCAGTCAGACTGTCAGACTGTCAGAAGTACTAGTAACCAAGTATAAGTCTGGCTACTACAATATCAGTCAGACTGTCAGACTGTCAGAAGTACTAGTAACCAAGTATAAGTCTGGCTACTACAATATCAGTGAGACTGTCAGACTGTCAGAAGTACTAGTAACCAAGTATAAGTCTGGCTACTACAATATCAGTCAGACTGTCAGACTGTCAGAAGTACTAGTAACCAAGTATAAGTCTGGCTACTACAACACCAGTCAGACTGTCAGACTGTCAGAAGTACTAGTAACCAAGTATAAGTCTGGCTACTACAATATCAGTGAGACTGTCAGACTGTCAGAAGTACTAGTAACCAAGTATAAGTCTGGCTACTACAATATCAGTCAGACTGTCAGAAGTACTAGTAACCAAGTATAAGTCTGGCTACTACAATATCAGTCAGACTGTCAGAAGTACTAGTAACCAAGTATAAGTCTGGCTACTATAATATCAGTCAGACTGTCAGAAGTACTAGTAACCAAGTATAAGTCTGGCTACTACAATATCAGTCAGACTGTCAGAAGTACTAGTAACCAAGTATAAGTCTGGCTACTACAATATCAGTCAGACTGTCAGACTGTCAGAAGTACTAGTAACCAAGTATAAGTCTGGCTACTACAATATCAGTCAGACTGTCAGACTGTCAGAAGTACTAGTAACCAAGTATAAGTCTGGCTACTACAATATCAGTCAGACTGTCAGAAGTACTAGTAACCAAGTATAAGTCTGGCTACTACAATATCAGTCAGACTGTCAGACTGTCAGAAGTACTAGTAACCAAGTATAAGTCTGGCTACTACAATATCAGTGAGACTGTCAGACTGTCAGAAGTACTAGTAACCAAGTATAAGTCTGGCTACTACAATATCAGTCAGACTGTCAGACTGTCAGAAGTACTAGTAACCAAGTATAAGTCTGGCTACTACAACATCAGTCAGACTGTCAGACTGTCAGAAGTACTAGTAACCAAGTATAAGTCTGGCTACTACAATATCAGTGAGACTGTCAGACTGTCAGAAGTACTAGTAACCAAGTATAAGTCTGGCTACTACAATATCAGTCAGACTGTCAGAAGTACTAGTAACCAAGTATAAGTCTGGCTACTACAATATCAGTCAGACTGTCAGAAGTACTAGTAACCAAGTATAAGTCTGGCTACTATAATATCAGTCAGACTGTCAGAAGTACTAGTAACCAAGTATAAGTCTGGCTACTACAATATCAGTCAGACTGTCAGAAGTACTAGTAACCAAGTATAAGTCTGGCTACTACAATATCAGTCAGACTGTCAGACTGTCAGAAGTACTAGTAACCAAGTATAAGTCTGGCTACTACAATATCAGTCAGACTGTCAGACTGTCAGAAGTACTAGTAACCAAGTATAAGTCTGGCTACTACAATATCAGTCAGACTGTCAGAAGTACTAGTAACCAAGTATAAGTCTGGCTACTACAATACCAGTCAGACTGTCAGACTGTCAGAGGTACTAGTAACCAAGTATAAGTCTGGCTACTACAATATCAGTCAGTGTTCACATTACACGTTGTTCCACTAACATTCTTATCAACATTCATGTTATCATAGTTAGTGATAGATCTACTCAGGCTTCTAACTGCGTTTCTATAACGTTCACTTTCATTATTTACTTCTCTCCTAATATTATTCCTAATGCTAGACACAGATATACCAAAGTTATATTCTACATTCTCCTTCAGGGAACTTTCTTCGACCAACTTATCAACTTTATCATCAAGGAATAATCAAGAGGGAACCTGACAAGTTCCACTGATCGGTTTCTGATCAGCCAGGCTGTGATTCATACGTTGGACTGTGTGGGGCCAACAATAACAGCCTGTTTTATCAAATATTGATCCACCGGGAGGCTTGATCTGGGACCGCACCGCGGGGGCGTTGACCCCAGAAAGCATCCTTCAGGTATCCTTCAGGGACCAGTACCTGGCCTCCTGGTATTCCTAAGCATCCTTCAGGTATACTTCAGGAATCAGGGACCAGTACCTGGCCTCCTGGTGTTCCTAAGCATCCTTCAGGGATCAGGGACCAGTACCTGGCCTCCTGGTATTCCTAAGCATACTTCAGGTATACATCAGGGACCAGTACCTGGCCTCCTGGTGTTCCTAAGCATCTTCAGGGATCCTTCAGGATCAAGGACCAGTACCTGACCTCCTAGTATTCCTAAGCATCTTTCAAGTATCCTTCGTTGATCAGGGACCAGCACCTGGCTTCCTGGTATTCCTAAGCATCCTTCAGGTATACTTCAGGAATCAGGGACCAGTATCTGGCCTCCTGGTGTTCCTAAGCATCCTTCGAGTATACTTCAGGAATCAGGGACCAGTACATGGCCTCTTGGTGTTCCTAAGCATCCTTCAGGGATCAGGGACCAGTACCTGGCCTCCTGGTATTCCTAAGCATACTTTAGGTATACTTCAGGGATCAGGGACCAGTACCTGGCCTCCTGGTGTTCCTAAGCATCTTCAGGGATCCTTCAGGATCAAGGACCAGTACCTGACCTCCTAGTATTCCTAAGCATCTTTCAAGTATCCTTCGTTGATCAGGGACCAGCACCTGGCTTCCTGGTATTCCTAAGCATCCTTCACGTATACTTCAGGAATCAGGGACCAGTATCTGGCCTCCTGGTGTTCCTAAGCATCCTTCGAGTATACTTCAGGGATCAGGGACCAGTACCTGGCCTCCTGGTGTTCCTAAGCATCCTTCAGGTATACTTCGGGGATCAGGGACCAGCACCTGGCCTCCTGGTGTTCCTAAGCATCCTTCAGGGATCAGGGACCAGTACCTGGCCTCCTGGTGTTCCTAAGCATCCTTCAGGGATCAGGGACCAGTACCTGGCCTCCTGGTATTCCTAAGCATCCTTCAGGTATACTTCAGGGATCAGGGACCAGTACCTGCCTCCTGGTGTTTCTAAGCATCCTTCAGGGATCAGGGACCTGCCTGGCCTCCTGGTATTCCTAAGCATCCTTCAGGTATACTTCAGGGATCAGGGACCAATACCTGGTCTCCTGGTGTTCCTAAGCATCCTTCAGGTATACATCAGGGATCAGGGACCAGTACCTGGCCTCCTGGTGTTCCTAAGCATCTTCAGGGATCCTTCAGGGATCAGAGACCAGTACCTGACCTCCTAGTATTCCTAAGCATCCTTCAGGTATCCTTCGTTGATCAGAGACCAGCACCTGGCCTCCTGGTGTTCCTAAGCATCCTTCAGGGATCAGGGACCAGTGCCTGGCCTCTTGGTATTCCTAAGCATCCTTCAGGTATACTTTAGGGATCAGGGACCAGTACCTGGCCTCCTGGTGTTCCTAAGCATCCTTCAGGTATACTTCAGGGATCAGGGACCAGTACCTGGCCTCCTGGTGTTCCTTAGCATCCTTCAGGTATACTTCAGGAATCAGGGACCAGTATCTGGCCTCCTGGTGTTCCTAAGCATCCTTCAGGTATACTTCAGGGATCAGGGACCAGTATCTGGCCTCCTGGTGTTCCTAAGCATCCTTCAGGTATACTTCAGGGATCAGGGACCAGTATCTGGCCTCCTGGTATTCCTAAGCATCCTTCAGGTATACTTCAGGGATCAGGGACCAGTACCTGGCATCCTGGTGGTTTTAACACACTGATGGTTTTAACACACCAGTCGAGTTCAATCTCAGGAGCCATGATCTATGGCCCAACTCTTGCAAGTAGGCATGTACCTCAATGATCGGGGGCGTTAAATACGCAGGTGCGCGCTACGCCAGTGATTGCGTGTAGCGGCGACACTCCTCTAGGTACGTCTGAGACACGCGTCCCAGCGGCTACAACCTACAACCGGTAATTTATCTCCGATAAAGGCGCCAACAGGGTTTCATTACCGTGTATGTGGGCGTATATGTGCGTGTGTGTGGGCGTGTGTAGGGCGTGTGTGGGCGTGTGTGTGGGCATGTATGTGGACGTGTATGTGCGTGTGTATGAGAGTCTATGTGTCGGTCTAATGTAAATTTAAATGCTCTCTCTCTCTCTCTCTCTCTCTCTCTCTCTCTCTCTCTCTCTCTCTCTCTCTCTCTCTCTCTCTCTCTCTCTCTCTCTCTCTCTCTCTCTCTCTCTCTCTCTCTCTCTCTCTCTCTCTCTCTCTCTTCTACGTGTTCAGGAAAGAGGAAAAATTCCACCAGGCTGGCTAGAGTGCAAATCGTTTACCAGGCTTCCGTTTCGCACTCGCGAATGAGAAATGAGAGGCTGTTACCACGCTATACCAGGTAGCAGGTATAGTGTGGTACCACGCTATACCAGGTAGCAAGTATAGTGTGGTACCACGCTATACCAGGTAGCAAGTATAGTGTGGTATCACGCTATACCAGGTAGCAGGTATAGTGTGGTACCACGCTATGCCAGGTAGCAAGTATAGTGTGGTACCACGCTATACTAGGTAGCAAGTGTAGTGTGGTACCACGCTATACCAGGTAGCAAGTATAGTGTGGTACCACGCTATACCAGGTAGAAGGTATAGCGTGCTACCACGCTATACCAGGTAGAAGGTATAGAGTGCTACCACGCTATACCAGATAGAAGGTATAGCGCGCAACCACGCTATACCAGGTAGCAGGTATAGCGTGCTACCACGCTATACCAGGTAGCAGGTATAACGTGCTACCACGCTATACCAGGTAGCAGGTATAGCGTGCTACCACGCTATACCAGGTAGCAGGTATAGCGTGCTACCACACTATACCAGGTAGCAGGTATAGCGTGCTACCACGCTATACCAGGTAGCAGGTATAGCGTGCTACCACACTATACCAGGTAGATATAGCGTGCTACCACACTATACCAGGTAGCAGGTATAGCGTGCTACCAAACTATACCAGGTAGCAGATATAGCGTGCTACCACACTATACCAGGTAGCAGGTATAGCGTGCTACCACACTATACCAGGTAGCAGGTATAACGTGCTACCACGCTATACCAGGTAGCAGGTATAGCGTGCTACCACGCTATACCAGGTAGCAGGTATAGCGTGCTACCACGCTATACCAGGTAGCAGGTATAGCGTGCTACCAAACTATACCTGCTACCAAACTCCAGCAGTCGTTGGACACCTGTTAACAGGACAACTAACAGTGGAACACCTGAAACATCTGTCAGCGGAGCTCCTCTTGACAGTAATACCTGTAACAAGACAACTCTCACCCGTGAAAGTTGGCGCAGGTGTTTAAATTGTTCAGGTGTTTAAACTCTGTCTAGTGAGAGAGAGAGAGAGAGAGAGAGAGAGAGAGAGAGAGAGAGAGAGAGAGAGAGAGAGAGAGAGAGAGAGAGAGAGAGAGAGAGAGAGAGAGAGAGAGAGAGAGAGAAATTGAATTAATATTCGTCAGAAAACTCTGGTTACAAAATTTGACCACCTGTTACCTGTTGACCCGTGACTTGTGACCTGTGACCCGTGACCTGTTGATATTTTGACTTTTGACTTTTGACCTTTTGACCAATGACCTGTTGGCCTGTGACCTATTGACTTGTGACTTGTTGATATTTTGACTTGTGACCTGTTGGCCTGTGACCTGTTGACTTTGTGAACTGTGACCCGTAACCTGTTGATCTTTTAACTTTTGATCTGTTAACCTGTGACCTGTTTTGCCTTAATAGTGTTATGACGCTGTTATCTGGAGTGCTGTGCTGTCAGCTGGTGTTTACCTGAGGTCCTGTGCTGTCAGCTGGTGTTTACCTGGAATCCTGTGCTTTCAGCTGGTGTTTACCTGGAATCCTGTGCCGTCAGCTGGTGTTTACCTGGAATCCTGTGCTGTCTGCTGGTGTTTACTTGGAGTACTGTGCTGTCAGCTGGTGTTTTCCTGGAGTCCTGCGCTGTCAGCTGGTGTTTACCTGAAGTCCTGTGCTCTCAGCTAGTGTTAATTTAAAATGTGCTGTCAGCTGGTGTTTACCTGGAGTCCTGTTCTGTCAGCTGGTGTTTACCTGGAGTCCTGCTCTGTCAGCTGATGTTTACCTGGAATCCTGTGCGGTCAGCTGGTGTTTACCTGGAATCCTGTGCTATCAGCTGGTGTTTACATGGAGTACTGTGCTGTCAGCTGGTGTTTACCTGGAGTCATGAGCTGTCATGTGATGTTTGCCTGGAGTCCTGTGCTGTCAGCTGGTGAACTGACCTGCAATTGACTTCTGAGAATTGTCTCTAAGTTAAGCTTACATTTGTCGACTCCCGAAGGGCATAGAAA
>NC_091304.1:1127178-1142178 GCF_038502225.1 Cherax quadricarinatus | reverse complement strand
GATTTTTTCTTCCCACAGACTTTCCCCCCCTGGCCTTCCCTTTCCCCTTCCCTTGGCCACACGACCTTACCTTTGATATACCTTTGAAGAGTTTCGAGAGTTTCACTACTCTCGGAGCCCGGCCATGGACCAGGCTTGTCTAGTGCTTGCTTGGTCAACCAGGCTATTACTGCTGGAGGCTCGCTGCCCCATATATCCATCTCAGCCTGGCTGATCTGGCATCTTGATACGTGTCCAGTTTCCTTTTGAAAGCTTCTACACTTGTTCCAGCAGTGTTTCTGATATCTTCTGGTAAGATGTTGAAAAGTCTGGGACCCCGGATGTTGATACAGTGTTCCCTTGTTGTCCCCACCGCGCCCCTGCTCCTCACTGGGTTTATTTTGCCCTTCCTCCCATATCTCTCACTCCAGTATGCTGTTGTGGAAGTGTGCAGATTTGGGACCAGGCCCTCGAGTACTTTCCAGGTATATATTATCATGTATCTCTCTCTCTCCTCCTCTACAATGAGTACATGTTCGAGACTTGACGGCGTTCCCAGTACTTTAGGTGCTTTATTGGCTCAATGTGAGGCGTAAACGATCTCTGTATTTGTTCCAGCTCAGATATTTCTCCTGCCTTGAACGGGGCCGTCAGCCACCCCCACCCCCATAGTCGAGATGCGGGGCCAGGAGCTATGCCTCGACCCCTGCAAGCCCAATAGACTAATACACAACCTACAATCTCCTGACTAAGACCGCTTAAGTTTCTTAAGTTTCTGGTCCTAGACCAGGCCTGGCTGGCGGTCTGATCATCCAGACTGTTGGTGCCAGCAACACACACCACAGCCTGGATGATCAAGAAATATCGTGTAAGGTTTCAAGTCTATAAACTCCACGAGGGTCATGAAGGCTGCACGTCCCCCGTCCACCGCCTGTCAAAAATTCTTTATTACCTTAAATAGGTATATACACTATCAGTGTATATACACTGAGGAATATACATCTCTTGGTGTATATACGGAGAGGTGCACCTCTCTGTGTATATGCACTAAGAGATATGCACCTTTTGGTATACATGAATGGTATACAGTACCGACAATACGAAGATTTAGACACATGTGCAACATATTGTGTCTTTATTGTAGACGTTTCTCTGTTGTGGCGAAACGTCTACAATAAAGATACCCAGATGTTGCAGGTGTTTAAATCTTCACCTTTTGGTGTGTATTTACTGACGGGGGGAGGGGGAGGGGGAGGGGGAGGGGAAGGGGAAGACAGTAGAAGGGTAGATGGCAGCCATCTAGGGTGGTACTATCCCCTCCTCTTCAATTCGGGGGGGGGGACCAGGAAACGGAAGCCTGTTAAACGTTTGGCACTCTGGCAAGACTGCTTCTGTATCTACCGTGATGTTTAGACACCTGGTTTGGGGATACGGGGTATACCTGGTATATTTCTTGATGGCAAGCACCAGCAGCGGGTGTTTGCTTGGTCAACCAGGTTGTTGCTGCTTGTGCCTAGCTGACCAACATATCCATCACAGCCTGGTTGATCTGGCACCTGGAATTTACCTGGAGGTTATTCCGGGGATCAACGCCCCCGCGGCCCGGTCCATGACCAGGCCTCCCGATGGATCAGGGCCTGATCAACTAGGCTGTTACTGCTGGCCGCACGCAGTCCGACGTACGAGCCACAGCCCGGCTGATCCGGCACTGACTTTAGGTATCTGTCCAGCTCTCTCTTGAAGGCAGCCAGGGGTTTATTGGCAATTCCCCTAATGCTTGATGGGAGGCTGTTGAACAGTCTTGGGCCCCGGACACTTATGGTGAAGATACTTGTTC
The DNA here is from genome assembly GCF_038502225.1 of Cherax quadricarinatus. Classification (NCBI taxonomy): domain Eukaryota; kingdom Metazoa; phylum Arthropoda; class Malacostraca; order Decapoda; family Parastacidae; genus Cherax; species Cherax quadricarinatus. The sequence continues at coordinate 1,140,362 of NC_091304.1, read as the reverse complement.
CAGCAGTGTTTCTACAATTGTTCCAGCAGTGTTTCTACACATGTTCCAGCAGTGTTTCTACACTTGTTCCAGCAGTGTTTCTACACTTGTTCCAGCAGTGTTTCTACACTTGTTCCAGCAGTGTTTCTACATTTGTTCCATCAGTGTTTCTACACTTGTACCAGCAGTGTTTCTACACTTGTACCAGCAATGTAGAAACACTTGTTCCGGCAGTGTATCTACACTTGTACCATCAGTGTTTCTACACTTGTACCAGCAGTGTTTCTACACTTGTTCCAGCAGTGTTTCTACACTTGTACCAGCAGTGTTTCTACACTTGTTCCAGCAGTGTTTCTACACTTGTACCAGCAGTGTTTCTACACTTGTACCAGCAGTGTTTCTACACTTGTTCCAACAATGTTTCTACACTTGTTCCAGCAGTGTTTCTACACTTGTTCCAGCAGTGTTTCTACACTTGTACCAGCAGTGTTTCTAAACTTGTACCAGCAGTGTTTCTACACTTGTTCCAACAATGTTTCTACACTTGTACCAGCAGTGTTTCTACACTTGTTCCATCAGTGTTTCTACACTTGTTCCAGAAGTGTTTCTACATTTGTTCCAGCAGTGTTTCTACACTTATTCCAGAAGTGTTTCTACACTTGTTCCAGCAGTGTTTCTACACTTGTTCCAGCAGTGTTTCTACACTTGTTCCAGCAGTGTTTCTACACTTGTCCCAGCAGTGTTTCTACATTTGTTCCAACAGTGTTTCTACACTTGTACCAGCAGTGTTTCTACACTTGTTCCAGCAGTGTTTCTTCACTTGTTCCAGCAGTGTTTCTACACTTGTTCCAGCAGTGTTTCTACACTTGTACCAGTAGTGTTTCTACACTTGTTCCAGCAGTGTTTCTACACTTGTTCCAGCAGTGTTTCTACACTTGTACCAGCAGTGTTTCTAAACTTGTACCAGCAGTGTTTCTACACTTGTTCCAACAATGTTTCTACACTTGTACCAGCAGTGTTTCTACACTTGTTCCATCAGTGTTTCTACACTTGTTCCAGAAGTGTTTCTACATTTGTTCCAGCAGTGTTTCTACACTTGTTCCAGAAGTGTTTCTACACTTGTTCCAGCAGTGTTTCTACACTTGTTCCAGCAGTGTTTCTACACTTGTTCCAGCAGTGTTTCTACACTTGTTCCAGCAGTGTTTTATACATTTGTTCCAACAGTGTTTCTACACTTGTACCAGCAGTGTTTCTACACTTGTTCCAGCAGTGTTTCTTCACTTGTTCCAGCAGTGTTTCTACACTTGTTCCAGCAGTGTTTCTACACTTGTACCAGTAGTGTTTCTACACTTGTTCCAGCAGTGTTTCTACACTTGTTCCAGCACTGTTTCTACATTTGTTCCAGCAGTGTTTCTACACTTGTACCAGTAGTGTTTCTACACTTGTTCCAGCAGTGTTTCTACACTTGTACCAGTAGTGTTTCTTCACTTGTTCCAGCAGTGTTTCTACACTTGTTCCAGCAGTGTTTCTACACTTGTACCAGTAGTGTTTCTACACTTGTTCCAGCAGTGTTTCTACACTTGTTCCAGCACTGTTTCTACACTTGTTCCAGCAGTGTTTCTACACTTGTTCCAGCAGTGTTTCTACACTTGTTCCAGCAGTGTTTCTACACTTGTACCATCAGTGTTTCTACACTTGTAACAGCAGTATTTCTACACTTGTACCAGCAGTGTTTCTACACTTGTACCAGCAGTGTTTCTACACTTGTTCCAGCAGTGTTTCTACACTTGTACCAGCAGTGTTTCTACACTTGTACCAGCAGTGTTTCTACACTTGTACCAGCAGTGTTTCTACACTTGTACCAGCAGTGTTTCTACACTTGTTCCAGCAGTGTTTCTACACTTATACCAGCAGTGTTTCTACATTTGTTCCAGCAGTGTTTCTACACTTGTTCCAGCAGTATTTCCACACTTGTTCCAGCAGTGTTTCTACACTTGTTCCAGCAGTGTTTCTACACTTGTTCCAGCAGTGTTTCTACACTTGTTCCAGCAGTGTTTCTACACTTGTTCCAGCAGTGTTTCTACACTTGTACCAGCAGTGTTTCTACACTTGTTCCAGCAGTGTTTCTACACTTATACCAGCAGTGTTTCTACACTTGTTCCAGCAGTGTTTCTACACTTGTTCCAGCAGTGTTTCTACACTTGTACCATCAGTGTTTCTACTCTTGTGCCAGCAGCGTGTCTACACTTGTTCCAGCAGTGTTTCTACACTTGTACCATCAGTGTTTCTACTCTTGTACCAGCAGTGTTTCTACACTTGTACCAGCAGTGTTTCTACACTTGTTCCAGCAGTGTTTCTACTCTTGTGCCAGCAGCGTTTCTACACTTGTTCCAGCAGTGTTTCTGATATCTTCTGATAAGATGTTGCGTAGTCTGGGACCACAAATGTTGATACAATGTTCTCTTAATGTGCTCAAGGCGCCCTTGCTTTTCACTGAATTTATTTTACACTTCTTCCCATATCTCTCAGTCCAGTATGTTGTGGCAGTGTGCAGATTTGGGACCAGGCCCTCGAGTACTCTCCAGGTATATAATATCATGAATCTCTCTCTCTCTCTCTCTCTCTCCTCCACTCCAGGGATTACATATTTAGAACTTCAAGGCGTTCCCAGTAATTTAAATGTTTTATTGGCTCTATGTGGACCGTAAACTCATATTTCTCCTGCCCTGGACGGGGCCGTCAACCCTGAGCAATATTCCAGACGAGAGAGCACAAGCGATTTGAAAATTGTCACCAATGGCATTAGTTCCCTTGTTGTGAGAGTTCTCTTTATCACCCTGTCATCCAAATGATCCATAGGTCTATTGATTTAAGTAGACTCGACCCCCTCACAGTCATATCAAGGTACACACACACACACACACACACACACACACACACACACACACACACACATATATATACGCACACACAGACACACCTGGAGGTTACCTGGAGGTTATTCCGGGGGTCAACGCCCCAGCGGCCCGGTCCATGACCAGGCCTTCCGGTGGATCAGGGCCTGATCAACTAGGCTGTTACTGCTGGCCGTACGCAGTCCAACGTACGAGCCACAGCCCGGCTGATCCGGCACTGACTTTAGGTATCTGTCCAGCTCTCTCTTGAAGGCAGCCAGGGGTTTATTGGTAATTCCCGTAATACTTGATGGGAGGCTGTTGAACAGTCTTGGGCCTCGGACACTTATGGTGTTTTCCCTTAGTGTACCAATGGCGCCCCTACTTTTAATTGGGGGCATTTTGCATCGTCTGCCCAGTCTTTTACTTTCGTAGGGAGTGATTTCTGTGTGCAGATTTGGGACCATTCCTTCCAGGATTTTCCAAGTGTAGATTATGATATATCTCTCCCTCCTGCGTTCCAACGAGTACAAGTCATGTGCTTCCAAGCGTTCCCAGTAGTTAAGGTGCTTGACAGAACTTATACGTGCAGTAAAGGATCTCTGTACACTCTCTAGATCTGCGATTTCACCTGCTTTGAATGGAGATGTTAATGTACAGCAGTATTCCAGCCTAGAGAGAACAAGTGATTTGAAAAGGATCATCATTGGCTTGGCATCTCTCGTTTTGAAAGTTCTCATTATCCATCCTATCATTTTCTTTGCACGTGCGATCGTGGCACTGTTGTGATCCTTGAAAGTGAGATCCTCAGACATTACTACTCCCAGGTCCCTTACATTATTTTTCCGCTCTATTGTATGGCCAGAGTTTATAGTATACTCTGTTCTTGTTATTATCTCCTCCAGTTTTCCATAACGGAGTAGTTGGAATTTGTCCTCATTGAACATCATATTGTTTACCGTTGCCCACTGGAAAACTTTGTTTATATCTTCTTGGAGGTTAACCGCGTCCTCAGCAGATGACAGCCTCATGCAGATCCTAGTATCATCCGCAAAGGATGATACGGTGCTGTGGTGTATATCTCTGTCTATGTCTGATATGAGGATGAGGAATAAGATGGGGCGAGTACTGTGCCTTGTGGAACAGAGCTCTTCACTATTGCAGCCTCCGATTTAACTCTGTTGACCACTACTCTTTGTGTTCGATTTGTTAGGAAGTTGAAGATCCATCTCCCCACTTTCCCAGTTATTCCTTTAGCACGTATTTTATGGGCTATTACGCCATGATCGCATTTGTCAAATGCTTTTGCAAAGTCTGTGTATATTACATCTGCATTCTGATTTTCTTCCAGTGCATCCAAGGCCATATCATATTGATCCAGTAGTTATGAGAGGCAGGAGCGACCTGCCCTGAACCCATGTTGCCCTGGATTGTGCAGATTTTGGGAATCCAGGTGATTTGCAATCCTGCTTCTTAGCACTCTTTCAAAGATTTTTATGATGTGGGACGTCAGAGCTATTGGTCTATAGTTCTTAGCTAATGCTTTGCTGCCACCTTTATGGAGTGGGGCTATATCCGTTGTTTTAAGTGACTGTGGAATTTCACCCATGTCCAAGCTCCTCCTCCATAGTGTACTTAGGGCCCGTGAGAGGGGTTTCTTGCAGTTCTTAATGAACACAGAGTTCCACGAGTCTGGGCCCGGGGCTGAGTGCATGGGTATGTTGTCACACACACACACATATACACGCACGCACACACACACACACACACACACACACACACACACACACACACACACACACACACACACACACACACACACACACACACAACACACACCACACACACACACACACACACACACACACACACACACACACACACACACACACACACACACACACACACACACACACACACACACACACACACACACACACACACACTGGTGAAAGCTTCCTACATTCACTGTCTAGCCCACGTATTCTTAGACGCACCTCAAGTGTGTCCGCACTCAAGCGGGGGTTATGTTGAGGTGTGTGAGGTGCATGAGTTGGGGGGGAAGAAGGAGAGACGTGGGGAGCAAATGTGGAAAAGGGGGAAATGAGAAAGGAGGGGAGACGAGGGGAAAATTTTTTATTGGAGCAAAATTGGATACATCAGCAGTGTGCTGCTGCTGTTGAGGAGGAGGGGGAGACTGGGGGAAATATGTGAGTAGGGGAAGGGGTGATGAGGTAACGGATAGGGGAGCATTTCCTTTGGGGGGAGGGGGTGTTGTAGGGACAGAGAATCCCATTGCCATCCTTCAAGATGGCAGAGTTTACAGGGGAGAGGGGATTTCATCTGGGGAGGGGGAAGGGTATGTCATCTGGGGAGGGAACGAGGGGATGTCACCTGTGGAGGGAGAAGGAGATGTCACCTGTGGAGGGAGAAGGAGATGTCATCTCGGGAAGGAGAAGGGGATTTAACCTGGGGAGGGGGAAGGGGATGTCACCTGGGAAGGGGATGTCGCCTGGGAGGGGGAAGGGGATGTCATCTCGGGAAGGGGAAGGGGATGTAACCTGGGGAGGGGGAAGGGGATGTCACCTGGGAGGGGGAAGGGGCGTGACACAAAGGTTCAGGTCATTCCTTAAGTCTTGACATCATTGGGAAAGGTCAGAAGCTGGCATGGTTATGTTCCCCCAGTCACCAGTGTTCCCTCAGTCACCAGTGTTCCCTCAGTCACCAGTGTTCCCCCAGTCACCAGTGTTCCCTCAGTCACCAGTGTTCCCTCAGTCACCAGTGTTCCCCCAGTCACCAGTGTTCCCCCAGTCACCAGTGTTCCCCCAGTCACCAGTGTTCCCTCAGTCACCAGTGTTCCCCAGTCACCAGTGTTCCCCCAGTCACCAGTGTTCCCTCAGTCACCAGTGTTCCCCCAGTCACCAGTGTTCCCTCAGTCACCAGTGTTCCCCCAGTCACCAGTGTTCCCTCAGTCACCAGTGTTCCCCCAGTCACCAGTGTTCCCCCAGTCACCAGTGTTCCCCCAGTCACCAGTGTTCCCCCAGTCACCAGTGTTCCCCCAGTCAGTCACCAGTGTTCCCCCAGTCTCCAGTGTTCCCCCAGTCACCAGTGTTCCCCCAGTCACCAGTGTTCCCTCAGTCACCAGTGTTCCCCCAGTCACCAGTGTTCCCCCAGTCACCAGTGTTCCCTCAGTCACCAGTGTTCCCCCAGTCACCAGTGTTCCCTCAGTCACCAGTGTTCCCCCAGTCACCAGTGTTCCTCAGTCACCAGTGTTCCCCCAGTCACCAGTGTTCCTCCAGTCACCAGTGTTCCCCCAGTCACCAGTGTTCCTTCAGTCACCAGTGTTCCTCCAGTCACCAGTGTTCCCCAAGTCACCAATGTTCCTTCAGTCAACAGTGTTCCCCCAGTCACCAGTGTTCCCCCAGTCACCAGTGTTCCCTCAGTCACAAGTGTTCCCCCAGTCACCAATGTTTCCTCAGTCACCAGTGTTCCCTCAGTCACCAGTGTTCCCTCAGTCACCAGTGTTCCCCCAGTCACCAGTGTTCCCCCAGTCACCAATGTTCCCTCAGTCACCAGTGTTCCCCCAGTCACCAGTGTTCCCTCAGTCACCAGTGTTCCCCCAGTCACCAGTGTTCCCCCAGTCACCAGTGTTCCCCCAGTCACCAGTGTTCCCCCAGTCACCAGTGTTCCCCCAGTCACCAGTGTTCCCCCCGTAACCAGTTTTTCCCACAGTCACCAGTGTTCCCCCAGTCACCAGTGTTCCCCCAGTCACCAGTTTTCCCCAAGTCACCGGTGTTCCCCCAGTCACCGGTGTTCCCCCAGTCACCAGTGTTCCTTCAGTCACCAGTGTTCCCCCAGTCACCAGTGTTCCTTCAGTCACCAGTGTTCCTTCAGTCACCAGTGTTCCCCCAGTCACCAGTGTTCCTTCAGTCACTAGTGTTCCTTCTGTCACCAGTGTTCCCCCAGTCACCAGTGTTCCTTCAGTCACTAGTGTTTCTTCTGTCACCAGTGTTCCCCCAGTCACCAGTGTTCCCTCAGTCACCAGTGTTCCTTCAATCACCAGTGTTCCTTCAGTCACCAGTGTTCCCCCAGTCAATAGTGTTCCTTCAGTCACCAGTGTTCCCTAAGTCACCAGTGTTCCCCCAGTCACCAGTGTTCCTTCAATCACTTTTTCCTTTTGTCACCAGTGTTCCCCCAGTCACCAGTGTTCCCTCAGTCACCAGTGTTCCCCCAGTCACCAGTGTTCCTTCAGTCACCAGTGTTCCCCTAGTCACCAGTGTTCCTTCAGTCACCAATGTTCCTTCAGTCACCAGTGTTCCTCCAGTCACCAGTGTTCCCCAAGTCACCAGTGTTCCTTCAGTCAACAGTGTTCCCCCAGTCACCAGTGTTCCCCCAGTCACCAGTGTTCCCCCAGTCACCAGTGTTCCCCCAGTCACCAGTTTTTCCCCAGTCACCAGTGTTCCCCCAGTCACCAGTGTTCCCCCAGTCACCAGTTTTCCCCAAGTCACCGGTGTTCCCCCAGTCACCGGTGTTCCCCCAGTCACCAGTGTTCCTTCAGTCACCAGTGTTCCTTCAGTCACCAGTGTTCCCCCAGTCACCAGTTTTTCCCCAGTTACCAGTGTTCCCCCAGTCACCAGTGTTCCCCCAGTCTCCAGTGTTCCCTCAGTCACCAGTTTTCTCCCAGTCACCGGTGTTCCCCCAGTCACCGGTGTTCCCACAGTCACCAGTGTTCCTTCAGTCACCAGTGTTCCCCCAGTCTCCAGTGTTCCCTCAGTCACCAGTTTTCTCCCAGTCACCGGTGTTCCCCCAGTCACCGGTGTTCCCCCAGTCACCAGTGTTCCTTCAGTCACCAGTGTTCCCCCAGTCACCAGTGTTCCTTCAGCCACCAGTGTTCCTTCAGTCACCAGTGTTCCCCCAGTCACCAGTGTTCCTTCAGTCACTAGTGTTCCTTCTGTCACCAGTGTTCCCCCAGTCACCAGTGTTCCTTCAGTCACTAGTGTTTCTTCTGTCACCAGTGTTCCCCCAGTCACCAGTGTTCCTTCAATCACCAGTGTTCCTTCAGTCACCAGTGTTCCCCCAGTCAATAGTGTTCCTTCAGTCACCAGTGTTCCCTAAGTCACCAGTGTTCCCCCAGTCACCAGTGTTCCTTCAATCACTTTTTCCTTTTGTCACCAGTGTTCCCTCAGTCACCAGTGTTCCCCCAGTCACCAGTGTTCCTTCAATCACCAGTGTTCCTTCAGTCACCAGTGTTCCCCCAGTCAATAGTGTTCCTTCAGTCACTAGTGTTTCTTCAGTCACCAGTGTTCCTTCAGTCACCAGTGTTCCCCCAGTCACCAGTGTTCCTTCAGTCACCAGTGTTCCTTCAGTCACCAGTGTTCCTTCAGTCACCAGTGTTCCTTCAGTTACCAGTGTTCCTTCAGTCACTAGTGTTCCTTCAGTCACCAGTGTTCCCCTAGCCCCCAGTGTTCCTTCAGTCACCAGTGTTCCCCCAGTCACCAGTGTTCCTTCAGTCACCAGTGTTCCTTAGTCACCAGTGTTCCTTCAGTCACCAGTGTTCCCCCAGCCCCCAGTGTTCCTTCAGTCACCAGTGTTTCCCCAGTCACCAGTGTTCCTTCAGTCACCAGTGTTCCTTCAGTCACCAGTGTTCCTTCAGTCACCAGTGTTCCTTCAGTCACCAGTGTTCCTTCAGTCACCAGTGTTCCTTCATCACCAGTGTTCCTTCCCTTCTCCAATCGTTTGTGCTCCCTTCGGGATCGGAACTTCCCTAATACTACTACTACTACTACTAATACTACTACTACTACTACTACTACTACTACTACTACTACTAATAATAATAATAATAATAATAATATTGTAATATCTGAGCTTTTAGAACCTAGTAAATATCACCTGTCTTCAAAACAGAGCAGACGTCACCTATTTTCTGAACATATTAGGTAGTACCCATTTACATAATCGTTGTGTGTGTGTGTGTGTGTGTGTGTGTGTGTGTGTACTCACCTATCTCTAATCATCTGTTTGTGGTTATAGGGGTCGATTCATAGCTCCTGGACCCGCTGGTCGCCACTAGGTCTACTCTCTAGCTGCTCCAATAGCTTTATCATACCTCTTCTTAAAGCTATGTATGGATCCTGTCTGTACTACATCACTCTCCAGACTGTTCCACTTTTTGACAACTCTATGACTGAAGAAGTACTTCATAACATCCTTCTGACTCATCTGTGTCTCCAACTTCCAGTTGTGTCCCCTTGTTGCTGTGTCCCATCTCGGAAACATCCCGTCTCTATCCACCCTGTCAATTCTTCTCAGTATTTTATATGTCGTTTTCATGTCCCTCGTATCCTCCGCTATCCCTCCTGTCCTCCAGTGTCGTCAGATTGATTTCCCCTTATCATCTCCTCGTAGGACTTACCCATTAGCTTCAGAACTAGTCTTGTTGCAAACCTTTTCACTCTCTCTCTTGACGTACTGACCAGGTGTGGGTTCCATACTGGTGCTGCATACTCGAAAATGGACCTGACGTACACGGGGTACAGAATGTTGAATGATTCCTTATTCAGGTGTCGAAACGCTATTCTAAGGTTTGCCAGGCACCCGTATGTAGCAGCAGTTATTTTGGTTGATGTGCGTCTCAGGAGATGTGCTGGGTATTATATTCACCTCAGAATCCTTTTCCTTGAGTGAGGTTTGCAGTGTTTGGCCACTAGCCTGTACTCTGTCTGCGGTCTTCTTTCACCTTCTCCAATCTTCATGACTTTCCAGTTGTTGGACCAGGCTTACAACCTGTCCAGATTCCTTTGTAGTCCTACCTGATCCTCATCCACTTTAATTCTTTGCATTAGCCTCACATTGTCTGCAAACAGGGACATCTCTGAATCTGTAATTCGCATACACCAGAAACAGCACCGGCCCTAAGACTGACCCCTGTAAAACTGAGCTCGTCACAGGCACCCACTCTGACACCTTGTAAGGTACCAACACTCGTTGTTTCCTTCCTGTTAGGTATTCCTTGATCCATTGCAATGCCTTTCCTGTTATTCCTGCCTGCTCCTCCAACGTTTGCTCTATTCTCTTCTGCTAAGTTGTGTCGAAGGCCTTCTTACAGTCCAAAAAAATTCGGTCTACCCACCCCACTCTTTCTTGCCTTACTTGTCACCTTGTCGTAAAACTCAAGTAGGTTTGTGGCACAGGATTTCCATTCCCTGAAATCGTGCTGGTTATCGCTTATAAGCTCATTCCTTTCTAGGTGCTCCACCACTCTTCTGATAAGCTTCTCCATGACTGTGCATATTATGCATGTCAGTAACACTTGTGTATAGTTTAATTCCACCTGCCTGTCTCCTTTCTTAAAAACTGGGACTACATTTACCGTCTTCCACACCTGAGGTAGTTGCGCTTTTTCGATAGATGTGTTGAAGATTGTTGTTAGTGGAGCACATAGTGCCTGTGCTCCCTCTCAGGACCCATGGAGAGATGTCCGGTCCCACCACCTTTGAGGTATCTAGCACACTTAGCCTCTTCTCCTCCTCCTCTGTTGTATGTAATGTGTCCAGTACTTGTTGGTGTACCCTTCCATCCTGGCTTGCTGGAGTCCTTTCTGTCTCCACTGAAAACATTCCTTGAATGTCGTGTTGAGCTCCTCATATACGTCTTTGTAGTTTCTTGTGATCTTCCCTCCTTCCCTCAGTTTGATTGACTTGCTTTTCCTCCTGATGTGACTGCACAAAAACTTGGGGTAACATTTAACTTTCGATTCTATAACACTCGTATTGCCCCTGGGCCTCTCTCCTTAACCATGCATATTCATTTCTGGCTCTTTGGCTAGTCTTGTTTTCCTGGGTCCTTTGTCTTCTATACTTTTTCCATTCTCTAGCGCACTTAGTTTTGGTCTCTCTACACCTTTGGGTGAACCAAGGACTGGTTTTGGTCTTCCTATTGTTTCTGTTGCCCTTAGGTACGAACCTCTCCTCTGTCTCCTAGAATTTTGTGGTCATGTATTCCATCATTTCATTTACTGTTTTTCCCATCAGTTATATTTCCCACTGTACCTCATGCAGGAAATTCTTCATGCCTGTGTAGTCCACTCTTTTGTAGTTTGGCTTCTACCATCCTACTCCTGCTGCTTCACTCTCCACTTTTAACTCTACAATGTATTTGAGGTTCAGGACCACGTGATCACTAGCTCCAAGGGGCCTTTCTTATGTGATGTCCTCGATGTCAGAACTACTCATGATGAATATGAGGTCCAACCTTGTTGGATCATCCTCTTCTCTCTCTGGTAGTGTCCCTGACATGTTGATGCATGAGGTTTTCTAGTACCACATCCAACAACTTAGCTCTTCACATTTCTGGTCCCGCATGTGGCTTCAGGTTTTCCCAGTCAGTCTCCTTGTGATTGAAATCACCCACAACTTGTAACTTTGCCCTGTGTCCACCATTGCTCTGCTGCTCTTATCATATTCTTCTCTTGGCCTCCTGCTATTCTGTGGTGAGTTGTAGATACTACAGTCACCACCTTGGAACTCCCAGTCTGAAGTGTTCCTATTATGTAGTCCATTGCTTCCATTCTGTCCATTTCTTCCATTTCCTCAGATCCCCACTGGTTTTTGATAAGCAGTGCTACTCCTTCCCCATTGTTCCATCTGCCTTTCCTCAGCATTTGATATCCAGATGGTACGATCGCATCTGTTATCATCCCCGTGAGCTTTGTTTCCATGAGTGCTATGATGTCTGGGGATGCCTCCGTGATTCTTTCATACCATTCCTCACATTTGTTATTCCATCTGCATTGGTGTGTGTGTGTGTGTGTGTGTGTGTGTGATTTTTTAACTCTTTTCTGCCCTACAGTCTGGTAGGGTACCTTCCATACTTTCTTAATGAATATCTGTTCAACTAGGCCGTTGCTGTTGGCATCCCACAATATCATCACAACCTGGTTGACCTGGCACTTGGCGGAGCTAGTGATCCAGTTTAACCTTAAAAACTTCTGCACTTGTTCCTGCAATGTTTCTGATATTTACTGGTAGCAGGTTAAGTAGTGTGGGGCCACGGATGTTGATTCACTGTTCTCTTATTGTGCCCAGGCGCCCCTGCTTTTCGCTGGGTTTATTTTACACTACCTCCCATATCCCTCACTCCAGTATATTGTCATGGCCCTCAAATATCTTCTGTTCTTTCTTAGAAAATACATCTTAAGTACCTTGAGGTGTTCCCAGTAGTTCAAATGCTCTATTGCTGCTGTGTGGACAGTAAACAACCTCTACATTTTCCAGCCATGATTCCTCTCCCGCCATGAACAGAGCTGTGAGCACATGACAGTATCTTAGACGTGAGAACACAAGCAATTTTAATAGTACCATCACTCGCATTATTTTCTTTTTAGTCCTCATTACCCACTCTGTCACCTTTCCTGGCGTTTTCTACGTTTGCTTAATTGTGGTAGACTCCAGGTAGACTCCTGGTAGACTCCAGGTAGACTCCTGGAAGACTCCAGGTAGGTTCCAGGTAGACTCCAGGTAGGAAGTGGTCTCTAAATGGCACATCTGATATTATTATTTCTGAGTTTTTTGACTGTTTATAGTATTGCATTTTATTAAATGGTCTACCCACCTTCTGTCTTCCCATATCTAACTAACTGAACTGTGGCACAAGAACTGTGGCACCAGAACTGTGGCACCAGAACTGTGGCACCAGAACTGTGGCACCATTGATAATCATCTGATGTTTATTTGTTCATTGGAAGGTTTTATTGACGCCTGATTATAGTCTGTATCATATCTACTGATGTGATTATCATACTAATTTTAGTATCGTCTGCTGTGAGGATGATGCGAAGCTGTGACTAGTGTTTTCATCTGTGTCTGGTGTGAGGATGATGCGAAGCTGTGACAGTGTCTGGTGTCTGGTGTGAGGATGATGCGAAGCTGTGATCAGTGTCTGGTGTCTGGTGTCTGGTGTGAGGATGATGCGAAGCTGTGACCAGTGTCTGGTGTCTGGTGTGAGGATGATGCGAAGCTGTGACCAGTGTCTGGTGTCTGGTGTCTGGTGTGAGGATGATGCGAAGCTGTGATCAGTGTCTGGTGTCTGGTGTGAGGATGATGCGAAGCTGTGACCAGTGTCTGGTGTCTGGTGTGAGTATGATGCGAAGCTGTGACAGTGTCTGGTGCCTGGTGTCTGGTGTGAGGATGATGCGAAGCTGTGACAGTGTCTGGTGTCTGGTGTCTGGTGTGAGGATGATGCGAAGCTGTGATCAGTGTCTGGTGTCTGGTGTCTGGTGTGAGGATGATGCGAAGCTGTGACCAGTGTCTG
>NC_091304.1:1099678-1122178 GCF_038502225.1 Cherax quadricarinatus | reverse complement strand
CAACGCCCCCGCGGCCCGGTCCATGAAGAGGCCTCCTGATGGATCAGGGCCTGATCAACCAGGCTGTTACTGCTGGCCGCACGCAGTCCAACGTACGAGCCACAGCCCGGCTGATCTGGCACTGACTTTAGGTATCTGTCCAGCTCTCTCTTGAAGGCTCTGGTGGTGTTTCTGGGGTGTTGGGGGAATCTGGTGGTGTCTCGGGGTGTTGGGGGCTCTGGTGGTGTTTCTGGGGTGTTGGGGACTCTGGTGGTGTTTCTGGGGTGTTGGGGCTCATGATGCTCTGGGGTGTTGGGGAATCTGGTGATGTCGGTGTGGGGAATCTGGTGTGTCTCAAAGTGTTGGGGTTCTGTGGTGTTTCTGGGTTGGGGACTCTGGTGATGTTTCTGGGGTGTTGAGGGAATCTGGTGGTGTCTCAGTGCTCTTGGGTGGTGTTTCTGGGGGTGTTGGGGCTCTGTGGTGTTTCTGGGGTGTTGGGGACTCAGGTGATGTTTCTAAGTTGGGGAATCTGGTGGTGTCCCTGGGGGTGTCTGGGCTCTGTGGTGTTTCTGGGGTGTGTGGGGACTCTGGTGGTGTCTGGGGTGTTGGGGAAACTCCTGTGTCTCAGGCCCTGTGGGGGCTGGGGCAGGCCTGTTGTGTCTCTGGGGGTGTTGGGGCTCAATGTGTTTCTGGGGTGTAGTGGGCTCTGGTGGTGTTTCTGGGGTGTTGGGGCTCTGTTGGTGTCTCTGGGGTGTTGGGGGCTCTGGTGGTGTTTCTGGGGTGTTCGGGCTCTGGTGGTGTTTCTGGGGTGTTGGGGGACTCTGGTGGTGTCTCTGGGGTGTTGGGGGACTCTAGTGGTGTTTTTGGGGTGTTGTGGGACTCTAGTGGTGTTTCTGGGGTGTTGGGGGACTCTAGTGGTGTTTCTGGGGTGTTGGGGAACTCTAGTGGTGTTTCTGGGGTGTTAGGGGATCTAGTGGTGTTTCTGGGGTGTTGGGGACTCTGGTGGTGTTTCTGGGGTGTTGGGGGACTCTAGTGGTGTTTCTGGGGTGTTGTGGGCTCTGGTGGTGTTTCTGGCGTGTTGGGGGGCTCTGGTGGTGTTTCTGGGGTGTTGGGGGACTCTAGTGGTGTTTCTGGGGTGTTGCGGGACTCTAGTGGTGCTTCTGGGGTGTTGGGGGATCTGGTGGTGTTTCTGGGGTGTTGGGGCTCTGGTGGTGTTTCTGGGGTGTTGGGGGACTCTAGTGGTGTTTCTGGGGTGTTGCGGGACTCTAGTGGTGCTTCTGGGGTGTTGGGGATCTGGTGGTGTTTCTGGGGTGTTGGGGCTCTGGTGGTATTTCTGGGGTGTTGCGGGACTCTAGTGGTGTTTCTGGGGTGTTGGTGCTCTGTTGGTGTCTCTGGGGTGTTGGGGGCTCTGGTGGTGTTTCTGGGGTGTTGGGGACTCTGGTGGTGTCTCTGGGGTGTTGGGGGACTCTAGTGGTGTTTTTGGGGTGTTGTGGGACTCTAGTGGTGTTTCTGGGGTGTTGGGGAACTCTAGTGGTGTTTCTGGGGTGTTGGGGGCTCTAGTGGTGTTTCTGGGGTGTTGGGGACTCTGGTCGTGTTTCTGGGGTGTTGGGGGGACTCTAGAGGTGTTTCTGGGGTGTTGTGGGCTCTGGTGGTGTTTCTGGCGTGTTGGGGGCTCTGGTGGTGTTTTTGGGGTGTTGGGGGACTCTAGTGGTGTTTCTGGGGTGTTGCGGGACTCTAGTGGTGCTTCCGGGGTGTTGGGGGATCTGGTGGTGTTTCTGGGGTGTTGGGGACTCTAGTGGTGATCTAGTGGTCTTCTGGGGTGTTGGGGGATCTCTGGGGTGATGTGTTCTCTAGTGGTGATGTGTTGGGGGCTCTGGTGATGTTTCTGGGGTGGTGGTGGTGTTTTTGGGGTGTTGGGGGCTCTAGTAGTGTTTCTGGGGTGTTGGGGCTCTGGTGGTGTTTCTGGGGTGTTGGGGGACTCTAGTGGTGTTTCTGGGGTGTTGTGGGCTCTGGTGGTGTTTCTGGCGTGTTGGGGGGCTCTGGTGGTGTTTCTGGGGTGTTGGGGGACTCTAGTGGTGTTTCGGGGGTGGTGCGGGAATCTAGTGGTGCTTCCGGGGTGTTGGGGGATCTGGTGGTGTTTCTGGGGTGTTGGGGCTCTAGTGGTGTTTCTGGGGTGTTGGGGGACTCTAGTGGTGTTTCTGGGGTGTTGGGGCTCTGGTGGTGTTTCTGGGGTGTTGGGGGACTCTAGTGGTGTTTCTGGGGTGTTGCGGGACTCTAGTGGTGCTTCTGGGGTGTTGGGGGATCTGGTGGTGTTTCTGGGGTGTTGGGCTCTTGTGGTATTTCTGGGGTGTTGCGGGACTCTAGTGGTGTTTCTGGGGTGTTGGGGGCTCTGGTGGTGTTTCTGGGGTGTTGGGGACTCTGGTGGTGTCTCTGGGGTGTTGGGGGACTCTAGTGGTGTTTTTGGGGTGTTGGGGGACTCTAGTGGTGTTTCTGGGGTGTTGGGGAACTCTAGTGGTGTTTCTGGGGTGTTGGGGGCTCTAGTGATGTTTCTGGGGTGTTGGGGGCTCTGGTGGTGTTTCTGGGGTGTTCGGGGACTCTAGTGGTGTTTCTGGGGTGTTGTGGGCTCTGGTGGTGTTTCTGGCGTGTTGGGGGGCTCTGGTGGTGTTTTTGGGGTGTTGGGGGACTCTAGTGGTGTTTCTGGGGTGTTGCGGGACTCTAGTGGTGTTTCTGGGGTGTTGGGGGCTCTGGTGATGTTTCTGGGGTGTTGGGGATCCGGTGGTGTTTTTGGGGTGTTGGGGGCTCTAGTAGTGGTTCTGGGGTGTTGGGGGCTCTGGTGGTGTTTCTGGGGTGTTGGGGGGATCTGCTGGTTTTTTGGGGGTGTTGGGGCTCTGGTGGTGTTTCTGGGGTTTAGGGGGACTCTGGTGGTGTTTCTGGGGTTTAGGGGGACTCTGGTGGTGTTTCTGGGGTGTTGGGGGACTCTGGTGGTGTTTCTGGGGTGTTGGGGACTCTGGTGGTGTTTCTGGGGTGTTGGGGGCTCTGGTTGCGTTTCTGGGGTGTTGGGGCTCTAGCGGAGTTTCTGGGGGTGTTGAGGGAATCTGGTGGTGTCTCTGGGGTGTTGGGGCTCTGGTGGTGTTTCTGGGGTGTTGGGGGACTCTGGTGGTGTTTCTGGGGTGTTGGGGGCTCTGGTGGTGTTTCTGGGGTGTTGGGGGACTCTGTGATGTTTCTGGGGTGTTGGGGGCTCTGGTGGTGTTTCTGGGGTGTTGGGGGCTCTGGTGGTGTTTCTGGGGTGTTGGGGGACTCTGGTGGTGTTTCTGGGGTGTTGGGGGCTCTGGTGGTGTTTCTGGGGTGTTCGGGGACTCTGGTGGTGTTTCTGGGGTGTTGGGGGACTCTAGTGGTGTTTCTGGGATGTTGGGGGCTCTGGTGATGTTTCTGGGGTGTTGGGGGATCTGGTGGTGTTTTTGCGGTGTTGGGGGCTCTAGTAGTGTTTCTGGGGTGTTGGGGGCTCTGATGGTGTTTCTGGGGTGTTGGGGGACTCTAGTGGTGTTTCTGGGGTGTTGTGGGCTCTGGTGGTGTTTCTGGCTTGTTGGGGGGCTCTGGTGGTGTTTCTGGGGTGTTGGGAACTCTAGTGGTGTTTCTGGGGAGTTGCGGGACTCTAGTGGTGCTTCTGGGGTGTTGGGGGATCTGGTGGTGTTTCTGGGGTGTTGGGGCGCTGGTGGTGTTTCTGGGGTGTTGGGGGACTCTAGTGGTGTTTCTGGGGTGTTGGGGGCTCTGGTGGTGTTTCTGGGGTGTTGGGGGACTCTAGTGGTGTTTCTGGGGTGTTGCGGGACTCTAGTGGTGCTTCTGGGGTGTTGGGGGATCTGGTGGTGTTTCTGGGGTGTTGGGGCTCTGGTGGTATTTCTGGGGTGTTGCGGGACTCTAGTGGTGTTTCTGGGGTGTTGGGGGCTCTGGTGGTGTTTCTGGGGTGTTGGGGACTCTGGTGGTGTCTCTGGGGTGTTGGGGGACTCTAGTGGTGTTTTTGGGGTGTTGGGGGATTCTGGTGGTGTTTCTGGGGTGTTGGGGAACTCTAGTGGTGTTTCTGGGGTGTTGGGGGCTCTAGTGGTGTTTCTGGGGTGTTGGGGGCTCTGGTGGTGTTTCTGGGGAGTTGGGGGACTCTAGTGGTGTTTCTGGGGTGTTGCGGGACTCTAGTGGTGCTTCTGGGGTGTTGGGGGATATGGTGGTGTTTCTGGGGTGTTGGGGCTCTGGTGGTATTTCTGGGGTGTTGGGGGACTCTAGTGGTGTTTCTGGGGTGTTGGGGGCTCTGGTGATGTTTCTGGGGTGTTGGGGGATCTGGTGGTGTTTTTGGGGTGTTGGGGGCTCTAGTAGTGTTTCTGGGGTGTTGGGGCTCTGGTGGTGTTTCTGGGGTGTTGGGGGATCTGCTGGTGTTTTTGGGGTGTTGGGGCTCTGGTGGTGTTTCTGGGGTTTAGGGGGACTCTGGTGGTGTTTCTGGGGTTTAGGGGGACTCTGGTTGTGTTTCTGGGGTGTTGGGGGACTCTGGTGGTGTTTCTGGGGTGTTGAGGGACTCTGGTGGTGTTTCTGGGGTGTTGGGGGCTTTGGTGGTGTTTCTGGGGTGTTGGGGGCTCTGGTGGTGTTTCTGGGGTGTTGGGGGACTCTGGTGGTGTTTCTGGGGTGTTGGGGGACTCTGGTGGTGTTTCTGGGGTGTTGGGGGACTCTGGTGGTGTTTCTGGGGTGTTGGGGGCTCTGGTGGTGTTTCTGGGGTGTTGGGGGCTCTGGTGGTGTTTCTGGGGTGTTGGGGGACTCTGGTGGTGTTTCTGGGGTGTTGGGGGACTCTGGTGGTGTTTCTGGGGTGTTGAGGGACTCTGGGGGTGTTTCTGGGGTGTGGGGGGCTCTGGTGGTGTTTCTGGGGTGTTGGGGGCTCTGGCGGTGTTTCTGGGGTGTTGGGGGACTCTGGTGGTGTTTCTGGGGTGTTGGGGGACTCTGGTGGTGTTTCTGCGGTGTTGAGGGACTCTGGTGGTGTTTCTGGGGTGTTGGGGGCTCTGGTGGTGTTTCTGGGGTGTGGGGGGGCTCTGGTGGTGTTTCTGGGGTGTTGGGGCTCTGGTGGTGTTTCTGGGGTGTTGGGGACTCTGGTGATGTTTCTGGGGTGTTGGGGGAATCTGGTGGTGTCTCGGGGTGTTGGGGGCTCTGGTGGTGTTTCTGGGTTGGGGACTCTGGTGATGTTTCTGGGGTGCTGTGGGCTCTGGTGGTGTTTCTGGGGTGTTGGTGCTCTGTTGGTGTCTCTGGGGTGTTGGGGGCTCTGGTGGTGTTTCTGGGGTGTTGGGGGCTCTGGTGGTGTTTCGGGGGTGTTGGGGGCTCTGATGGTGTTTCTGGGGTGTTGGGGGACTCTGGTGGTGTTTCTGGGGTGTTGGGGGCTCTGGTGGTGTTTCTGGGGTGTTGGGGGACTCTGGTGGTGTTTCTGGGGTGTTGGGGACTCTGGTGGTGTTTCTGGGGTGTTGGGGGCCCTTTGATGGTGTTTCTGGAATTCTGGAGCCTCTGATTATTTTTTGGGGTTCTGGGAGCCCTTTAATTGTGTTTTGGAGCCTAGCTAGCATGACAGGTGATCATGCTAGACTGTGAACACAGCACTAGGCCTAGCTAGCATGATAGGAGGTCATGCCAGCCTGTGAACACACCACAAATCCTAGGTAGCATGACAGGTGGTCATGCTAGACTGTGAACACACCACTAGGCCTAGCTAGCATGACAGGTGGTCATGCTAGGCTGTGAACACACCACTAGGCCTAGCTAGCATGACAGGTGGTCATGCTAGGCTGTGAACACACCACTAGGCCTAGCTAGCATGACAGGTGGTCATGCTAGGCTGTGAACACACCACTAGGCCTAGCTAGCATGACAGGTGGTCATGCTAGGCTGTGAACACACCACTAGGCCTAACTGGCATGACAGGTGGTCATGCTAGGCTGTGAACACACCACTAGGCCTAGCTAGTATTACAGGTGGTGTGATGTAGGCCTCCTGTTATTTTTTTTTCATATCGATTGTTCCATTTCATCCTCTGGCCCTTTTTTGTCATTCTTTGTCCACGTGTTTCTTCCCTCTGCTTCACTTCTCACTTTCTTACCCACTTATAGTTTATGATTAAATATTACATAAGATTAAACACAGGAACCTTCATACCTGGGAGAGAGAGGTAGAAAGTTGAGCCTCTCTCTCTCTCGCTCTCTCACTTCACACCTCTCACTTCACACTTCTCACTTCACACCTCTCACTTCACACTTCTCACTTCACACCTCTCACTTCACACTTCTCACTTCACACCTCTCACTTCACACCTCTCACTTCACACCTCTCACTTCACACCTCTCACTTCACACCTCTCACTTCACACTTCTCACTTCACACCTCTCACTTCACACTTCTCACTTCACACCTCTCACTTCACACTTCTCACTTCACCTCTCTCACTTCACACTTCTCACTTCACACTTCTCACTTCACACCTCTCACTTCACACCTCTCACTTCACACTTCTCACTTCACACCTCTCACTTCACACCTCTCACTTCACCTCTCTCACTTCACACTTCTCACTTCACACCTCTCACTTCACACCTCTCACTTCACACTTCTCACTTCACACTTCTCACTTCACACCTCTCACTTCACACCTCTCACTTCACACTTCTCACTTCACACCTCTCACTTCACACCTCTCACTTCACACCTCTCACTTCACACCTCTCACTTCACACTTCTCACTTCACACCTCTCACTTCACACCTCTCACTTCACACTTCTCACTTCACACCTCTCACTTCACACCTCTCACTTCACACCTCTCACTTCACACTTCTCACTTCACACCTCTCACTTCACACCTCTCACTTCACCTCTCTCACTTCACACTTCTCACTTCACACCTCTCACTTCACACCTCTCACTTCACAAATCTCACTTCACACACTCTCACTTCACACCTCTCACTTCACACCTTCTCACTTCACACCACACCTCTCACTTCACACTCTCACTTCACACTTCTCACTTCACCTCTCTCACTTCACACTTCTCACTTCACACCTCTCACTTCACACCTCTCACTTCACTCCTCTCACTTCACCTCTCTCACTTCACACTTCTCACTTCACACCTCTCACTTCACACCTCTCACTTCACACCTCTCACTTCACACCTCTCACTTCACCTCTCTCACTTCACACTTCTCACTTCACACCTCTCACTTCACACCTCTCACTTCACACCTCTCACTTCACCTCTCTCACTTCACACTTCTCACTTCACACCTCTCACTTCACTCCTCTCACTTCACACCTCTCACTTCACTCCTCTCATTTCACACCTCTCACTTCACTCCTCTCACTTCACACCTCTCACTTCACACCTCTCACTTCACTCCTCTCACTTCACCTCTCTCACTTCACACTTCTCACTTCACTCCTCTCATTTCACACCTCTCACTTCACACTTCTCACTTCACACCTCTCACTTCACTCCTCTCACTTCACTCCTCTCATTTCACACCTCTCACTTCACACCTCTCACTTCACTCCTCTCATTTCACACCTCTCACTTCACACCTCTCACTTCACTCCTCTCACTTCACCTCTCTCACTTCACACTTCTCACTTCACTCCTCTCATTTCACACCTCTCACTTCACACTTCTCACTTCACACCTCTCACTTCACCTCTCTCACTTCACACCTCTCACTTCACACCTCTCACTTCACACCTCTCACTTCACACCTCTCACTTCACACCTCTCACTTCACACCTCTCACTTCACACCTCTCACTTCACACCTCTCACTTCACACCTCTCACTTCACACCTCTCACTTCACACTTCTCACTTCACACCTCTCACTTCACCTCTCTCACTTCACACCTCTCACTTCACACTTCTCACTTCACACCTCTCACTTCACACCTCTCACTTCACACCTCTCACTTCACACCTCTCACTTCACACCTCTCACTTCACACTTCTCACTTCACACCTCTCACTTCACCTCTCTCACTTCACACCTCTCACTTCACACTTCTCACTTCACACCTCTCACTTCACCTCTCTCACTTCACACCTCTCACTTCACACTTCTCACTTCACACCTCTCACTTCACCTCTCTCACTTCACACCTCTCACTTCACACTTCTCACTTCACACCTCTCACTTCACACCTCTCACACACTTCTCACTTCACACTTCTCACTTCACACCTCTCACTTCACACTTCTCACTTTCACACCTCTCACTTCACACCTCTCACTTCACACCTCTCACTTCACACCTCTCACTTCACACTTCTCACTTCACTCCTCTCACTTCACTCTCACACACCTCTCACTTCACACCTCTCACTTCACACCTCTCACTTCACACTTCTCACTTCACACTTCTCACTTCACACCTCTCACTTCACACCTCTCACTTCACACCTCTCACTTCACACCTCTCACTTCACACCTCTCACTTCACACCTCTCACTTCACACCTCTCACTTCACACCTCTCACTTCACACCTCTCACTTCACCCCTCTCACACCTTCACACCTCTCACTTCACACCTCTCACTTCACACCTTCTCACTTCACACCTCTCACTTCACACCTCTCACTCACACTTCACACCACACCTCTCACTTCACACCTCTCACTTCACACTTCTCACTTCACACCTCTCACTTCACACCTCTCACTTCACACCTCTCACTTCACACCTCTCACTTCACCTCTCTCACTTCACACTTCTCACTTCACCTCTCTCACTTCACACTTCTCACTTCACTCCTCTCACTTCACACCTCTCACTTCACACCTCTCACTTCACTCCTCTCATTTCACACCTCTCACTTCACACCTCTCACTTCACACCTCTCACTTCACACCTCTCACTTCACCTCTCTCACTTCACACTTCTCACTTCACTCCTCTCACTTCACACCTCTCACTTCACCTCTCTCACTTCACACTTCTCACTTCACTCCTCTCATTTCACACCTCTCACTTCACACCTCTCACTTCACACCTCTCACTTCACACCTCTCACTTCACCTCTCTCACTTCACACTTCTCACTTCACACCTCTCACTTCACACCTCTCACTTCACCTCTCTCACTTCACACTTCTCACTTCACACCTCTCACTTCACACCTCTCACTTCACTCCTCTCACTTCACACCTCTCACTTCACACCTCTCACTTCACTCCTCTCATTTCACACCTCTCACTTCACACCTCTCACTTCACTCCTCTCACTTCACACCTCTCACTTCACACCTCTCTCTTCACACCTCTCATTTCACACCTCTCACTTCACACCTCTCACTTCACACCTCTCACTTCACACCTCTCACTTCACACCTCTCACTTCACACCTCTCACTTCACACCTCTCACTTCACACCTCTCACTTCACACCTCTCACTTCACACGTGTACATCACACTTCTGCCTTAATTCACTGCAATGTCATGTTTTTAAGACTTTCCCTTAATTTATTTCACTTCTCGATCACGTCAAGGTGCAGTTAGCGTGACATGACAGATGGATCAACGTAACTATCCTTGCTTTCGCAGGGAGTGGTTTCTGGCTGCTAATTTGGTGGCACCAGTCTCTCTTGGATTTTCCAGGTGAAAATTATGATGTATCTTTCTCGCTTTCCTTCCAAGGAGTACAGGTCAAGGCATTTCAATCTTTTCCCAGTAATTAAGGTGCTTAGCAGAACTTGCAGATGAAGTCAATGATCTTTGTATATTTTTCTAGATATTTAGTTTCGTCCTTAAAAGAGGCTGTTAGTGTACAACAGTATTCCAGAGTAGAGAGAACCAGTGGCTTGACATCCCTTGTTTTGAAGGTTCTCGTTATCCATCCTGTCATTTTCCTCGCGGTTGTCATAATGACACTATTGTAATCCTTTACATAAGAACATAAGAAAGAAGGAACACTGCAGCAGGCCTTCTGGCCCATGCGAGGTAGGTCCAATTCTCCCACCGGCTTAAGCTAATGCCTTAACCTAGTCAGGTCAGTCACATTCACTTAAGTGAGATCCTCTGACATTATCACTCCTAAGTCTTTCTCTTCAAGTTTTCGCTCTATTGTGTGGTTAGAATATCTTTTATACTCCGTTCTGGCTTTTTTATTTCCTAAATTTTTCCATAACGAAGTAACGGAAGTTTGTCCTCACTGAGCGTCACATTGTTTTCAGCGGTCTACTGGTAGACTTGGTTTGCAGTGTCCTCGAGGGATCAGACTCTCATGCTTATTCTTGTATCGTAATGACGCGATTGCAAACAAACCATACCATGGGCGGGGTTAAAACCCGCGATCAGAGAATCTTAAAACTCCAAACCGACGCGTTAGCCACTGGGCCAGCTAACCTCCCTATGGTGTAGAAATATACCTAGTTGGATAAATCTTATTATAGCCAACTGGCCCAGTGGCTAACGCATCGGTCTGGAGTTTTGTGACTCTCTGATCGCGGGTTCTAACCCCGTCCGTGGTTTGGGGTACCTTATACCTTTAATGAGTTCCCAGAGTCTCTCTATTCCCGGAACCCGACCATGGGCCAGGCTCGTCTGGGAGAACACTGTACCTTGTAGCGGAGAATTGATCAGTGTGCCAGCCCCTGACCTTCACTCTGGCACTCTGTGGTGCCTACTTGTGGCCGGCTCGAGGCGGCTTCCTGACGAACCTGAATAGAAATATTCCGGCATTGTCTCTGTGGTTTATTGTGTAAATAACTTTAGTCACACTGCTGGGTCTGTGCCTGTGGCCTCCTGGGTTTAAAATGCCTGTCTGGCACTCACACTGGGTGCTGGCACTGTGAGAGCGGTGCCACTGGCTATAGAGACTATATTAGCATATAACACATTCCAATAACCTAGACATATCCTGTGAACCACAGCAACAAGGACAAGCACGGACTGAACCACAGCAACAAGGACAAGCATGGACTGAACCACAGCAACAAGGACAAGCATGGACTGAACCACAGCAACAAGGACAAGCATGGACTGAACCACAGCAACAAGGACAAGCATGGACTGAACCACAGCAACAAGGACAAGCATGGACTGAACCACAGCAACAAGGACAAGCATGGACTGAACCACAGCAACAAGGACAAGCATGGACTGAACCACAGCAACAAGGACAAGCATGGACTGAACCACAGCAACAAGGACAAGCATGGACTGAACCACAGCAACAAGGACAAGCACGGACTGAACCACAGCAACAAGGACAAGCACGGACTGAACCACAGCAACAAGGACAAGCATGGACTGAACCACAGCAACAAGGACAAGCACGGACTGAACCACAGCAACAAGGACAAGCACGGACTGAACCACAGCAACAAGGACAAGCACGGACTGAACCACAGCAACAAGGACAAGCACGGACTGAACCACAGCAACAAGGACAAGCATGGACTGAACCACAGCAACAAGGACAAGCATGGACTGAACCACAGCAACAAGGACAAGCACGGACTGAACCACAGCAACAAGGACAAGCACGGACTGAACCACAGCAACAAGGACAAGCATGGACTGAACCACAGCAACAAGGACAAGCACGGACTGAACCACGGCAACAAGGACAAGCATGGACTGAACCACAGCAACAAGGACAAGCATGGACTGAACCACAGCAACAAGGACAAGCACGGACTGAACCACAGCAACAAGGACAAGCACGGACTGAACCACAGCAACAAGGACAAGCATGGACTGAACCACAGCAACAAACACAAGCACGGACTGAACCACAGCAACAAGGACTAGCACGGACTGAACCACAGCAACAAGGACAAGCATGGACAAGAGTGATTATAATATTGTTCGTTAATCGTTCGTTCAACTGTGCACATTTTTAGTTAGTTTGGAAAGTAGATGTCTATCTGCCCCCCCTCCCTCCTTCTCCCGCTTCTCCCTCTTTCCGCCCCATCCCCCCTCCTCGTCCTCTCCCCCCCCCTCCTAAATGTTTGTAAACAAGCGTTGTTTACCGCTGGCGGGTTGTTTACATAATGGTACAACTGAATTATTTATTGCGATGAATTAAGTAATTTAGGTCCCTTTAAGCGGCGAGTCTCCTTCACTCTGTCATTTATTACCCCTTCTCTCTCTCCCTCCTTCCCTACCTCCCTCCCTTCCTCTTTAATTATCCTCCTCTCCCTTCCTTATCTATTACTCTTCTTTCTGTCCTTTCTTCCCTTTCTCGTTTATTATCCTCCTCTCTCTCCCTACCTTCCTCGTTTATTACTCTCCTCTCCCTTCCTCACATCTTCTTCCACTATTCGTTCTCCTCTCCCTCGGTATTCCCTTCCCCTACCCCCCTTCCATCTCCCTACCCCCTTCCCTTACCCCCTTCCTTTCCTCTACCCCTTCCCTTCCCCTACCCCTTCCCTTCCCCTGCCTCTTTCCCTTCCCTTCCCCACTTTCTTCCACCAAACACCAGTAACCTTCGATCCGCCACTCGTCTTGTACTCCCTCTATACACACCCTTGTTTCAGCCCTTGAGCCCTTGTTTCAGCCCTTCAGCCCTTGTTTCAGCCCTTCAGCCCTTGTTTCAGCCCTTCAGCCCTTGTTTCAGCCCTTCAGCCCTTGTTTCAGCTCTTCAGCCCTTGTTTCAGTCCTCCAGTCTTTGTTCCAGCCCTTCAGTCCCCAGCGTCCCAACCCGCCTCTACTTCTACACACACACACATACAAACACACACACACACACACACACACACACACACACACACACACACACACACACACACACACACACACACACGGGGGGGGGTTCAATAAATGTTATCTACAACATAAAAAGTTATTAAAAGAAGAAAACAAAACAAGATAAAGACAGGTGGTTGACAAAGACACTTGGGACGTCAAAAAGACTGATTAATCGGAAACAAAGACAGAAATCTTGAAATCAAGCAAACAAAAGATCACAGTGTGTGTGTGTGTGTGTGTGTGTGTGTGTGTGTGTGTGTGTGTGTGTGTGTGTGTCGTGCCTAATAGGTAAAATTTGTGATTTTGGCTTAACCAAAATCGCAAGTTTTTGGCTTAAATAGCCTGCCGAATAAGGCAAGCGAAAATTTGTGTATGTATTAATTTCGCAAAAATCATTTTGAACCTAAGGAAAAAAATATATTTCATTGTGTTTGTTTAGTATTAAATTATTGTAAACTTATCTAAAATATATTTAGTTGGATTAGGCAAAATTAAATTACGCTTGTTATAATGAGGTTAGGTAAGTTTTCTAAGGTTCTTTTGGTACAAAATTATTAATTTTTACATTAACATAAATGAAAAAACTCTTTAAATGTATGAGAAAATTTTAGAAAGAACTTAATTTTAAATGAGTCCTTGTTAATTGACTAATTTTACCTGTTCGGCACGACATATATATAGAGAGTCACCTGTGAGTCGATTGTGAGTCACCAGTGACTCACTCAGTTGTCTGACTTTCTCACGACGTGCTTGGGGTTACCATGAGGCCAGGGTGGAGAGAGAGAGAGAGAGAGAGAGAGAGAGAGAGAGAGAGAGAGAGAGAGAGAGCACTCACCAATATCCTTCAATGTACAGTAAATGGAGTAATTAAACTCTCTCTGCTGAGCTCGATGATTCTTGCCTGCACACTGCTAGTAGCACTGCAGGCAACACTGCTAGTCGCACTGCAAGCAACACCAGTGCTTTTCACGGGCAGCACTTAACTAGTGGCACTGCGACAGCACTGCTAGTAGCACTGCAGGCAACACTGCTAGTAGCACTGCAGGCAACACTGCTAGTAGCACTGCAGGCAACACTGCTAGTAGCACTGCAGGCAACACTGCTAGTAGCACTGCAGGCAACACTGCTAGTCGCACTGCAGGCAACACTGCTAGTCGCACTGCAGGCAACACTGCTAGTGGCACCCGAGCAACACTGCTGATGGCACTGCAGGCAACGCTGCTAATAGTGGCACCAAAGGAGCAGCACTGCTAGTAGCACTGCGAGGCAACCTGCTAGTAGCACTGCGGTAACACTGCTAGTCGCACTGCGGGCAACACTGCTGAAATGGCACAAGGCAACACTGCCTAGTGGCACTGCGAGCGAAAAGCACTGCTAGTCGCACTGCAGGCAACACTGCTGTGATCTTTCACGGAGCAGCAATGCAGAGAGCACTGCGGGTAGCGTGCAGAGACTCTGCTGGTGGCACTACCTGCTGCGGAGCGGCACTACGGGCAACACTGCAGACGATACTACAGGCAGCACTGCGGGCACCACTGCAAACTCCAATGCATATTACACTGTAGGCAACACTTCAGAAGCAGTGCTGATAACACTGAAGACGATACTGCACTCTACACTACAGGCAGAACTGCAGGCAACACTGCAGACTACATTGTAGACAACACTGCAGGCTACATTGTAGGCAACACTACTGGCTACACCGTAAGCAACACTGCAGGCTACACTGTAGGCAACACTGCAGTCTACACCGTAGGGGCAACACTGTAGGCAACACTGCAGTCTACACCGTAGGGGCAACACTGTAGGCAACACTGCAGGCTACACCGTAGGGGCAACACTGTAGGCAACACTGCAGTCTACACCGTAGGGGCAACACTGTAGGCAACACTGCAGTCTACATTATAGGCAACACTACTGGCTATATCGTCAGCAACACTGCAGGCTGCATTGTAGGCTACATTGCAGGCAACACTGAAGTCTACATTGTAGACAACACTGCAGGCTACACTGTAGGCTACACTACTGGCTACATCGTAAGCAACACTGCAGGCTGCATTGTAGGCTACATTGCAGGCAACACTGCAGTCTACACTGTAGGCAACACTGCAAGCTATACCGTAGGGGCAACACTGTAGGCAATACTACAGGCTACACTGTAGGCAACACTGCAGGCTACACTGTAGGCAACACTGCAGGCTACACTGTAGGCAACACTGCAGGCTACACTGTAGGCAACACTGCAGGCTACATTGTAGACAACACTGCAGGCTACATTGTAGGCAACACTTCAGGCTACACTGCTGGCAACAATGCAGGCATTACGACAAACAATACTGCTGGCAACCCCTGCAGGCAGCGTCGAACGGAACACTGAATACAACATGGAACGGAACACTGTGTATAACATGTAACGGAACACTATAACATGGAACAGAACAGTGTATAACATGGAAAGGAACACACTATAAAATGGAACGGAACACTATATAACATGGAACGGAACACTATATAACATGGAACGGAACACTGTATAACATGGAACGGAACTCTGTATACAACATGGAAAGCAACACTGTGAGCATCGTTCAGGCAACATGGGGAGGAACAAGGAACGGAACACATAAGGAGAGAACGAAACGGAGCGATCAACGGCACACGGAATAAGGAATGGAGCGTGGAACAAGGAACGGAACGTAACATGGAAAGGAAAACAAGGAACGGAACTGAGCGTGGAACAAGGATCGGGGAACAATAGCTGGTGATACGGGGCGCTTACTGCAGTTTACCCTAGCTTACCCGAGATAATGGGGGTGTGGGGGTATGTGGTGGGGAGCAAGGTAGATTATGGGGGTATGTGGTGGGGAAGAAGGTAGAATGGGAGTATGTGGTGGGGAGAAAGGTAGATTGTCGAGGTATATGGTGGGGAGCAAAGTTGATTGTGGGAGAATATGGTGGTTAGCAAGGTAGATTGTGGGGGAATGTGGTGGGGAACAAGGTAGATTGTGGGAGTATGTGGTGGGGAACAAGGTAGATTGTGGGAGTATGTGGTGGGGAACAAGGTAGATTGTGGGAGTATGGGGTAGATTGTGGGGGGTGGGGCACCTAGGTGGGAGCATGGTAGGGAACAGGTACTGGTGGGAGTTTCTAACACAGGTAGATTTACATATATTTTGGGGAACAAGTGCACATATGGTAGTTTATGGGGAATCGAATTGTGGTACTCTGCGATTGTGAGTGGAATGTTCTCACGGGAGTTAATAAAATACGTCAAGTCTCAGTCTCTCTCTCTCTCTCTCTCTCTCTCTCTCTCTCAGTCTCTCTCTCTCTCTCTCTCTCTCTCTCTCTCTCTCTCTCTCTCTCTCTCTCTCTCTCTCTCTCTCTCTCTCTCTCTCTCTCTCTCTCTCTCTCTCTTCCTACTTTCCTCCCCCATCAAAAAAGCTAGAGAAAGTTTGACAAGTTCGCTTTAACGTTACACTCGCTTAAGAAGTATATTTTGAGGAGGTGAGAAGCGGCAAGTTTACCTCACTGCTGAGTTGTCTTCTTAACGTTGTTAAATGTACGCATGTGTGTGTGTGTGTGTGTGTGTGTGTGTGTGTGTGTGTGTGTGTGTGTGTGTGTGTGTGTGTGTGTGTGTGTGTATACTCACTTATTTGTGGTTGCAGGGGTCGATACATAGTTCCTGGCCCCGCCTCTTCACTGGTGGCTACTAGGTCCTCTCTCTCCCTGCTCCATGAGCTTCATCATACCTCGTCTTAAAACCATATATGGTTCCTGCCTCCACTACATCACTTGCCAGACTATTCCACTTCCTGACAGCTCTGTGACTAAAGAAGTATTTCCTAACATCTCTCTGACACATATGAGTCTTCAACTTCCAACTGTGACCCCTCGTTGTTGTGTCCCCTCTCTGGAACTTCCTGTCTCTATCCACCGTGTCAGTTCTTCACAGTATTTTGTATGTCGTTATCATGTCTCCCCTAACCCTCCTGTCCTCCAGTGTCGTCAGGCTGATTTCCCTTAACCTTTCTTCTTAGGACATTCCCCTTAGCTCTGGAGCTAGCTTTGTTGCAAACCTTTGCACTTTCTCTAATTTCTTGACGTGCTTGACCAGGTGTGGGTTCCAAACTAGTGCTGCATACTCCAGTATGGGCCTGACGTACACGGTGTACAGTGTGTTGAACGATTCCTTACTGAGGTATCGGAACGCTATTCTCAGGTTTGCCAGACGCCCATATGATGCAGCAGTTATCTGGCTGATATGCGCTTTAGGAGATGTGCTCGGTATTGCACTCACCCCAAAATCCTTCTTCTTGAGGGAGGTTTGCAGTCTCTAGCCACCTGTCCTATACTCTGTCTGCGGTCTTCTTTGCCCTTCCACGATCTTCATGACTTTGCATTTGGCGGGATTAAATTCGAGGAGCCAGTTGCTGGACCAGGCTTCCTTTGTCATCCTGTCTGGTCCTCATCTGATTGAATTCTCCTCATTCATTAACTTCACATCATCTGCAATCAGGGACACTTCTGAGTGTATCCCTTCCGTCATGTCATTCATATATACCAAAAATAGCACAGGTCCTAGGACTGACTCCTGTGGGACCCCGCTCGTCACAGACACCCACTGTGATACCTCGTCACGTACCATGACTCGTTGTTGTCTCCCTGTCAGGTATTCTCTGATCCATAGCAGTGCCCTTCCTGATCCTCTAGCTTTTGCATTAATCTCTTGTGAGGAACTACCTACCGGAGGGCATTCCGGGGATCAACGCCCCCGCGACTCGGGCCTTCGAAGGCCTTATTGTAGCCCAAGAAAATGCAATCAACCCACCCCTCTCTCTCTCTCTTGTCTTACTTCCGTTGCCTTGTCATAAAACTCCAGTAGATTTGTGACACAGGATTTGCCTTCCATGAATCCGTGCTGGTTGTCGTTTATAAGCTTGTTCCGTTCCAAGTGCTCCACCACTCTCCTGCTAATAATCTTCTCCATGTGTGTGTGTATATATATGTGTGCGCGCGCGCGCGTGTGTGTGTGTGTGTGTGTGTGTGTGTGTGTGTGTGTGTGTGGTGTGTGTGTGTGGTGTGTGTGTATGGTGTGTGTGTGTGTGTGTGTGTGTGTGTGTGTGTGTGTGTGTGTGTGTGTGTGCGTGTGTGTGCGTGTGTGTGTGTGTGTGTATGGTGTGTTTGTGTGTGTATGGTGTGTGTGTGTGTGTGTGTGTGTGTGTGTGTGTGTGTGTGCTCATGTGTGTGTTTGTGTGTGCGTGTGTGTGTGTGTGTGTGTGTGTGTGTGTGTGTGTGTGTGGAAATACTTCCTAACATCCCTGTGACTCGTCTGAGTCTTCAGCTTCCAATTGTGACCCCTTGTTTCTGTGTCCCCTCCCTGGAACATCCTGTCTCTGTCCACCTTGTCTATTCCCCGCAGTATCTTGCATGTCGTTATCATGTCTCCCCTGACCCTTCTGTCCTCCGGTGTCGTCAGTCCGATTTCCCTCAACCATCCTCGTACGACATTCCCCTGAGCTCTGGGACTAGCCTTGTTTCAAACCTTTGTACTTTCTCTAACTTCTTGACGTGCTTGACCAGGTGTGGGTTCCAGACTGGTGCTGCATACTCCAGTATGGGCCTAACATACACAGTGTACAGTGTCTTGAACGATTCCTTATTAAGGTATCGGAACGCTATTCTCAGGTTTGCCAGGCGCCCGTATGTGTGTGTGCGTGCGTGCGTGTGTGTGTGTGTGTGTGTGTGTGTGTGTGTGTGTGTGTGTGTGTGTGTGTGTGTGTGTGTGTGTGTGTGTGTGTGTGTACTCACCTAGTTGTACTCACCTAGTTGAGGTTGCGGGGGTCGAGTCCGAGCTCCTGGCCCCGCCTCTTCACTGATCGCTACTAGGTCACTCTCCCTGAGCCGTGAGCTTTATCATACCTCTGCTTAAAGCTATGTATGGATCCTGCCTCCACTACATCGCTTCCCAAACTGTTCCACTTACTGACTACTCTGTGGCTGAAGAAATACTTCCTAACATCCCTGTGATTCATCTGTGTCTTCAGCTTCCAACTGTGTCCCCTTGTTACTGTGTCCAATCTCTGGAACATCCTGTTTTTGTCCACCTTGTCAATTCCTCTCAGTATTTTGTATGTCGTTATCATGTCCCCCCTATCTCTCCTGTCCTCCAGTGTCGTCAGGTTGATTTCCCTTAACCTCTCCTCGTAGGACATACCTCTTAGCTCTGGGACTAGTCTTGTTGCAAACCTTTGCACTTTCTCTAGTTTCTTTACGTGCTTGGCTAGGTGTGGGTTCCAAACTGGTGCCGCATACTCCAATATGGGCCTAACGTATACGGTGTACAGGGTCCTGAACGATTCCTTATTAAGATGTCGGAATGCTGTTCTGAGGTTTGCTAGGCGCCCATATGCTGCAGCAGTTATTTGGTTGATGTGCGCTTCAGGAGATGTGCCTGGTGTTATACTCACCCCAAGATCTTTTTCCTTGAGTGAGGTTTGTAGTCTCTGACCCCCTAGACTGTACTCCGTCTGCGGCCTTCTTTGCCCTTCCCCAATCTTCATGACTTTGCACTTGGTGGGATTGAACTCCAGGAGCCAATTGCTGGACCAGTTCTGCAGCCTGTCCAGATCCCTTTGTAGTTCTGCCTGGTCTTCGATCGAGTGTATTCTTCTCATCAACTTCACGTCATCTGCAAACAGGGACACCTCAGAGTCTATTCCTTCCGTCATGTCGTTCACAAATACCAGAAACAGCACTGGTCCTAGGACTGACCCCTGCGGGACCCCGCTGGTCACAGGTGCCCACTCTGACACCTCGCCACGTACCATGACTCGCTGCTGTCTTCCTGACAAGTATTCCCTGATCCATTGTAGTGCCTTCCCTGTTATCCCTGCTTGGTCCTCCAGTTTTTGCACCAATCTCTTGTGTGGAACTGTGTCAAACGCCTTCTTGCAGTCCAAGAAAATGCAATCCACCCACCCCTCTCTCTCTTGTCTTACTGCTGTCACCATGTCATAGAACTCCAGTAGGTTTGTGACACAGGATTTCCCGTCCCTGAAACCATGCTGGCTGCTGTTGATGAGATCATTCCTTTCTAGGTGTTCCACCACTCTTCTCCTGATAATCTTCTCCATGATTTTGCATACTATACATGTCAGTGACACTGGTCTGTAGTTTAATGCTTCATGTCTGTCTCCTTTGTTAAAGATTGGGACTACATTTGCTGTCTTCCATGCCTCAGGCAATCTCCCTGTTTCGATAGATGTATTGAATATTGTTGTTAGGGGTACACATAGCGCCTCTGCTCCCTCTCTCAATACCCATGGGGAGATGTTATCTGGCCCCATTGCCTTTGAGGTATCTAGCTCACTCAGAAGCCTCTTCACTTCTTCCTCGGTTGTGTGCACTGTGTCCAGCACTTGGTGGTGTGCCCCACCTCTCCGTCTTTCTGGAGTCCCTTCTGTCTCCTCTGTGAACACTTCTTTGAATCTCTTGTTGAGTTCTTCACATACTTCCCGGTCATTTCCTGTTGTGTCTCCTCCTTCCTTCCTTAGCCTGATTACCTGGTCCTTGACTGTTGTTTTCCTCCTGATGTGGCTGTACAACAGTTTCGGGTCAGATTTGGCTTTCGCTGCTATGTCATTTTCATATTGTCTTTGGGCCTCCCTTCTTATCTGTGCATATTCATTTCTGGCTCTACGACTGTTCTCCTTATTCTCCTGGGTCCTTTGCCTTCTATATTTCTTCCATTCCCTAGCACACTTGGTTTTTGCCTCCCTGCACCTTTGGGTAAACCATGGGCTCATCCTGGCTTTTTCATTACTCCTGTTACCCTTGGGTACAAACCTCTCCTCAGCCTCCTTGCATTTTATTGCTACATATTCCATCATCTCATTAACTGGTTTCCCTGCCAGTTCTCTGTGTGTGTGTGTGTGTGTGTGTGTGTGTGTGTGTGTGTGTGTGTGTGTGTGTGTGTGTGTGTGTGTGTGTGTGTGCGCGTGTGTGTGTGTGTGTGTGTGTGTGTGTGTGTGTGTGTGTGTGTGTGTGTGTGTGAGCGTGTGTGTGTGTGTGTGTGTGTGTGTGTGTGTGTGTGTGTGTGTGTGTGTGTGTGTGTGTGTGTGTGTGTGTGTGTGAGTGAGCGTGTGTGTGTGTGTGTGTGTGTGTGTGTGTGTGTGTGTGAGCGTGTGTGTGTGTGTGTGTGTGTGTGTGTGTGTGTGTGTGTGTGTGTGTGTGTGTGTGTGTGTGTGTGTGTGAGCGTGTGTGTGTGTGTGTGTGTGTGTGTGTGGTGTGTGTGTGTGTGTGTGTGTGTGTGTGTGTGTGTGTGAGCGTGTGTGTGTGTGTGTGTGTGTGTGTGTGTGTGTGTGTGTGTGTGTGTGTGTGTGTGTGTGTGTGTGTGTGTGTGTGAGTGTGTGTGTGTGTGTGTGTGTGTGTGTGTGTGTGTGTGTGTGTGTGTGTGTGTGTGTGTGTGAGCGTGTGTGTGTGTGTGTGTGTGTGTGTGTGTGTGTGTGTGTGTGTGTGTGTGTGAGCGTGTGTGAGCGTGTGTGTGTGTGAGTGAGCGCGTGTGTGTGTGTGTGTGTGTCTGTGTGTGTGTGTGTGTGTGTGTGTGTGAGCGTGTGTGAGCGTGTGTGTGTGTGTGTGTGTGTGTGTGTATGTCCGCGCTCGCGTCTCCCCTCTTATCCCCATTTATCTCCCTCTTTACCTCCTTTCTACTTCGTCTCCCTCTCCTGTCTCTCCTTCCATCTATTATGTTAACTCCTTCCTCTACCTCCCCTCAACCTCCATTTTCCCCTCCCTCTCTCTCTCTCTCTCTTCCCCTCTTCCCCCTCCCCTTTCAGCCTTTTACCCCTTTCTCCTTCATATTTCCTGCTCCCATCTTTATTTCCTCCATCCTTCCTTTCCTCTCTTCCACCATCCCTCTACCATCAACCCCTCCCTCCCCCCCCCTCCACTCTTCCAGACCCCGCAATATCTTCCACACCCCTTTCCACTAAACCTCCCTTCAACCCCTTCCCTTTAACCCCTTTCCCCTTCCCGTTAAACTTCCCTCCACTCCCTCCCCTCCCCATTAAACCTCCCCCTTCCCCCCTCACAGATAAACCCCTGACGCACAAAAAAAAGTCCCACAAATCCAGTAGAAATTTCGTCTTTTTTCTCCAGAAGACAAAAACGAAAAAACATCGCTGTAACTGAAGAAGAAATTCCTCTAAATCGAAATACAAAAAAAAAAAAAACTGAAACAAACTGAAGGGAAGAAATTGTTTATTCTGGGAAATATATATTTGTGGGTGAAGGGAAAAAAGTGAGTTTTTTTCCTCCCAGAGTGAGAAAAAAAGTGGAATAAAAATAAAGATAGGAATAAAGAGAAGGAAAATTATTATTATTATTATTATTATTATTATTATTATTATTATTATTATTATTAATAGTTGTATTAGTATTATTAATTATTATTTTTAATAGCATTATTGTGATCATTATTATCATTATGGGAGGAGTGCCAAACCCGCAAGGGTAATTAGGGCACCTGGGGACTGGTGGAACCTGCCTCAGGCACTCTGCAGCCCTTACGGGTTAAGCGTTTACCCCCATTTAAATAATAATAATAATAATATAGTAATTTAATAGTTGGTTTGTATACTCAACTTTATGTGGTTTCAGGGGTCGAGTCACAGCTCCTGGCCCCGGAGTGTGTGTGAAGCTGTCCATCTGCAGAATGTTGGTGGTCGTTCACAAGTGTGGCTTGTCGTTGTTCCTTTGTAGGGGGAGGAAGGGGGGGGGTGAG
>NC_091304.1:1094678-1097178 GCF_038502225.1 Cherax quadricarinatus | reverse complement strand
TGGTGGTAGTAGTAGTAGGCGTAATAAAAGTAACGGTGGTGATGGCAGTGGTTGTAGTGGTGGTAGTTGTTGTTGTTGTTGTTGTTGTTAACTTGGTCACTGAGCTTCAAGAAACTTTGCGGAGACGCATTTAATAGGCACTTCCCCTCTCTCTTCCCCTCACCCCTCCCCTCTTCCCCTCTTTTCCCCTCCCCTCTTCCCCTCTCTCTTCCCCTTTCCCCTCACTCTTCCCACGCCCCCCCCTTCGTTCTCAATTCCTGTTCCTACCTTTCACTTCCCCTTTCCCCCCAACCTTTCCCCCCTTTCATTTCCTTCCTTTCCCCTCTCTCACTCCCCCTCATTTCCTCCCTCTTTCTCTCTCCCCTTCTTCACCAAGTTGTGGATGTGCCCAGTGAAGCAAGTTGCTAGGTCAGGGTCGTTGGGGTGAGGGAAGATGGTCGTAGGGGTGAGAGATGGTCTTCGGGGTGACTGGGATATGGTCGTAGGGGTGAGGGGAGATAGTCGTAGGGGTGAGGGGAGATGGTCGTAGGGGGTAAGGGAGTTGGTCGTGAGGGGAGATGGTCGTAGGAGGTGAAAGGAGATGGTCGTTGGGGTAAGGGGAGATGGTCGTTGGGGTGAGAGGGAATGGACGTAAGGGTGAGGGGAGATCGTTGTAGGGGTGAGGGGAGATGGTCGTAAGGGGTGAAGGGAGATGGTCGTAAACGGTGAGAAAAGGATGTCGTAGGGGTGAGAGGGAGATAGCTGTAGGGGTGAGGGGAGGGAGGTCGTTCGGAGTAAAGAGGGGGAAGTGGGAGGGGCAACTTGATATCTGAAACGAGATGTTTCGGTTCTCTCTCTCTCTCTCTCTCTCTCTCTCTCTCTCTCTCTCTCTCTCTCTCAGACCTTCGGTCCGCCACGGACCACAGCTTCTAACTTCTAAATGTTTAACTTCTATGTAGTGGATTCTAAGTCAAAATAGAACAATTAGCAAGGGTAATTAACCAGG
The DNA here is from genome assembly GCF_038502225.1 of Cherax quadricarinatus. Taxonomy (NCBI): domain Eukaryota; kingdom Metazoa; phylum Arthropoda; class Malacostraca; order Decapoda; family Parastacidae; genus Cherax; species Cherax quadricarinatus. Next base: position 1,096,193 of record NC_091304.1, on the reverse strand, counting down.
CTTCCGGTCCAATTATCCGCAGCGACAGTGTTAATGACCGCACTGATGCGATAGTAGCAAGACACCCGGGTTCGATACCCGGGGAGCCGGGAGTTACCTGGAGTTACCTGGAGGTTATTCCAGGGATCAGCGCCCCCGCGGCCTGGTCCACGACCAGACCTCCCGGTGGTTCAGGGCCTGATCAACCAGGCTATTACTGCTGGCCGCACGCAGTCCAACGTGCGAACCACAGCCCAGCTGATCCGGCACTGACTCTAGATATCTGTCCAGCTCTCTTGAAGGCAGCCAGGGGTTTATTGGTATTTTCCATTATGCTTGGTGGGAGGCTGTTGAACAATCTTGGGCCCCGGACACTTATGGTGTTTTCTCTTAGTGTACCAATGGCGTCCCTACTTTTAATTGGGGGCATTTTGCATCGCCTGCCCAGTCTTTTACTTTTGTAGGAAGTGATTTCTGTGTGCAGATTTGGGACCATTCCTTCCAAGATTTTCCAAGTGTAGATTATGATATATCTCTCCCTCCTGCGTTCCAATGAGTACAAGTCAAGTGCTTCCAAGCGTTCCCAGTAGTTAAGGTGCTTGACAGAACTTATACGTGCAGTAAAGGATCTCTGTACACTCTCTAGATCTGCGATTTCACCTGCTTTGAATGGAGATGTTAATGTACAGCAGTATTCCAGCCTAGAGAGAACAAGTGATTTGAAAAGGATCATCATTGGCTTGGCATCTCTCGTTTTGAAAGTTCTCATTATCCATCCTATCATTTTCTTTGCACGTGCGATCGTGGCACTGTTGTGATCCTTGAAAGTGAGATCCTCAGACATTACTACTCCCAGGTCCCTTACATTATTTTTCCGCTCTATTGTATATACGGCCGGAGACAGTAGTATACTCTGTTCTAGTTATTATCTCCTCCAGTTTTCCATAACGGAGTAGTTGGAATTTGTCCTCATTGAACATCATATTGTTTACCGTTGCCCACTGGAAAACTTTGTTTATATCATTTTTGAGGAAACTGATAGGATGGATAATGAGAACATTCAAGACAAGAGATGCTAAGCCAATGATGATCCTTTTTAAATCACTTATTCTCTCTAGGCTGGAATACTGCTGTACATTAACATCCCCATTCAAAGCAGGTGAAATCGCAGACCTAGAGAATGTACAGAGAACCTTTACTGCACGTATAAGTTCTGTCAAGCACCTTAACTACTGGGAACGCTTGGAAGCACTTGACTTGTACTCGTTGGAACGCAGGAGGGAGAGATATATAATCTACACCTGGAAGATTCTGGAGGGACTGGCCCCTAATATGCACACAGCAATCACTCCTTACGAAAGCAAAAGACTAGGCAGGCGATGCAACATACCCTCAGTGAAAAGTAGGGGCATCACTGGTACACTAAGAGAAAACGCAATAAGTGCACGAGGCCCAAGACTGTTCAACAGCCTCCTACCAGCAATAAGGGGCATTACGGGAAGACCCCTGGTTGTCTTCAAGAAGGAGCTGGACAGA
>NC_091304.1:1054319-1094578 GCF_038502225.1 Cherax quadricarinatus | reverse complement strand
TGCCACATATAAACTAAATAATGTAGATCTTAATATTACGGATTGCGAAAAAGATTTAGGAGTTCTGGTTAGCAGTAATCTGAAACCAAGACAACAGTGCATAAGTGTTCGCAATAAAGCTAATAGAATCCTTGGCTTCATATCAAGAAGCATAAATAATAGGAGTCCTCAGGTTGTTCTTCAACTCTATACATCCTTGGTTAGGCCTCATTTAGATTATGCTCCAGGGTTCAGAGGTTTCCATCAGTCCCAAGAGTTCAGAGGTTTCCATCAGTCCCCAGGGTTCAGAGGTTTCCATCAGTCCCCAGGGTTCAGAGGTTACCATCAGTCCCTAGGGTTCAAAGGTTTCCATCAGTCCCCAGGGTTCAGAGGTTACCATCAGTCCCCAGGGTTCAAAGGTTTCCATCAGTCCCCAGGGTTCAGAGGTTTCCATCAGTCCCCAGGGTTCAGAGGTTTTCATCAGGCCCCAGGGTTCAGAGGTTTCCATCAGTCCGCAGGGTTCAGAGGTTTCCATCAGTCCGCAGGGTTCAGAGGTTTCCATCAGTCCCCAGGGTTCAGAGGTTTCCATCAGTCCCAAGAGTTCAGAGGTTTCCATCAGTCCCCAGGGTTCAGAGGTTACCATCAGTCCCCAGGGTTCAGAGGTTTTCATCAGTCCCCAGGGTTCAGAGGTTACCATCAGTCCCCAGGGTTCAGAGGTTTCCATCAGTCCCCAGGGTTCAGAGGTTTCCATCAGTCCCAAGAGTTCAGAGGTTTCCATCAGTCCCCAGGGTTCAGAGGTTACCATCAGTCCCCAGGGTTCAGAGGTTTTCATCAGTCCCCAGGGTTCAGAGGTTACCATCAGTCCCCAGGGTTCAGAGGTTTCCATCAGTCCCCAGGGTTCAGAGGTTTTCATCAGGCCCCAGGGTTCAGAGGTTTCCATCAGGCCCCAGGGTTCAGAGGTTTCCATCAGTCCCCAGGGTTCAGAGGTTACCATCAGTCCCCAGGGTTCAGAGGTTTCCATCAGTCCCAAGAGTTCAGAGGTTTCCATCAGTCCCCAGGGTTCAGAGGTTTCCATCAGTCCCCAGGGTTCAGAGGTCACCATCAGTCCCCAGGGTTCAGAGGTTACCATCAGTCCCCAGGGTTCAGAGGTTTCCATCAGTCCCCAGGGTTCAGAGGTTTCCATCAGTCCCCAGGGTTCAGAGGTTACCATCAGTCCCCAGGGTTCAGAGGTTTCCATCAGTCCCCAGGGTTCAGAGGTTTCCATCAGTCCGCAGGGTTCAGAGGTTTCCATCAGTCCCCAGGGTTCAGAGGTTTCCATCAGTCCCAAGAGTTCAGAGGTTTCCATCAGTCCCCAGGGTTCAGAGGTTACCATCAGTCCCCAGGGTTCAGAGGTTTTCATCAGTCCCAAGAGTTCAGAGGTTTCCATCAGTCCCCAGGGTTCAGAGGTTACCATCAGTCCCCAGGGTTCAGAGGTTTTCATCAGTCCCCAGGGTTCAGAGGTTACCATCAGTCCCCAGGGTTCAGAGGTTTCCATCAGTCCCAAGAGTTCAGAGGTTTCCATCAGTCCCCAGGGTTCAGAGGTTTCCATCAGTCCCCAGGGTTCAGAGGTTACCATCAGTCCCCAGGGTTCAAAGGTTTCCATCAGTCCCCAGGGTTCAGAGGTTACCATCAGTCCCCAGGGTTCAAAGGTTTCCATCAGTCCCCAGGGTTCAGAGGTTTCCATCAGTCCCCAGGGTTCAGAGGTTTTCATCAGGCCCCAGGGTTCAGAGGTTTCCATCAGTCCGCAGGGTTCAGAGGTTTCCATCAGTCCCCAGGGTTCAGAGGTTTCCATCAGTCCCAAGAGTTCAGAGGTTTCCATCAGTCCCCAGGGTTCAGAGGTTACCATCAGTCCCCAGGGTTCAGAGGTTTTCATCAGTCCCCAGGGTTCAGAGGTTACCATCAGTCCCCAGGGTTCAGAGGTTTCCATCAGTCCCCAGGGTTCAGAGGTTTTCATCAGGCCCCAGGGTTCAGAGGTTTCCATCAGGCCCCAGGGTTCAGAGGTTTCCATCAGTCCCCAGGGTTCAGAGGTTACCATCAGTCCCCAGGGTTCAGAGGTTACCATCAGTCCCCAGGGTTCAGAGGTTTCCATCAGTCCCTAGGGTTCAGAGGTTTCCATCAGTCCCCAGGGTTCAGAGGTCACCATCAGTCCCCAGGGTTCAGAGGTTACCATCAGTCCCCAGGGTTCAGAGGTTTCCATCAGTCCCCAGGGTTCAGAGGTTTCCATCAGTCCCCAGGGTTCAGAGGTTACCATCAGTCCCCAGGGTTCAGAGGTTTCCATCAGTCCCCAGGGTTCAGAGGTTTCCATCAGTCCGCAGGGTTCAGAGGTTTCCATCAGTCCCCAGGGTTCAGAGGTTTCCATCAGTCCCAAGAGTTCAGAGGTTTCCATCAGTCCCCAGGGTTCAGAGGTTACCATCAGTCCCCAGGGTTCAGAGGTTTCCATCAGGCCCCAGGGTTCAGAGGTTACCATCAGTCCCCAGGGTTCAGAGGTTTCCATCAGTCCCCAGGGTTCAGAGGTTACCATCAGTCCCCAGGGTTCAGAGGTTTCCATCAGTCCCCAGGGTTCAGAGGTTTTCATCAGTCCCCAGGGTTCAGAGGTTTCCATCAGTCCCCAGGGTTCAGAGGTTACCATCAGTCCCCAGGGTTCAGAGGTTACCATCAGTCCCCAGGTTTCAGAGGCCACCATCAGTCCCCAGGGTTCAGAGGTTTTCATCAGTCCCCAGGGTTCAGAGGTTTTCATCAGTCCCCAGGGTTCAGAGGTTACCATCAGTCCCCAGGGTTCAGAGGTTTCCATCAGTCCCCAGGGTTCAGAGGTTTTCATCAGTCCCCAGGGTTCAGAGGTTACCATCAGTCCCCAGGGTTCAGAGGTTACCATCAGTCCCCAGGGTTCAGAGGTTACCATCAGTCCCCAGGTTTCAGAGGCCACCATCAGTCCCCAGGGTTCAGAGGTTTTCATCAGTCCCCAGGGTTCAGAGGTTTTCATCAGTCCCCAGGGTTCAGAGGTTTCCATCAGTCCCAAGAGTTCAGAGGTTTCCATCAGTCCCCAGGGTTCAGAGGTTTCCATCAGTCCCCAGGGTTCAGAGGTTTCCATCAGTCCCCAGGGTTCAGAGGTTTCCATCAGTCCCCAGGGTTCAGAGGCCACCATCAGTCCCCAGGGTTCATAAAGGTTCCAATAATTATACCCGAGTATATTGTAACATACTCACTGCACCTGAGTGTAGTGTACCTGAGTGTAGTGCACCTGAGTGTAGTGTACCTGAGTGTAGTGCACCTGAGTGTAGTGCACCTGAGTGTAGTGTACCTGAGTGTAGTGTACCTGAGTGTAGTGTACCTGAGTGTAGTGTAATTGAGTGTAGTGCACCTGAGTGTAGTGCACCTGAGTGTAGTGTACCAGAGTGTAGTGTACCAGAGTGTAGTGCACCTGAGTGTAGTGTACCTGAGTGTAGTGTACCTGAGTGTAGTGTACCTGAGTGTAGTGCACCTGAGTGTAGTGCACCTGAGTGTAGTGTACCTGAGTGTAGTGCACCTGAGTGTAGTGCACCTGAGTGTAGTGCACCTGAGTGTAGTGTACCTGAGTGTAGTGTACCAGAGTGTAGTGTACCTGAGTGTAGTGTACCTGAGTGTAGTGTACCTGAGCGTAGTGCACATGAGTGTAGTGTACCTGAGTGTAGTGTACCTGAGTGTAGTGTACCTGAGTGTAGCGTACCTGAGTGTAGTGTACCTGAGTGTAGTGTACCTGAGTGTAGTGTACCAGAGTGTAGTGTACCTGAGTGTAGTGTACCTGAGTGTAGTGTACCTGAGTGTAGTGCACCAGATTGTAGTGCACCAGACTGTAGTGTACCTGAGTGTAGTGTACCTGAGTGTAGTGTATCTGAGTGTAGTGTACCTGAGTGTAGTGTACCTGAGTGAAGTGTATCACAGTGTTGTGTACCTGAGTGTAGTGTACCCGAGCGTAGTGTACCTGAGTGTAGTGTACCTGAGTGTAGTGTACTCGAGCGTAGTGTACCTGAGTGTAGTGTACTCGAGCGTAGTGTACCTGAGTGTAGTGTACCTGAGTGTAGTGTACCTGAGTGTAGTGTACCTGAGTGTAGTGTACCTGAGTGAAGTGTATCACAGTGTTGTGTACCTGAGTGTAGTGTACCCGAGCGTAGTGTACCTGAGTGTAGTGTACCTGAGTGTAGTGTACTCGAGCGTAGTGTACCTGAGTGTAGTGTACTCGAGCGTAGTGTACCTGAGTGTAGTGTACCTGAGTGTAGTGTACCTGAGTGTAGTGTACCTGAGTGTAGTGTACCTGAGTGAAGTGTATCACAGTGTTGTGTACCTGAGTGTAGTGTACCCGAGCGTAGTGTTCCTGAGTGTAGTGTACCAGAGTGTAGTGTACCAGAGTGTAGTGTACCTGAGTGTAGTGTACCTGAGTGTAGTGTACCTAAGTGTAGTGTACCTGAGTGTAGTGTACCTGAGTGTAGTGTACCTGAGTGTAGTGTACCTGAGTGTAGTGTACCTGAGTGTAGTGTACCTGAGTGTAGTGTACCAGAGTGTAGTGTACCAGAGTGTAGTGTACCTGAGTGTAGTGTACCTGAGTGTAGTGTACCTGAGTGTAGTGTACCTGAGTGTAGTGTACCTGAGTGTAGTGTACCTGAGTGTAGTGTATCTGAGTGTTGTGTACCTGAGTGTAGTGTTCCTGAGTGTAGTGTACCCGAGCGTAGTGTACCTGAGTGCAGTGTTCCTGAGTGTAGTGTACCAGAGTGTAGTGTACCAGAGTGTAGTGTACCTGAGTGTAGTGTACCTGAGTGTAGTATACCTAAGTGTAGTGTACCTGATTGTAGTGTACCTGAGTGTAGTGTACCTGAGTGTAGTGTACCTGAGTGTAGTGTACCAGAGTGTAGTGTACCTGAGTGTAGTGTACCTGAGTGTAGTGTACCTGAGTGTAGTGTACCTGAGTGTAGTGTACCTGAGTGTAGTGTACCAGAGTGTAGTGTACCTGAGTGTAGTGTACCTGAGTGTAGTGTACCTGAGTGTAGTGTACCTGAGTGTAGTGTACCAGAGTGTAGTGTACCTGAGTGTAGTGTACCTGAGTGTAGTGTACCTGAGTGTAGTGTACCTGAGTGTAGTGTACCTGAGTGTAGTGTACCAGAGTGTAGTGTACCTGAGTGTAGTGTACCTGAGTGTAGTGTACCTGAGTGTAGTGTACCTGAGTGTAGTGTACCAGAGTGTAGTGTACCTGAGTGTAGTGTACCTGAGTGTAGTGTACCTGAGTGTAGTGTACATAAGTGTAGTGTACCTGAGTGTAGTGTACCTGATTGTAGTGTACCTGAGTGTAGTGTACCTGAGTGTAGTGTACCTGAGTGTAGTGTACCAGAGTGTAGTGTACCTGAGTGTAGTGTACCTGAGTGTAGTGTACCTGAGTGTAGTGTACCTAAGTGTAGTGTACCTGAGTGTAGTGTATCTGAGTGTAGTGTACCTGAGTGTAGTGTACCTGAGTGTAGTGCACCAGAGTGTAGTGCACCAGAGTGTAGTGTACCTGAGTGTAGTGTACCTGAGTGTAGTGTACCTGAGTGTAGTGTATCTGAGTGTAGTGTACCTGAGTGTAGTGTACCTGAGTGTAGTGCACCAGAGTGTAGTGCACCAGAGTGTAGTGTACCTGAGTGTAGTGTACCTGAGTGCAGTGTACCTGAGTGTAGTGTACCTGCGTGTAGTGTACCTGAGTGTAGTGTACCTGAGTATAGTGTACCTGAGTGTAGTGTACCTGAGTGCAGTGTACCTGAGTGTAGTGTACCTGCGTGTAGTGTACCTGAGTGTAGTGTACCTGAGTATAGTGTACCTGAGTATAGTGTACCTGAGTGTAGTGCACCAGAGTGTAGTGCAAAAGAGTGTAGTGTACCTGAGTGTAGTGTACCTTAATGTAGTGCACCTAAGTGTAGTGTACCTGAGTGTAGTGTACCTGAGTGTAGTGTACCTGAGTGTAGTGTACCTGAGTGTAGTGTACCTGAGTGTAGTGTACCTGAGTGTAGTGTACCTGAGTGTAGTGTACCTGAGTGTAGTGCACCTGAGTGTAGTGTACCTGAGTGTAGTGTACCAGAGTGTAGTGTACCTGAGTGTAGTGTACCTGAGTGTAGTGTACCTGAGTGTAGTGTACCAGAGTGTAGTGTACCTAAGTGTAGTGTACCTGAGTGTAGTGTACCTGAGTGTAGTGTACCATCCTCACCATAAATTATACCGTCCCCGTTATTAACTATTCACTATAATCGATCTGTTTCTTTTAGACATGCACTCTTCCCCTTCCCCTCCCCCTCTCCCTCCCCATCATCCCCCCCTCCTATTTAATCACACCCTCGTCGCCTGCCTGGCCTCTCATTACCCCCTCCCCCGTCCCTCTCTTCACCCTTGGGTCGATCCAGGGGGGGCAGCAGGGGACGAACATTAGGGGGGGATGGGATAGGGAGTACTACGGGGGTGCCGGATACAGATGGACACACACACCAGCGACCAGCGAAAAGGCGGGGCCAGGAGCTGTGACTCAATCCCTGCAACCCCAAATAGGTGCGTACACCTTTCTACACCGCCTACGTCCGTCATTCTACGACACCCATACCTCACCCCTCTTTTATCTTCACCCTCCTCTACACCTTTCTACACCCTGGACACACTTCTACACCCTCATCTACGACGCTTCACGACTCTGGTACACCCTTGTACTCCCTGGAACACCCTGGTGCTCCCTGGAAAATCCTGATACTCCCTGCAAAACCATGGGACACCCTGGTACCCCCTGGTACTCCTTAGAACACCCTGGTATTCCCTGGAACACCCTGGTACTCCCTCGTACTCCCTGGAACACCCTGGTGCCCTTTGTAACATTCTGTTACACCCTGGAACACTCTGGTACACCCTGGAACACTCTGGTACAGCAGTTATCGTCTGAAGGGAGGAGTCCGCCTTTATCGTGAGTCACCAGGTACACAGGCACATCCTGGTACACCATGGTAGAACCTAGCACACATTCTGGTACACCTTAATACACCCTGGTACACCCTGGCTCTCCATGATACACTCCTACAGCGCCACTTGATGTGGGAGTAGAGTACCGCCCATTCTGTGAGTTGGCTCTCTCTCTCTCTCTCTCTCTCTCTCTCTTTTACACAGGGTTTGACAAGGTTAAGGATCCCTAGCTTTATTGACAAGCTCTCTCTCTCTCTCTCTCTCTCTCTCTCTCTCTCTCTCTCTCTCTCTATCTATCTATCTATCTATCTATCTCTCCCCTCTCTCACTCCCTCTTCTCTGTTTCTCTCTCCAAAAACACCTACAAGTAAAACCTTCCAGACTAAACAAGACACACCTACAAGAAACACACAAGAACAAACAAAGACAAACACCCACTACAAGAACAAACATGCCTACAAGAACAAAGACAAACACACAAGAACAAACAAAAACAAACAAGAACAAACAACAGTGGCAGAGAACATTCAGCTAAATATTTCTTCTTGTCAGTTTTTATTTAATTTTCGAAGGGGAGAGAAAAGGGGGAGTAAGTGAAGAAAGGGGGAGTAAGTGAAGAAAGGGGGAGTAAGTGAAGAAAGAGGGAGTAAGTGAAGAAAGGGGGAGTAAGAGAAGAAAGGGGGAGTAAGTGAAGAAAGGAGGAGTAAGTGAAGAAAGGGGGAGTAAGTGAAGAAAGGGGGAGTAAGTGAAGAAAGGGGGTGTAAGTGAAGAAAGGGGGAGTAAGTGAAGAAAGGGGGAGTAAGTGAAGAAAGGTGGAGTAAGTGAAGAAAGGGGGAGTAAGTGAAGAAAGGGGGAGTAAGTGAAGAAAGGTGGAGTAAGTGAAGAAAGGGGGAGTAAGTGAAGAAAGGGGGAGTAAGTGAAGAAAGGGGGAGTAAGTGAAGAAAGGGGGAGTAAGTGAAGAAAGGGGGAGTAAGTGAAGAAAGGGGGAGTAAGTGAAGATAGGGGGAGTAAGTGAAGAAAGGGGGTGTAAGTGAAGAAAGGTGGAGTAAGTGAAGAAAGGTGGAGTAAGTGAAGAAAGGGGGAGTAAGTGAAGAAAGGGGGAGTAAGTGAAGAAAGGGGGAGTAAGTGAAGAAAGGGGGAGTAAGTGAAGAAAGGGGGTGTAAGTGAAGAAAGGGGGAGTAAGTGAAGAAAGGGGGAGTAAGTGAAGAAAGGTGGAGTAAGTGAAGAAAGGGGGAGTAAGTGAAGAAAGGGGGAGTAAGTGAAGAAAGGTGGAGTAAGTGAAGAAAGGGGGAGTAAGTGAAGAAAGGGGGAGTAAGTGAAGAAAGGGGGAGTAAGTGAAGAAAGGGGGAGTAAGTGAAGAAAGGGGGAGTAAGTGAAGAAAGGGGGAGTAAGTGAAGAAAGGTGGAGTAAGTGAAGAAAGGGGGAGTAAGTGAAGAAAGGGGGAGTAAGTGAAGAAAGGGGGAGTAAGTGAAGAAAGGGGGGAGTAAGTGAAGAAAGGGGGAGTAAGTGAAGAAAGGGGGAGTAAGTGAAGAAAGGGGGAGTAAGTGAAGAAAGGGGGAGTAAGTGAAGAAAGGGGGAGTAAGTGAAGAAAGGGGGAGTAAGTGAAGAAAGGTGGAGTAAGTGAAGAAAGGGAGAGTAAGTGAAGAAAGGGGGAGTAAGTGAAGAAAGGGGGAGTAAGTGAAGAAAGGGGGAGTAAGTGAAGAAAGGGGGGAGTAAGTGAAGAAAGGGGGAGTAAGTGAAGAAAGGTGGAGTAAGTGAAGAAAGGGGGAGTAAGAGAAGAAAGGGGGAATACGAGAAGAAAGGGGGGGTAAGAGAAGAAAGGGGGAGTAAGACGAGAAGAAAGGGGGGGTAAGAGAAGAAAGGGGGAGTAAGAGAAGAAAGGGGGAGTAAGAGAATAAAGGGGGAGTAAGTGAAGAAAGGGGGAGTAAGAGAAGAAAGGGGGAGTAAGTGAAGAAAGGGGGAATAAGTGAAGAAAGGGGGAGTAAGTGAGGAAAGGGGGAGTAAGTGAAGAAAGGGGGAATAAGTGAAGAAAGGGGGAGTAAGTGAGGAAAGGGGGAGTAAGAGAAGAAAGGGGGAATAAGAGAAGAAAGGGGGGGTAAGAGAAGAAAGGGGGAGTAAGAGAAGAAAGGGGGAGTAAGAGAATAAAGGGGAGTAAGTGAAGAAAGGGGGAGTAAGAGAAGAAAGGGGGAGTAAGACAAGAAAGGGGGAGTAAGTGAAGAAAGGAAGAGTAAGAGAAGAAAGGGGGAGTAAGAGAAGAAAGGGGGAGTAAGAGAAGAAAGGGGGAGTAAGTGAAGAAAGCAAGAGTAAGAGAAGAAAGGGGGAGTAAGAGAAGAAAGGGGGAGTAAGTGAAGAAAGGGGGAGTAAGTGAAGTAATGGGGAGTAAGTGAAGTAAGGGGGAGTACGAGAAGAAAGGGGGAGTAAGAGAAGGAAGGGGGAGTAAGAGAAGAAAGGGGGAGTAAGTGAAGAAAGAGGGAGTAAGTGAAGAAAGGGGGAGTAAGAGAAGAAAGGGGGAGTAAGAGAAGAAAGGGGGAGTAAGAGAAGAAAGGGGGAGTACGAGAAGAAAGGGGGAGTAAGAGAAGAAAGGGGGAGTAAGAGAAGAAAGGGGAAGTAAAGGAAGGAAGGGGGAGTAAGAGAAGGAAGCGGAAGTAATGGAAGGAAGGGGAAGTAAAGGAAGGAAGGGGAAGCAATGGAAGGAAGGGGAAGTAATGGAAGGAAGGGGGAGTAATGGAAGGAAGGGGAAGTAAAGGAAAGAAGGGAGAGTAAGAGAAGGAAGGGAAAATAATGGAAGGAAGGGGGAGTAAGAGAAGGAAGCGGAAGTAATTGAAGGAAGGGGAAGTAATGGAAGGAAGGGTGAGTAATGGAAGGAAGGGGAAGTGTGGAAGGAAGGGGGAGTAATGGAAGGAAGGGGAAGTAATGGAAGGAAGGGGAGTAATGGAAGGAAGGGGGAGTAATGGAAGGAAGGGGAAGTAATGGATGGAAGGGGGAGTAATGGAAGGAAGGGAGAGCAAGAGAAGGAAGGGGAAGTAATGGAAGGAAGGGAAAGTAATGGAAGGAAGGGGAAGTAATGGAAGGAAGGGTGAGTAATGGAAGGAAGGGGAAATAATGGAAGGAAGGGGGAGTAATGGAAGGAAGGGGGAGTAATGGAAGGAAGGGGAAGTAATGGAAGGAAGGGGAAGTAATGGAAGGAAGGGGGAGCAAGAGAAGGAAGGGGAAGTAATGGAAGGAAGAGAAAGTAATGGAAGGAAGGGGAAGTAATGGAAGGAAGGGGGAGTAAGAGAAGGAAGGGGAAATAATGGAAGGAAGGGGAAGTAATGGAAGGAAGAGGGAGTAATGGAAGGAAGGGGAAGTAATGGAAGGAAGGGGAAGTAATGGAAGGAAGAGAAAGTAATGGAAGGAAGGGGAAGTAATGGAAGGAAGGGAGAGTAATGGAAGGAAGGGGGAGTAAGAGAAGGAAGGGGAAGTAATGGAAGGAAGGGGGAGTAAGAGAAGGAAGGGGAAGTAATGGAAGGAAGGGGGAGTAAGAGAAGGAAGGGGAAGTAATGGAAGGAAGGGGGACTAAGAGAAGAAAGGGGAAGTAATGGAAGGAAGGGGAAGTAATGGAAGGAAGGGGAAGTAATGGAAGGAAGGGGAAGTAATGGAAGGAAGGGGGAGTAAGAGAAGGAAGGGGAAGTAATGGAAGGAAGGGGGAGTAAGAGAAGGAAGGGGAAGTAATGGAAGGAAGGGGGAGTAAGAGAAGGAAGGGGAAGTAATGGAAGGAAGGGGGAGTAAGAGAAGGAAGGGGAAGTAATGGAAGGAAGGGGGAGTAAGAGAAGGAAGGGGAAGTAATGGAAGGAAGGGGGACTAAGAGAAGAAAGGGGAAGTAATGGAAGGAAGGGGAAGTAATGGAAGGAAGGGGAAGTAATGGAAGGAAGGGGAAGTAATGGAAGGAAGGGGGAGTAAGAGAAGGAAGGGGAAGTAATGGAAGGAAGGGGGAGTAAGAGAAGGAAGGGGAAGCAATGGAAGGAAGGGGGACTAAGAGAAGAAAGGGGAAGTAATGGAAGGAAGGGGAAGTAATGGAAGGAAGGGGAAGTAATGGAAGGAAGGGGAAGTAATGGAAGGAAGTGGGAGTAAGAAAGGGAAGGGGGAGTAATGGAAGGAAGGGGAAGTAATGGAAGGAAGTTGGAGTAATGGAAGGAAGGGGGAATAAGAGAAGGAAGGGGAAGTAATGGAAGGAAGGGGGAGTAAGAGAAGGAAGGGGAAGCAATGGAAGGAAGGGGGACTAAGAGAAGAAAGGGGAAGTAATGGAAGGAAGGGGGAGTAAGAGAAGGAAGGGGAAGTAATGGAAGGAAGGGGGACTAAGAGAAGAAAGGGGAAGTAATGGAAGGAAGGGGAAGTAATGGAAGGAAGGGGAAGTAATGGAAGGAAGGGGAAGTAATGGAAGGAAGGGGAAGTAATGGAAGGAAGGGGAAGTAATGGAAGGAAGGGGGAGTAAGAGAAGGAAGGGGAAGCAATGGAAGGAAGGGGGACTAAGAGAAGAAAGGGGAAGTAAAGGAAGGAAGGTGAAGTAATGGAAGGAAGGGGAAGTAATGGAAGGGGAAGTAATGGAAGGAAGTGGGAGTAAGAAAGGGAAGGGGGAGTAATGGAAGGAAGGGGAAGTAATGGAAGGAAGTTGGAGTAATGGAAGGAAGGGGGAATAAGAGAAGGAAGGGGAAGTAATGGAAGGAAGGGGGAGTAAGAGAAGGAAGGGGAAGTAATGGAAGGAAGGGGAAGTAATGGAAGGAAGGGGAAGTAATGGAAGGAAGGGGAAGTAATGGAAGGAAGGGGAAGTAATGGAAGGAAGGGGAAGTAATGGAAGGAAGTGGGAGTAAGAAAGGGAAGGGGAAGTAATGGAAGGAAGTTGGAGTAATGGAAGGAAGGGAGAGTAAGAGAAAGAAGGGGAAGTAATGGAAGGAAGTGGGAGTAAGAAAGGGAAGGGGAAGTAATGGAAGGAAGTTGGAGTAATGGAAGGAAGGGAGAGTAAGAGAAGGAAGGGGAAGTAATGGAAGGAAGTGGGAGTAAGAAAGGGAAGGGGAAGTAATGGAAGGAAGTTGGAGTAATGGAAGGAAGGGGGAGTAAGAGAAGGAAGGGGGAGTAATTGAAGAAAGGGGGAGTAAGAATATAATAAATAATGATAATAATAATAATAATAATAATAATAACAATAATAATAATAACAATAATAATAATAATAATAATAATAATAACAATAATAATAATAATAATAATGACAATAATAATAATAATAATAATAATAATAATAATAATAATAACAATAATAATAACAATAATAATAATAATAATAATAATAATAACAATAATAATAATAATAATAATAATAATAACAATAACAATAATAATAATAATAATAATAATAATAATAATAATAATAACAATAACAATAATAATAATAATAATAATAATAATAATAATAATAACAATAATAATAACAATAATAATAATAACAATAATAATAATAATAATAATGACAATAATAATAATAATAATAATAATAACAATAATAATAATAACAATAATAACAATAATAATAATAATAATAATAATAATAACAATAATAATAATAATAATAATAATAATAATGATAATAACAATAATAATAATAATAATAACAATAATAATAATAATAATAATAACAATAATAATAATAACAATAATAATAATAATAATAATAATAATAATAATAATAACAATAATAACAATAATAATAATAACAATAATAATAATAATAATAATAATAATAACAATAATAATAATAATAATAATAATAATAATAATAATAACAATAATAATAATAATAATAATAATAATAATAACAATAATAATAATAATAATAATAATAATAATAATAATAACAATAATAATAATAATAATAATAATAATAATAATAATAATAATACAAACTTTAAGTCAAAATTTGCAATAAAATCCCTCGAATTTTTATTATAAAAATCAAAGCCAAATTAGAATAAATTTCAGTCACATAAAAGTTAATTTACGACAATTTTAAACCTCAATTAAAGTGAAAAAAAATATTAATTAATAATAATCAGGAAACAACCATATTAAGACCAATTAAAAAAAATTAAGAAAAAGAGAAAAAAAATTATTATTCTGGCGATTATTATTATTATTATTATTATTATAATAACCAGAGTTGTAAATAATTTGATTATTATAATCCCGTGGAATGGGTTCCGAGGTTTCTACTGCCGTCGTTTCGCCCAAACGATGAGGTGGAGCACCTAGAAAGGAATGAGCTTATGGCTCCTGGAGTTCAATCCCACCAAGTGCAAAGTCATGAAGATTGGGGAAGGGCAAAGAAGGCCGCAGACGGAGTACAGTCTAGGGGGTCAGAGACTACAAACCTCACACACACACACACACACACACACACACACACTCACACACACACACACACACACACACACACACACACACACACACACACACACACACACACACACACACACACACACACACACACACACACACACACACACACACACACACACACACACACACACACACACACACACACACACACACACACACACACACACACACACACACACACACACACACACACACACACACACACACACACACACACACACACACACACACACACACACACACACACACACACACACACACACACACACACACACACACACACACACACACACACACACACACACACACACACACACACACACACACACACACACACACACACACACACACACACACACACACACACACACACACACACACACACACACACACACACACACACACACACACACACACACACACACACACACACACACACACACACACACACACACACACACACACACACACACACACACACACACACACACACACACACACACACACACACACACACACACACACACACACACACACACACACACACACACACACACACACACACACACACACACACACACACACACACACACACACACACACACACACACACACACACACACACACACACACACACACACACACACACGTGAAGCAGTATCGCTAAATAGTGCTCCCAGGGTTTAGCGTTTTAGTGGCTGTCCTAAGATATTATTAGCGGTCATCGTACGTGAGTGAATCAGTGAACATACCTACAAGAGTGTAATAGCTTCCAAGAGTGCGAATAATGTGATAGGATCAAGAATTTTACAATTTAAATTTGAATGAAATTTGAGTGAGGGAGCTGATCAGGCTACTGGCCGCAGTGTTGACACAAAATATCCAAACAGTTAATTGGGTTAACGGTGTGATCTGAAATATTAACAAATACATATGTTGGTTGATTATAGCAGCAGTGTAGTGATAAGGTCATAAAAGAGTGATTAAGTAAATACTGAAAGTAAGAAAAAATTAGTCAATCCCCAGCTGTTGGTGTTGTGAAGGTAGCTAACATCATCAGACTTGTTATGACCATAATACTGTACTAAAGAAAAAAGAGGGAATACCAAGTCTTAAAAGAAAAAGAAAATAAAAACTTGAATGTATGATAAAGTTCCTGAAGGAGTTACAAATTGAAGGAGTTGATATCAGCCGACCAGCAGGAACCTCCATTGTTGTGCAGACGACATCACTTGCCTATTTGTGGTTAATTTTGGTTAGTGTCTAAAGTCTCAGTGTCTCGCCCTGCTGGTTGTATGCTATACCATCTCTCTCTCCCTATTTCAGTACCAGGAGATAGATAGTGGTTAGTAAATTATCTAAATATCGCCAGGTAAACTCCAGAAGTTGTGTAGCCTAGTGAACCCCCCCCCCCCTGTTTTTCTGAGGGACAAGCTAGTAAACAAGTACGCACATACAAACACACGTGTGCACCCGTAATTATTGTTATAATAAACAGTATATATTAATAAGGAATTGAGTGAGAAAAAATAATCCTATAATCTTCAAAAAGTAAAGTAGCGTAGTGTGCGGAGATCTGGGCCGGGAGAGTACCGGTGAACCAACAACAATAACAAATAGTGTTAACGTAACCCCCCCCCCCTCTTTTTCAAAGAACAAGCTAGTAAACACACACACACACAAACACAAGTGTACGCAATTAATATTATATAGTATATATTAGTGCATATTAATAAGGAATTGATTGGGAAAAATTTTTTTTTATAATCTTCAAAAGAGTAGCGTAGCCTAGTGTGCGCACGCACACCCACACACCCACACACCCACACACCCACACACACACCACACGCTCCACACACCCACCACACACACACCACCCCACACCCACACCCACACCCCCACCCACCCACACACACACCCCCACCCACCCACCCCACACAAACCCACCCACACACACCCACCCACAAAAACCCACCCACACACACCCACCCACCCACCCACACCCCCTCACCCCCCACACCCCCACCCACACACACACACACGCACACACCCACACACACCCCCCCACACCCCCTCACCACCCCCCCCCACACACACACACACACACACCCACACACACCCACCCACCCACCCACACAAACCCACCCACACCCACCCACCCACCCACCCACACACACACCCACACACCCACCCACACACCCATCCACACACCCACCCACAAACTCACCCACACCCCCCCACACCCCCCCCACAAACACACACACGCAACACACAACACACACACAATACACACACACACACACACACACATATTGCCAGACTCACACATACACTCCCCCCCCTCCCCCACCGACATCTCACTCCTTCACCTGATCCCTCCCCTCCCTCTTTCACCCCCCCCCTCCCCACCTCTCCCTCTCCCACTCACCCACTTACCACTTGATTCACTCTCCTTCCCACTCCCCCTCCCCACTACTCTCCCATATAGCCACAGTTCCTCCTCTACCTCCCCCCCACACTCTGACATATACAATACTAACCTAACATACAGAATTACATAGGTTTCCCACTCTGAGGCAATCAGGATAAAAAAAAATGGGTTGCCAGAGAGCAACAAGAAAACCCAAGGGACAGGAGGAGGGAACTGCAAAGGAAGATTGGGCAGCAGAGCTCACAAAAAGGGAACAAGAATGGGAAAAGAAACTAGAAGAACTTAGCATGAGAATGGAAGAGAGGATAGACATGGAAAGCAGGAAGTGGGAGGTGAAAGTCAAAGCAGCAGAGGCCAGGATACAGAGTTTAGAAGAGGAACTGGAAAATCTGAAACAGACTAAAGAACTAAATAACATTTTGGGATTGACAACAGAGACCGCTACCTCAGCCACAAATAAGGGGACTGTAGGGACAGAAGGAGCAAAACTGCATGTAGAAGCTCTATCAGTGGAGACTGTAGTAAATGAAAGAGCTAAGCTATATGTGGAGGCCCTAAAAGACCACAACAGAGCCCAGGGAAAGCCGAGAAGGGAAAATGACAGGCCACTGAGCCCATGTACAGTAGCTAGTGAAACTGAAGAAAGGAAAGCTGCAATGGAGGAAATCAAATTGAATGAGGGGATACACAGGGATATGCAGTGGGAGAATGAAAGGGTGAGGTCAGTCTTTGTGTATGGGCTACAGGAAGTTGAAGGGGAAACATATGAAGCAAGAAAACAAGGGGAAAAAAAAGCAATTGAAAGCATCATGAAAGTAATCGGAGAAGACGACATGACCCAGCTGGAAAATTTTCGGAGAATAGGGGGGTTTGTAAAAAAAAGAACCCGGCCAGTGAAAGTGACCTTCAAGGCAGAATCGACTCGGAACAGGATACTGTGGGAGAAAGCACGATTAAGGGACATGCCGGAATACAGGAAGGTGTATCTCGACCGCGACAGAACACAAGACGAAAGGCGGAAACTGAGAGAGATGATACAAAGGCGAAAGGAGGAAAGAGAGGGGATGGAGAAGACAGACAGGAGATCCCAGACACAGGAAGAAGATCAAATACAACCTCCCTCACAGCTTCCTATAGAAGCCTCCCAACCAGGTCAACCCCAGTGCAGCCAAACACTCTAAACCAAAACACCCATGTCATATCCAATGCCCCCACCCACTACATTACAAACTCCACCCCCACAGCAACCACCCATAGTTCCTTATCAGGTCTCCCAATTCCCCAACCCCAATACACCTCCCAGACCACAGTCTTAGAAAAGAAGTTGAAGGTATGGTATACAAATGCAGATGGAATAACAAATAAGTATGAGGAGTGGCATGAAAGAATCAAGGAGACATCCCCAGACATAATAGCACTCACAGAAACAAAACTCACCAGAATAATAACAGATTCAATCTTTCCACCCGGATATCAAATCCTCAGGAAAGACAGAGGGAGGAGAGGGGGAGGAGGAGTTGCACTGCTCATTAAAAGCCAGTGGGGTTTTGAGAAAATGGAAGGAATGGATGGCACGGGTGAAAGGGACTACTTAGTAGGAACAATCCAGTCTGAGGGACATAAGGTGATAATTGCAGTAATGTACAACCCACCACAGAACTGCAGGAGACCAAGAGAAGAATACGATGAGAGCAACAGAGCCATGGTCGACACACTAGCCGAGGTGGCCAGGAGAGCACATGTGGGGGGAGCAAAGTTACTAGTTATGGGTGATTTCAATCACAAGGAGATTGACTGGGAAAACCTGGAGCCCCATGGGGGTTCCGAAACATGGAGAGCCAAGATGATGGATGTAGTACTGGAAAACCTCATGCATCAACATGTTAGAGACACTACCAGAGAGAGAGGAGAAGATGAACCAGCAAGACTGGACCTTGTATTCACCTTGAGTAGTTCAGACATCGAGGATATCTTGTATGAAAGGCCCCTGGGAGCTAGTGATCATGTGGTTCTGTGCTTCGACTACATAGTTGAGCTCCAAGTGGAGAGAGTAGCAGGAATAGGGTGGGAAAAACCAAACTACAAAAGGGGAAACTACTCAGGCATGAGGAACTTCCTTCAAAACATTCAGTGGGAGAGGGAACTGACAGGAAAACCAGTACAAGAAATGATGGACTATGTGGCAACAAAATGCAAGGAGGCAGAGGAGAGGTTTGTTCCCAAGGGAAACAGAAATAATGGGAAGAACAGAACGAGTCCTTGGTTCACCCAAAGGTGTAGGGAGGCAAAAACTAGGTGTACTAGAGAATGGAAAAGGTACAGAAGACAGAGAACTCAGGAAAATAAAGAGATTAGCCGAAGAGCCAGAAATGAATATGCACAGATAAGAAGGGAGGCTCAGCGACAATATGAAAATGACATAGCATCGAAAGTCAAGACTGACCCGAAGCTGTTGTACAGCCACATCAGGAGGAAAACAACAGTCAAGGACCAGGTAATCAGACTGAGGAAGGGTGATGGGGAATTCACAAGAAACGACCGAGAGGTATGTCAGGAGCTCAACACGAGATTTAAAGAAGTATTTACAGTGGAAACCAGTAGGACTCCAGGAAATCAGAACAGGGGGGTACACCAGCAAGTGCTGGATGAGGTACATATAACCAAGGAGGAAGTGAAGAAGCTGCTATGCGAACTTGACACCTCAAAGGCGGTGGGACCAGACAACATCTCTCCGTGGGTCCTTAAAGAGGGAGCAGAGATATTGTGTGTGCCATTAACAAAGATCTTCAACACATCATTTGAAACTGGGCAACTCCCTGAGGTATGGAAGATGGCAAATGTAGTCCCAATTTTTAAAAAGGGAGACAGACATGAGGCACTAAACTACAGACCTGTATCACTAACGTGTATAGTATGCAAGGTCATGGAGAAGATAATCAGGAGGAGAGTGGTGGAGCACCTGGAAAGAAACAAGTGTATAATTGACAACCAGCATGGTTTCAGGGAAGGAAAATCCTGTGTCACAAACCTACTAGAGTTTTATGACAAGGTGACAGAAGTAAGACAAGAGAGAGAGGGATGGATCGACTGCATTTTTTTGGACTGCAAAAAGGCCTTCGACACAGTTCCTCACAAGAGGTTACTGAAAAAGCTAGAAGATCAGGCACACATAACAGGAAAGGCACTGCAATGGATCAGAGAATACCTGACAGGGAGGCAACAACGAGTCATGGTACGTGACGAGGTGTCAGAGTGGGCGCTTGTGACAAGCGGGGTTCCACAGGGGTCAGTCCTAGGACCTGTGCTGTTCTTGGTATATGTGAACGACATAACGGAAGGGATAGACTCAGAAGTGTCCTTGTTTGCAGATGATGTGAAGTTAATGAGAAGAATCAAATCGGATGAGGATCAGGCAGGACTACAAAGAGACCTGGACAGGCTACAAGCCTGGTCCAGAAACTGGCTCCTTGAGTTTAACCCTGCCAAATGCAAAGTCATGAAGATTGGGGAAGGGCAAAGAAGACCGCAGACACAATATAATTTAGATGGCCAAAGACTGCAAACCTCACTCAAGGAAAAAGATCTGGGGGTGAGTATAACACCGAGCATATCTCCTGAGGCGCACATAAATCAGATAACTGCTGCAGCATACGGGCGCCTGGCAAACCTACGGATAGCGTTCCGATACCTCAATAAGGAGTCGTTCAAGACACTGTATACCATTTACGTCAGGCCCATACTGGAGTATGCAGCACCAGTTTGGAATCCACACCTAGTCAAGCACGTCAAGAAATTAGAGAAAGTGCAAAGGTTTGCAACAAGACTAGTCCCAGAGCTACGGGGATTGTCGTACGAAGAAAGGTTGAGGGAAATCGGCCTGACGACACTGGAGGCCAGGAGGGTCAGGGGAGACATGATAACGACATATAAAATACTGCGCGGAATAGACACGGTGGACAAAGACAGGATGTTCCAGAGATGGGACACATACACAAGAGGTCACAATTGGAAGTTGAAGACTCAGATGAATCAAAGGGATGTTAGGAAGTATTTCTTCAGTCATAGAGTAGTCAAGTCGTGGAATAGTCTAGAAAGTGAAGTAGTGGAGGCGGGAACCATACATAGTTTTAAGGCGAGGTATGATAAAGCTCATGGAGCAGGGAGAGAGAGGACCTAGTAGCAATCAGTGAAGAGGCGGGGCCAGGAGCTATGACTCGACCCCTGCAACCACAAATAGGTGAGTACAAATAGGTGAGTACACACACACACACACACACACACACACACACACACACACACACACACACACACACACACACACACACACACACACACACACACACACACACACACACACACAACACACACACACACACACACACACACACACACACACACACACACACAAAAACACACACACACACACACACACACACACACACACACACACACACACACACACACACACACACCACACACACATGTGGTGACAACCTTCTTGGCATCAGTAAGATCCACATGACCAACATGACTTCCAATGCCATTTAAGAACCTGAAAAAATAAAAAAATAATGCACAAGAGAGCGAATCCAACACTGGTATCTACACACCCTTCCAGGTGAGGCATGTGATACACTAGACCTGGGAAAAACACCTAGGTGCTTCAAACAACACATCAGTGAACATGGCGCTGGAGAAGGGGACGATTCAAGCAACACCTACCCCACACTATGCAACACCTCCGCCCGTCTCATAAACCCCTAAACAACACCTGAAACACCCCATGCCCCCCCACCAACAACCACCAAAGTGTCAAACCTGTCATCAAGCAATCAGATGTGCATCTCAGACGCTGTTAAGAACCTCTTCGCTGCTGCTACCAACACCAGCAGACATAACACAGGGAGATTCATGATCTGGAACATGCCTAACACATCTTAACCAAGCAGAACACAGCCATCACGCAGCTCAGCCCTCCAGCCTATGTTCCATCTGACTTCACCTGCTACATAATACTTCTGATTTCTATTCTCTGTACTGGATAGTAAATATAAATCCATATTTACTCCTAGGCCATACACAGGATGGATATGAGATGCACAATAAACTAGCCACTACCTTTTAAAGGATAGATATGTAGTACACAAAAAACTAACGACTATGACGGCAAAATCTAATCAGTGGTGGATTGATAAATCCCCTGGTAGGGTTGTATAAATCCCCTAACAGGGCTGCATGGATCCTCTGGTAGGGCTGCAAAAATCCCCTAGTAGGGCTGCATAAATCCCATGGCAGGGCTGCATAAATCCCCTGGCAGGGCAGTATAAATTCCCTAATAATCCATGCGCATCTTTGTTACACATTTGTCTGCGTTATTCACCATTTACAAACCCTCCGACGAAATACTGTGGCATCGTCGCTCATTAAGCACGACTCAAATACGAGTCTTGGCACCTATAAACTTGATAAGTTTATTGTTCCAAGAAAAATAGTCGTAATGATACGGATCGAAAAAAAAAAACTGGTTTCAGAAACACAACGTTTGTCTTCTTTGTCAAAGAAATGGTTTGCTATAGGAATTTTTTAAGTTACTTTGAATCCTCTCTTCTTTGAGGAATATCGTTACTTTGATTAATTTGTTATTCCTTTGGTTAAAGGTTAAAAATAATATAAGGCTTAAAAATGCGTGTGGGAAATAAGACAGATACATAATCAGGACTCTACTGAAGGAGACGTATCGCCCCTACGGTTTTATCAAAACCACGTCTGTGTTTACGTCCCTGTACCTGTGCGTCCTTCTTTGTGTCTTTGTGTTTTTTTTATCGTTTACACTGTGTTTGTTAGTTGTATGTTGCATGCCGAGCTTCAGTGGCACCTGGCTCTCTACCTGCTGGTGCCACACTCACCTGCCTCCCCCTCCCCCCTTAATCCTCTCTCCCTCTCTCTCTCTCTCTCTCTCTTTCCCCCTCATCCTCCACCACTATACTCACCACAGCTGCCTAGAGCTACTCACTATCTCCACCATCACCACGTCTATCACCACCACCACCACTCTCCATCACCACGTCTATCACCACCACCACCACTCTCCATCACCACGTCTATCACCACCACCACTATTAGCCTCCCCATAAATCATTACCAACCACACCTGCCCTTCCCCTACACCTGTACTTCCTCTACACCTGCTTCGTCTCCCTGGCTTCCAATCATCTCTTATTTGCCTCTTCTGTTCCTCTTCTCTGTTTCTTCTCCCGTATTTATGTCCCCGTTCACTTGCCTATTTCCCCTCTCTCCTTTCCCTGCTGCCTCCTCCCTCTTTCCCCTGCATGTTCCCTATCTCGTTCCAATGCCTTTTCTTCTTTCTCGTTACATCTGCTATTTCCTTCTCTCGGGCTTGCCATTTCTCTTTCCCTTTCCCCTTCCATTTGTTCTTTCCCCTCTCATTTTCCCCTTCACCCCACTTTTATTATACTTTTTTCGTTATTAGCAACTGCCATTCACACTTGCTACCCCGCCCCTCTCACTTGTCAAATTTACTGCCCCGTCCATCTCAACTGTCATACTTAGTACCCCCCCCCCTCCGTCACCCCTCACACTTATCGTCTCGTCCTTCTCACTTCTCACACTTATGCCCAATTGACTTTCAAGAAGCCATCG
This sequence comes from Cherax quadricarinatus, assembly GCF_038502225.1. Taxonomy (NCBI): domain Eukaryota; kingdom Metazoa; phylum Arthropoda; class Malacostraca; order Decapoda; family Parastacidae; genus Cherax; species Cherax quadricarinatus. Next base: position 1,072,104 of record NC_091304.1, on the reverse strand, counting down.
ACAGCATGCCCATGCACTCTGCCCCCAAGACTAGGCTCGTGGAATTCCATACTTATCAAACACTGTAAGAAACCAATGTCTCCAGCCTGGACCCAGGTGTCATCCCACACTCAATTAAAACCACTGGTACTGCCAAACTTCACAACGGAGGCAGTAAAGTCATTGCTCAAAATATAAACCAACAGCGCTAACTTCACACATTATCACAATCTTTGAACGGGTCCTAAGAAACAAGACTGCCAATCACACGGAATCACACCAGTTGCATAAACCAGGGCAGCCTGGGTTTAGGGCAGGTCGCTGCTGCCTTTCATAATTGCTAGATCATTGCGATGCAGTCCTGGATGCTAAATGCTAATGCAATATTCACTGATTTTGCAAAAGCGTTCGACAGACAGAACTCTGAAAGTAAACAGAGTGAAGTCGGAGGCTGCCACAGTGAAGAGCTGTTCCTCAAGGCACAGTACTCTCCCCACTTCTGTTTCTCATTCATATTTCCATCATCGAATTTTCAAAAGGATATAAATTAAGTCTAAAAGTGAGCCTCAGACAACAATATTATTTTTAATAAGGACAAGTTTCAGTTGCCTTGTTATGGAAGAAGGAAGGAGATAAAGACTGTAACGTTATATAGGACATACTCCAATTATTCAGTAGAGGAAAGTTCCATGTTCGAGACCTAGGAGTAATGATGCCAAAAAATCTCACATTCAAGGTTCACAACAATGCTGTCATTCCTACAGCAAGGAAAATGATAGGCTGGATAACTAGAACTTTCAAGACGAGAGATGCCGAGGCTGGATAACTAGAACTTTCAAGACGAGAGATGCCGAGACAATGATGATACTCTCCAAGTTACTTATTCTCCCCAGGCTGGATTGTAATATTACTGTGTACTAACGGCCACATTCAAGGCAGGCCAGTTTGCTGAGCTGGAAAACGTACTGGACTTTCACTGCTCGCATACACTCAATCAAGCATCTGAAATACTGGGAACGCTGGCAGTCCCTTCAGCTGCATTCCTTGGAACGTAGGCCGGAAAGATACATCATAATTTACACCTGGAAAATCCTGGAGGGACTGTCGCAGACCTGGACATCCCAGCTATTCCCTGTGACAGTACCAACTACCCGGTTGACTTCAGGTGGATACCAGGTGAATGCGAGTGCCCACTACACCTGAGGGTGACCCATGCCAACAACGGTACACCCGAGTTATCGTCTCCTCTCCCCCATCAGACGAGGGGGTACACCCCCCTTACCCTTCAGGTTCAGGGGTTCACCCCCTTCTTTCCCCCAATCAGGTGAGGGGGTGTTTGCCCTCCCCCCCCCCCCACGAGCAGGTGTGGTGTTCTGACACTCCCACCCGCAGCGTGCAGGGGAAGGGGAGAAGGGAGGAGGAGGAGCCTGGGAGAAGGGTCACCCCCACGGCTTGGGGAAAGTCCTTTCTGTGTCCTTCGCCTATTTCCACCACTTATTTTCCCCAGCTAGCTGGGGGAGGGGAGAGGCACTGGTGGGGTGGGGGATTTAGGGGAGGGGAAGTTGAGGGAGGGGGTAATTCTCCCTTCATGGCGTGTGCCTGAGAGGTAGATCTTTCAAATAATAATAATAATAATAATAATAATTATTATTATTATTATTATTATCATTTTATAACCCATAAGGTCAACGTCGATTTCCCACATTAAACTGGTATAGTTTGAGGCAGATTAAGTTAGGTTAAGTCAGGTTAAGTTAGGTTAAGTTAGGTTGTTAGGTCAAGTTAGGGTAGGTCAGGTTAAGTTAGGTTAAATCAGGTTGTTAGGTTAAGTTAGGCTAAGTCAGGTTAAGTCAGGTTAAGTTAGGTTAGGTTAGGTTAGGTAAGGTTAGGTCAGGTTAGGTCAGGTTAGGTTAGGTCAGGTTAGGTCAGGTTAGGTCAGGTTAGGTCATGTTAGGTTAGGTTAGGTCAGGTCAGGTTAGGTTAGGTCAGGTTAGGTTAGGTCAGGTTAGGTCAGGTTAGGTCATGTTAGGTTAGGTTAGGTCAGGTCAGGTTAGGTTAGGTCAGGTTAGGTTAGGTCAGGTTAGGTTAGGTTAGGTCAGGTTAGGTTAGGTCAGGTTAGGTTAGGTCAGGTTAGGTTAGGTCAGGTTAGGTTAGGTCAGGTTAGGTTAGGTCAGGTTAGGTTAGGTCAGGTTAGGTTAGGTCAGGTTAGGTTAGGTCAGGTTAGGTCAGGTCAGGTTAGGTCAGGTCATCGTCTTTAATCACAACATAACACGGCATAACGTCAATAACTGAAGGATGTTTACAGGGGTCAACGCCCCCACACAGGAGTAAACCCCCGTTGAGAGTAGTGACCCACCCAGTGCACGGTACACTACAGTGACCCACCCAGTGCACGGTACACTACAGTGACCCGCCCAGTGCACGGTACACTACAGTGACCCACCCAGTGCACGGTACACTACAGTGACCCACCCAGTGCACGGTACACTACAGTGACCCACCCAGTGCACGGTACACTACAGTGACCAACCCAGTGCACGGTACACTACAGTGACCCACCCAGTGCACGGTACACTACAGTGACCCACCCAGTGCACGGTACACTACAGTGACCCACCCAGTGCACGGTACACTACACAGTGACCCACCCAGTGCACGGTACACTACAGTGACCCACCCAGTGCACGGTACACTACAGTGACCCACCCAGTGCACGGTACACTACAGTGACCCACCCAGTGCACGGTACACTACAGTGACCCACCCAGTGCACGGTACACTACAGTGACCCACCCAGTGCACGGTACACTACACAGTGACCCACCCAGTGCACGGTACACTACACAGTGACCCACCCAGTGCACGGTACACTACAGTGACCCACCCAGTGCACGGTACACTACAGTGACCCACCCAGTGCACGGTACACTACAGTGACCCACCCAGTGCACGGTACACTACACAGTGACCCACCCAGTGCACGGTACACTACACAGTGACCCACCCAGTGCACGGTACACTACAGTGACCCACCCAGTGCACGGTACACTACAGTGACCCACCCAGTGCACGGTACACTACACAGTGACCCACCCAGTGCACGGTACACTACACAGTGACCCACCCAGTGCACGGTACACTACACAGTGACCCACCCAGTGCACGGTACACTACAGTGACCCACCCAGTGCACGGTACACTACACAGTGACCTACCCAGTGCACGGTACACTACAGTGACCCACCCAGTGCACGGTACACTACAGTGACCCACCCAGTGCACGGTACACTACACAGTGACCCACCCAGTGCACGGTACACTACACAGTGACCCACCCAGTGCACGGTACACTACACAGTGACCCACCCAGTGCACGGTACACTACAGTGACCCACCCAGTGCACGGTACACTACAGTGACCCACCCAGTGCACGGTACACTACAGTGACCCACCCAGTGCACGGTACACTACACAGTGACCCACCCAGTGCACGGTACACTACACAGTGACCCACCCAGTGCACGGTACACTACAGTGACCCACCCAGTGCACGGTACACTACAGTGACCCACCCAGTGCACGGTACACTACACAGTGACCCACCCAGTGCACGGTACACTACACAGTGACCCACCCAGTGCACGGTACACTACACAGTGACCCACCCAGTGCACGGTACACTACAGTGACCCACCCAGTGCACGGTACACTACACAGTGACCTACCCAGTGCACGGTACACTACAGTGACCCACCCAGTGCACGGTACACTACAGTGACCCACCCAGTGCACGGTACACTACACAGTGACCCACCCAGTGCACGGTACACTACACAGTGACCCACCCAGTGCACGGTACACTACAGTGACCCACCCAGTGCACGGTACACTACACAGTGACCTACCCAGTGCACGGTACACTACAGTGACCCACCCAGTGCACGGTACACTACAGTGACCCACCCAGTGCACGGTACACTACAGTGACCCACCCAGTGCACGGTACACTACAGTGACCCACCCAGTGCACGGTACACTACAGTGACCCACCCAGTGCACGGTACACTACCGTGACCCACCCAGTGCACGGTACACTACAGTGACCCACCCAGTGCACGGTACACTACACAGTGACCCACCCAGTGCACGGTACACTACACAGTGACCCACCCAGTGCACGGTACACTACACAGTGACCCACCCAGTGCACGTACACTACACAGTGACCTACCCAGTGCACGGTACACTACACAGTGACCCACCCAGTGCACGGTACACTACACAGTGACCTACCCAGTGCACGTACACTACACACTGACCCACCCAGTGCACGGTACACTACACACTGACCCACCCAGTGCACGGTACACTACACACTGACCCACCCAATGCACGGTACACTACACAGTGACCTACCCAGTGCACGGTACACTACACACTGACCCACCCAGTGCACGGTACACTACACACTGACCCACCCAATGCACGGTACACTACACACTGACCCACCCAGTGCACGGTACACTACACACTGACCCACCCAATGCACGGTACACTACACACTGACCCACCCAATGCACGGTACACTACACACTGACCCACCCAGTGCACGGTACACTACACACTGACCCACCCAGTGCACGGTACACTACACAGTGACCCACCCAGTGCACGGTACACTACACAGTGACCTACCCAGTGCACGGTACACTACACACTGACCCACCCAGTGCACGGTACACTACACACTGACCCACCCAATGCACGGTACATTACACACTGACCCACCCAGTGCACGGTACACTACACACTGACCCACCCAGTGCACGGTACACTACACACTGACCCACCCAGTGCACGGTACACTACACAGTCACCCACCCAGTGCACGGTACACTACACACTGACCTACCCAGTGCACGGTACACTACACACTGACCCACCCAGTGCACGGTACACTACACAGTCACCCACCCAGTGCACGGTACACTACACACTGACCCACCCAGTGCACGGTACACTAAACCCTGACCCACCCAGTGCACGGTACACTACACAGTGACCTACGCAGTGCACGGTAAACTACACACTGACCCACCCAGTGCACGGAACACTAAATGACCCACCCAGTGCACGGTACAATAAACCCTGACCCACCCAGTGCACGGTACACTACACAGTGACCCACCCAGTGCACGGTACACTAAATGACCCACCCAGTGCACGGTACAATAAACCCTGACCCACCCAGTGCAGGGTACACTACACAGTGACCCACCCAGTGCACGGTACACTAAACACTGACCCACCCAGTGCACGGTACACTACACAGTGACCCACCCAGTGTACGGTACACTACACACTGACCAACCCAGTGCAAGGTACACTACACACTGACCCACCCAGTGCACGGTACACTACTCCCTGACCCACCCAGTGCACGGTACACTACACACTGACCCACCCAGTGCACGGTACACTACACAGTCACCCACCCAGTGCACGGTATACTACACAGTGACCTACCCAGTGCACGGTACACTACACACTGACCCACCCAGTGCACGGTACACTAATCCCTGACCCACCCAGTGCACGGTACACTACACAGTGACCTACGCAGTGCACGGTAAACTACACACTGACCCACCCAGTGCACGGAACACTAAATGACCCACCCAGTGCACGGTACAATAAACCCTGACCCACCCAGTGCACGGTACACTACACAGTGACCCACCCAGTGCACGGTACACTAAACACTGACCCACCCAGTGCACGGTACACTACACAGTGACCCACCCAGTGTACGGTACACTACACACTGACCAACCCAGTGCACGGTACACTACACACTAACCCACCCAGTGTACGGTACACTACACACTGACCCACCCAGTGCACGGTACACTACACACTAACCCACCCAGTGCACGGTACACTACACACTGACCCACCCAGTGCACGGTACACTAAACCCTGACCCACCCAGTGCACGGTACACTACACACTAACCCACCCAGTGCACGGTACACTACACACTGACCTACCCAGTGCACGGTACAATAAACCCTGACCCACCCAGTGCACGGTACACTACACACTGACCTACCCAGTGCACGGTACAATAAACCCTGACCCACCCAGTGCACGGTACACTACACACTGACCTACCCAATGCACGGTACAATAAACCCTGACCCACCCAGTGCACGGTACACTACACAGTGACCCACCCAGTGCACGGTACACTAAACCCTGACCCACCCAGTGCACGGTACACTACACAGTGACCCACCCAGTGTACGGTACACTACACACTGACCCACCCAGTGCACGGTACACTACACAGTGACCCACCCAGTGTACGGTACACTAAACCCTGACCCACCCAGTGCACGGTACACTACACAGTGACCCACCCAGTGTACGGTACACTACACAGTGACCCACCCAGTGCACGGTACACTACACAGTGACCCACCCAGTGCACGGTACACTACACAGTGACCCACCCAGTGCACGGTACACTACACAGTGACCCACCCAGTGCACGGTACACTACACAGTGACCCACCCAGTGCACGGTACACTACACACTGACCCACCCAGTGCACGGTACACTACACAGTGACCCACCCATACACGATACAATAAATAATAATAATAATAATAATAATAATAATAATAATAATAATAATAATAATGATAATAACACATAGTAATAATAATAATTAAAAATAATAATAATAATAATAATAATAATAATGATAATAACACATAGTAATAATAATAATAAAAAATAATAATAACTTAAATAAATTAATAATAATAATAATAATAATAATAATAATAATAATAACAATAATTCTAGCCTAGCAGTCATCCTCGAGGAAATCTTGTTCAGCCAGGCTGTTATTATTAGCCTGGGTTGATGATAGCCATACCAGCCTGGGTTGATTTTTCACTGGGCACCAAGAGCCTGGTTGATCAGCCATCAACCAGGAGGTCCTGGTGGTGAGGTTGATGCTGAGAGAGACATTGATGACACTACAATGTGATGTATTGGTGATGGTGGGCGTGGAGAGTCGTGGGTGGTTGTGGGCGAACATGAGAGGTCGTTGGCGTTCATGGGTGGTCGTGGGCACTCGTGAGCGGTTGTGGGTGAACATGGGAGGTCGTGGGCGTTCATGGGAGGTGGTGGGCGCTCATGGGAGGTGGTGGGCGCTCATGGGAGGTGGTGGGCGCTCATGGGAGGTGGTGGGCGCTCATGGGAGGTGGTGGGCGCTCATGGGAGGTCGTGGGCACTCGTGGGTGGTTGTGGGCGAACATGGGAGGTCGTGGGCGTTCATGGGAGGTCGTGGGCACTCGTGAGCGGTTGTGGGTGAACATGGGAGGTCGTGGGCGTTCATGGCAGGTCGTGGGCACTCGTGGGTTGACCTAATTAGGTAATACATAAGAGTGGGTCATGGCAGAGATGGTGGGTCATGGTGGGTCGTGTCTTTAATTTGTCTGTGAAATGACGGAAAGTTCTGCCCACCCTTCCTGCTGCTGCCCACGTTTCCTGCTGCTGCCCACCCATGCCTACCCTTCCTGCTGCTGTTCACCCCTGCCCACCCTTCCTGCTGCTGTTCACCCCTGCCCACCCTTCCTGCTGCTGTTCACCCCTGCCCACCCTTCCTGCTGCTGTTCACCCCTGCCCACCCTTCCTGCTGCTGTTCACCCCTGCCCACCCTTCCTGCTGCTGTTCACCCCTGCCCACCCTTCCTGCTGCTGCTGCCCACCCTTCCTGCTGCTGCTCCCCACCCATCCTGTTGCTGCTCCTGCCCACCCTGCTGCTGCTGCCCACCCTTCCTGCTGCTGCTGCCCACCCTTCCTGCTGCTGCTGCCCACCCATCCTGTTGCTGCCCCTGCCCACCCTTCCTGCTGCTGCTGCCCACCCATCCTGTTGCTGCCCCTGCCCGCCCTTCCTGCTGCAGTCCACCCCTGCCCACCCTTCCTGCTGCTTCCCACCCCTGCCCACCCTTCCTGCTGCTTCCCACCCCTGCCGACCCTTCCTGCTGCTGCCCACCCCTGCCTGCCTTTCCTGCTGCTGCCCCCCCCTGCCTGCCCTTCCTGCTGCTGCCCACCCCTGCCTGCCCTTCCTGCTGCTGCCCCTGCCCGCCCTTCCTGCTGCTGCTGCCCGCCCTTCCTACTGCTGCTGCCCACCCCTGCCCACCCTTCCTGCTGCTGCTGCTGCTGCCCACCCTTCCTGCTGCTGTGCACCCCTGCCTGCCATTCCCGCTGCTGCCCACCCTTCAAGCTGCTGCCCACCCTTCCTGCTGCTGTGCACCCCTGCCTGCCCCTCCTGCTGCTGCTCACCCCTGCCCACACTTCCTACTGCTGGTGTCCACCTTTCCTGATGCTACCCCTGCCCGCCCTTATTGCTGCTGCTGCCCGCCCTTATTGCTGCTGCTGCCCACCCTTCCTGCTGCTGCCGATGCCCCCCCTTCCTGCCACTGCTCCTGCCTGGGATAAGAGTCAGGTGTGTCCCTGTTTGCAGACGATGTGAGCCTAATGAGAATATAAGCGGACGAGGATCAGGTAAGCCTACAAGAGGATCTGGACAGGCTGCAAGCCTGGTCCGACAAATGGCTCCTGGAGTTTAACCCCAGCAAGTGCAAAATTATGAAGTTTGGGGAAGGACAAAGAAGACCGCAGACGGAGTAGAGCATAAAAGGTCAAAGGCTGCAAAACTCACTCAAGGAAAAGGATTTTGGGGTGAGCATCATACCGAACACATCTCCTGATACACACATCAACCAAATAACTGTTGCAGCATATGGGCGCCTGGCAAACCTAAGAATAGCGTTTCGACATCTCAGTAAGGAGTCATCCACGACACTGTACACCGTGTACATCAGGCCCATACTGGAGTATGCAGCACCAGTATGGAACCCACACCTGGTCAAACACATCAAGAAATTAGAGAATGTGCAAAGGTTTGCAACAAAACTAGTCCTGGAGCTAAGAGGTATGTCCTATGACAAGAGGTTAAGGGAACTCAACCTGACGACACTAGAGGACCGGGGGGAGGGGGGGGGTCACATGATGACGACATAAAATACTGAGAGGAATTGACAAGGTGGACAGGGTCAGAATGTTTCAGAGATGTGACACAGTAACAAGGGGTCACAACTGGAAGTTGAGAACTCAGATGAGTCACAGGGATGTTAGGAAGTATTTCTTCAGTCACAGAGTTGTCAGGAGGTGGAACAATCTGGAGAGTGATGTAGAGGAGGCAGGATCCATACATAGCTTCAAGAAGAGATACGATATAGCTCATGAAGCAGGAAGAGAGTGGACCTAGTAGCGACCAGTGAAGAGGCGGGACCAAGAGCTATGAATCGACCCCTGCAACCACAAACAGGTACGCACAAATAGGCAAATAGGTAAGCGCGCGCGCGCACACACACACACACACACACACGGGGCCAGGAGCTCGGACTCGACCCCCGCAACCTCAACTAGGTGAGTACACACACACACACACACACACACACACACACACACACACACACACATACACACACACACACACATACACACACACACACACACACACACACACACACACACACACACACGTGAACTTCACGTTTGTGTTTCTTAAGTTTTTACTAAGCTAATGATCTAAGTATTCCTTCCTGTCATGGTACTCACTGCACCCCCCCCCCCTTGTCCTGTTGGTGGGTCCTGTTGATAGTTTCCTGTTCGTAGGTCCTGTTGTGGGTGCTGCTGACGCCTCCTTGTTGTGTCCCGTAACGAACACTTCCACTCGACCCCATCCTTCCCAGGATGCTACCCACAACAGTCACCTAACACCCACGTTAACTATTTACTGCCAGGCAAACAGCAGCAGCAAGTGTAAGGGGACCTGCGCTCACATCTCGGTCGGTCAAGAATCGAACCCAGGTCCTTCTCCTGTAAGTCCGTGAAGCTTCAACAAGCTATGAGGACCTATGCGAGGGTTGAAGGTCTAGAGGTCTGGTGTATTTCGGTCTTGCAGACCCTTCCCCCCTCTTCAACTGAAAATGGGTCTCTGGCCGAAGAGGATAAAATGGTCTCTGATATATAAAAACCTTTTTTATCTCGCTTCCTATTTTTTTCGGGACTGTGGGACGCCATCCTCAGCGAACACTGCATCTCAGATGTAAAAAAAAAAAAAAAAAAAACTTAAGTTCGCAAAGTTGAACTGTAGTAAGTTACAAGTTCAACATCGTGGTTCAGTTCTCGTACCTTAACGCACACTACCCCCTCCCCCCTCATCCCATACGGGTTTAGCGCCTTGCCTTGAGCGTGATAACAAGTTATCGTTCCCACCTGCCGTCCACTGCTTATCTTTGGGAACCGATAGCGATTCCTCCCCCCCCCCTGATACAACAGATTGAACTTCAGGGGAAATATCCCCCTCCCTTCCCTGTCCTGCAGGGAAAATAACCCCACTCCTGTCTATACCTGAGCTAAAATATGAGAGGCTGACATAGTGACGAGCGGTGTTCCCCAAGGTACAGTACTGGCCCTTGTTCTCTTTCTCTTTCTCATATCCGACAAAGCCAGACATAAATCATAAGACTGTATCATACTTTTCACACAATACTAGAACCATGAGAGTGTCATCCATGGAGGACACAGGAGTGTGTTATCCATGGATGACACAGGAGTGTGTCATCCATGGAGGACACAGGACTGTGTCATCCATGGAGGACACAGGAGTGTGTCATCCATGGAGGACACAGGAGTGTGTTATCCATGGAGAACACAGGAGTGTGTTATCCATGGAGGACACAGGAGTGTGTTATCCATGGAGGACACAGGAGTGTGTTATCCATGGAGAACACAGGAGTGTGTTATCCATGGAGGACACAGGAGTGTGTTATCCATGGAGGACACAGGAGTGTGTTATCCATGGAGGACACAGGAGTGTGTTATCCATGGAGAACACAGGAGTGTGTCATCCATGGAGGACACAGGAGTGTGTTATCCATGGAGGACACAGGAGTGTGTCATCCATGGAGGACACAGGAGTGTGTCATCCATGGAGGACACAGGAGTGTGTTATCCATGGAGGACACAGGACTGTGTCATCCATGGAGGACACAGGAGTGTGTCATCCATGGAGGACACAGGAGTGTGTTATCCATGGAGGACACAGGAGTGTGTCATCCATGGAGGACACAGGAGTGTGTTATCCATGGAGGACACAGGAGTGTGTCATCCATGGAGGACACAGGAGTGTGTTATCCATGGAGGACACAGGAGTGTCTCATCCATGGAGGACACAGGAGTGTGTCATCCATGGAGGACACAGGAGTGTGTCATCCATGGAGGACACAGGAGTGTGTCATCCATGGAGGACACAGGAGTGTGTCATCCATGGAGGACACAGGAGTGTCTCATCCATGGAGGACACAGGACTGTGTCATCCATGGAGGACACAGGAGTGTGTCATCCATGGAGGACACAGGAGTGTGTCATCCATGGAGGACACAGTCAACCTTCAAGCTGATATAAACAAAGTCAGTGTACCTCTGTCAACATGATGTTCAGTGAGGACAAGTATCTGTTACTCTGTTGTGGAAAGATTGAGAAAATAAAGACTGGAAGAAAGAATAAAATAAACTTGAATCTGTCAGTAGAGTGTAAGACTAATGTGAGAGACCTGGGAGTGATTATGTCAGATCTCACCTCCAAGGATCACAACAGTGTCACTATCACAAAGAATATGATAAAGTGGATAACTAGAACTTTCAAAACAAGGGATGTCAAGCCAGTGATGATACTCTTCAAGACCGGAGTACTGCTGTACTCTAACAGCACCGTTCACGGCAGAAATTGCAGACCTGGAAAATGTACAGAGAACCTTCACTGTTCATATACATGGGAATGTTTGAAGTCCCTCGATCTGTACTCCCTGGCACGTAGGAGATAAGTACATTACGATCTATGCCTACAAAATTCTAGAGGAATTGGTCCCAGATTTGCACACACAAATCATTCCTCATAAAAGAGGCTTGGTGGAGGGTGTAAAATACCTCCAGTGAAAAGTAGGAGTGTTGTGAGCACACTAAAGGAAACTCAATAAGTGTAAAGGAACCAAGACTCTTTATTACCCTCATTTCATACATATTAGCTATCACCAGCAGACCCCTGGCTGTCTTCAAGATGGAACTGGACAAGTTTCTCAAGTCAGTGCCTGATCAGCCAGGCTGTGGTGCTTATGTTGGACGTCGTGGAGCTAGCACCAATAGCCTGGTTGATCAGGTCATCCAAGGGGGGAATGGTCTAGGACCGGACCACGGGGGCGTTGTTGACCCTCGAAACACACTCCAGGTTCGACCCCTATTAGATAAAATATCTCCCCCCCCTCAGATAAGCAATAAGGGAACAATCTCCGTTATTTCTTACTAATTACCTTTAAAACAGGAATATTAAACTCTAATAATACCATGAATTATCGGGTGCAGATGATAATTACTTAGAATGATAATTACTAGGAATGATAATTACTTAGAATGATAATTAGTCGGGTTTTTCTAAATGTGCTAATGACTTTCTAAATGGGCGCCGTAAAATGAATTCCTGAAAGAGAGAGAGAGAGAGAGAGAGAGAGAGAGAGAGAGAGAGAGAGAGAGAGAGAGAGAGAGAGAGAGAGAGAGAGAGAGAGAGAGAGAGAGAGAGAGAGGAAAGAGGAGGGATCAAATTAGATTTAGATTTTGCCGCTGAATTGGCTAGTTTATTGTGCACCTCATCCCCATCCTGGTCACAGACCGGGCGGGGGCTTTGACCCCCCAAACCCTTTCCAGGTATACAAGAACATATGGATACACAACAGGCCTAGGAACTAGGCCCCAAAAGGGCTAACAGGAGTGCATCTGAATTTATATCTACAACTGTCTTATCTGTTCCATTAATAAGATATCTTGATATACCACAGGTTATTATACTGTCTGTATCTATATTCTTCAATAGTAAGCGGACAATAAGCACATCGTGATCAAGACAGTGACCATAGGACTGGCCACTTAACGTTGAATTTAGTTTGATCGTCAACTGTGTGGCTGTCAGATTGTCAGAAGTACTTCTAACCAAGTTTAAGTCTGGCTACTACAATATCAGTCAGACTGTCAGACTGTCAGAAGTACTAGTAACCAAGTATAAGTCTGGCTACTACAATATCAGTCAGACTGTCAGAAGTACTAGTAACCAAGTATAAGTCTGGCTACTACATATCAGTCAGACTGTCAGAAGTACTAGTAACCAAGTATAAGTCTGGCTACTACAATATCAGTCAGACTGTCAGAAGTACTAGTAACCAAGTATAAGTCTGGCTACTACAATATCAGTCAGACTGTCAGACTGTCAGAAGTACTAGTAACCAAGTATAAGTCTCGCTACTACAATATCAGTCAGTCTGTCAGAAGTACTAGTAACCAAGTTTAAGTCTGGCTACTACAATATCAGTCAGTCTGTCAGACTGTCAGAAGTACTAGTAACCAAGTATAAGTCTGGCTACTACAATATCAGTCAGACTGTCAGGAGTACTAGTAACCAAGTATAAGTCTGGCTACTACAGCATCAGTCAGTCTGTCAGACTGTCAGAAGTACTAGAAACCAAGTATAAGTCTGGCTACTACAATATCAGTCAGTCTGTCAGACTGTCAGGAGTACTAGTAACCAAGTATAAGTCTGGCTACTACAATACCAGTCAGTCTGTCAGACTGTCAGAAGTATTAGTAACCAAGTATAAGTCTGGCTACTACAATATCAGTCAGTCTGTCAGACTGTCAGAAGTACTAGTAACCAAGTATAAGTCTGGCTACTACAACATCAGTCAGACTGTCAGACTGTCAGAAGTACTAGTAACCAAGTATAAGTCTGGCTACTACAATATCAGTCAGTCTGTCAGACTGTCAGAAGTACTAGTAACCAAGTATAAGTCTGGCTACTACAATATCAGTCAGACTGTCAGACTGTCAGAAGTACTAGTAACCAAGTATAAGTCTGGCTACTACAATATCAGTCAGACTGTCAGACTGTCAGAAGTACTAGTAACCAAGTATAAGTCTGGCTACTACAACATCAGTCAGACTGTCAGAAGTACTAGTAACCAAGTATAAGTCTGGCTACTACAATATCAGTCAGACTGTCAGAAGAACTAGTAACCAAGTATAAGTCTGGCTACAACAATATCAGTCAGACTGTCAGACTGTCAGAAGTACTAGTAACCAAGTATAAGTCTGGCTACTACAATATCAGTCAGACTGTCAGAAGTACTAGTAACCAAGTATAAGTCTGGCTACTACAATATCAGTCAGACTGTCAGACTGTCAGAAGTACTAGTAACCAAGTATAAGTCTGGCTACTACAATATCAGTCAGACTGTCAGAAGTACTAGTAACCAAGTATAAGTCTGGCTACTACAACACCAGTCAGACTGTCAGACTGTCAGAAGTACTAGTAACCAAGTATAAGTATGGCTACTACAATATCAGTCAGTCTGTCAGACTGTCAGAAGTACTAGTAACCAAGTTTAAGTCTGGCTACTACAATATCAGTCAGACTGTCAGAAGTACTAGTAACCAAGTATAAGTCTGGCTACTACAATATCAGTCAGACTGTCAGACTGTCAGAAGTACTAGTAACCAAGTATAAGTCTGGCTACTACAATATCAGTCAGACTGTCAGACTGTCAGAAGTACTAGTAACCAAGTATAAGTCTGGCTACTACAATATCAGTCAGTCTGTCAGACTGTCAGAAGTACTAGTAACCAAGTATAAGTCTGGCTACTACAATATCAGTCAGACTGTCAGAAGTACTAGTAACCAAGTATAAGTCTGGCTACTACAATATCAGTCAGACTGTCAGACTGCCAGACTGTCAGAAGTACTAGTAACCAAGTATAAGTCTGGCTACTACAATATCAGTCAGACTGTCAGACTGTCAGAAGTACTAGTAACCAAGTATAAGTCTGGCTACTACAATATCAGTCAGTGTTCACATTACACGTTGTTCCACTAACATTCTTATCAACATTCATGTTATCATAGTTAGTGATAGATCTACTCAGGCTTCTAACTGCGTTTCTATAACGTTCACTTTCATTATTTACTTCTCTCCTAATATTATTCCTAATGCTAGACACAGGTATACCAAAGTTATATTCTACATTCTCCTTCAGGGAACTTTCTTGGACCAACTTATCAACTTTATCATCAAGGAATAATCAAGAGGGAACCTGGCAAGTTCCACAGATCGGTTTCTGATCAGCCAGGCTGTGATTCATACGTTGGACTGCGTGGGGCCAACAATAACAGCCTGTTTTATCAAATCTTGATCCACCAGGAGGCTTGGTCTGGGACCGGGCCGCGGGGGCGTTGACCCCAGAAAGCATCCTTCAGGTATCCTTCAGGGATAAGGGACCAGTACCTGGCCTCCTGGTGTTCCTAAGCATCCGTCATATATCAGGGACCAGTACCTGGCCTCCTGTTGTTCCTAAGCATCCTTCAGAGATCAGGGACCAGTACCTGGCCTCCTGGTGTTCCTAAGCATCCTTCAGGGATCAGGGACCAGTACCTGGCCTCCTGTTGTTTCTAAGCATCCTTCAGAGATCAGGGACCAGTACCCGGCCTCCTGGTGTTCCTAAGCATCCTTCAGGAATCAGGGACCAGTACCTGGCCTCCTGTTGTTTCTAAGCATCCTTCAGAGATCAGGGACCAGTACCTGGCCTCCTGTTGTTTCTAAGCATCCTTCAGAGATCAGGGACCAGTACCTGGCCTCCTGGTGTTCCTAAGCATCCTTCGGGGATCAAGGACCAGTACCCGGCCTCCTGGTGTTCCTAAGCATCCTTCAGGGATCAGGGACCAGTACCTGGCCTCCTGGTGTTCCTAAGCATCCTTCAGGGATCAGGGACCAGTACCTGGCCTCCTGGTGTTCCCTCGCATCCTTCAGGGGATCACGGACCAGTACCTGGCCTCCTGGTGTTCCTAAGCATCCTTCAGGGATCAGGGACCAGTACCTGGCCTCCTTTTGTTCCTAGGCATCCTTCAGGGATCAGGGACTAGTACCTGGCCTCCTGGTGTTCCTAAGCATCCTTCAGGGATCAGGGACCAGCACCTGGCCTCCTGGTGTTCCTAAGCATCCTTCAGGGATAAGGAACCAATACCTGGCCTCCTGGTGTTCCTAAGCATCCGTCATATATCAGGGACCAGTACCCGGCCTCCTGGTGTTCCTAAGCATCCTTCAGGGATCAGGGACCAGTACCTGGCCTCCTGGTGTTCCTAAGCATCCTTCAGGGATCAGGGACCAGTACCTGGCCTCCTGGTGTTCCTAAGCATCCTTCAGGGATCAGGGACCAGTACCTGGCCTCCTGGTGTTCCTAAGCATCCTTCAGGGATCAGGGACCAGTACCTGGCCTCCTGGTGTTCCTAAGCATCCTTCAGGGATCAGGGACCAGTACCTGGCCTCCTGGTGTTCCTAAGCATCCTTCAGGGATCAGGGACCAGTACCTGGCCTCCTGGTGGTTTTAACACACTTGCCCCGGATCATAAAATACCAGTCGAGTTCAATCACAGGAGCCAGGATCTATGGCCCAACTCTTGCAAGTAGGTAAGCATGTACCTCAATGAGGGGGCGTTAAATGCGCATGTGTGCGATACGCCAGTGATTGCGTGTAGGGATCACTGGCGTATTTTCTTGGACTAACTTATCAACTTCATCATGAAGGAGTAAGTCAATGTGTGATGGAATCCATAACAAATATACATTAATTTATTTTTCTCTGATGTTTGATTATCTGCATCTGACTCTCCTGTGAGCATGATGTTAAGAGTCATTATGTGAGTCAAGAGTTATGTGAGCCAAGAGTCTTTAGTGATGAAACAGAATCAGTAATAATCAAAGAGTCAAGTTTAGTGTCATAGAGAGAGAGAGAGAGAGAGAGAGAGAGAGAGAGAGAGAGAGAGAGAGAGAGAGAGAGAGAGAGAGAGAAAAGGGAGGGGGAGGGAAGAGGCACTTACCAAAAATTTTCTTAAGGTCTGCCTTCAACGCCCCGCCCGCCCTTATCCGCCCACCTGGCCGCCCTTCAAGGGATGCTGCCTGGATGCTGGTAATGGGCTCTTGATCCAAGCAACGGGATGGAGTTAACCCTCCCATTCGTTGAATCAAACTTAACTAGGCACCTCCTAATAGCAAGTGCCTCCATGAGCCATGCGGATTTAGAGGTCATTATAACAAATGAAAATGATAAATAATAATAATAAATGATAATAATAAATAATAAACGGTGAATAACGAATTATAATAACAAATGCTAATAATTATGAAGAGCTTGTCAATTGGATAATTCAGTAATTATCATTTAAAAAGTGTTTACCTCTTTAATTACTAGAAAAAATCATGTGTCATTATTTAATAATTTAATTGTACATCTATACCAATTAAAGATTATATATATATATATATATATATATATATATATATATATATGTATATATATATATATATATATATATATATATATATATATATATATATATATATATATATATATATGTGCAAGGAATTCGCAAGAACAGGCGAAATATACACCAACACTGATATCTGGCTGAAGGAGACTCGAACCTACGAACCTTGGAACAAGGTACACAGTGCCTTACCATTGTCACCACACTGGACAATACATAGGCGTCCAGCACAATATATAAACTCCTTGGATAATATAATTCGAAAAATGTTTTATTTACGTCATAATTTCAAGGATAGAT
>NC_091304.1:1019319-1049319 GCF_038502225.1 Cherax quadricarinatus | reverse complement strand
TCAGACCCCAGATATAAGTATGGACCAAGTTAAGCGGTGAATCCCAGGCTTGAGATGCAGACTGTGCAGGTTCGAATCCTGCTCTGGGCCGAGAGATAATGTTTGTAAATAATTTTGCCCAACGTACGACCTACCCCACTCCTTCCCCTTTTTCCCTTGCTGCCCTCTCACGCCCGTGGTGGTGGGGGAGGGGGAAGGCTTCCCTGCCGCCCCCTCCTCCCTAACAGGGGCAGTCCCTCGCCCTGGCACAATTGGGAACACGGCTAACACGCAGCTTCACAGACAGGTACGTTAGTCAGCCAGGAAACACACCAACAATAAGAGAATCGTAAATTTGGGTGGTGGCGTCTGACCTCAGGTTGAACGGCGCCGAGGAGACTGCCCCCTTCCCCTCCCCTCCCCCTTTTCTCCCCTCCTTCCCCCCCCCTCGTCTACCTTTTTTCACAATCTTCCACTTACTCTCCTCCTCTCTTCCTCTACTTTTGCAGATTGCTCTCTCTCTCCATCTGTTTTCGGATGATAATCTTTTCCTCTTTCCTATTTCTTCCCTTCCTCCATTCCTCCCCTTCCCCCTTCCCTTTTCGCGTTTCTTTAATCCCTCCTTTCCTTCCTTACAAAACCCTAGTTCCTCCATCATCTCTCTCTCCCTTATTCCCTCCCTTCCTTCCTCTCTCCCTCCTCCCCTACCTCCCTTCTTTCTCCCCCTCTCCCTGCATTCCTCCTCTCCTCCCTCTTCCACCCCATTATCCCAAAACCTTTCATTTTTTTGTATCCTAATTTTCAACAATTTACAGACGACCTGAGTTTGAAGACTATACACCGAGCAACTCTTGTGTGACTGGCTCTTCCGACTGTTGGTGCTGCTTGTTGCCACGATTGTGTGTGCGTGTGTGTGTCACTGTTGCAGGGTGTTACTGAGACCGTTCACTCGACTGTAATGGAAGGCGCATCAGAGTAAGGAAAGTTAAGAGTGAAGATCTGAAGGTAGGAAATCGCTTCTCTGTTCTTCAGGATGAATGTACTTCAGTGGCCAGTGAAGGTAAGGGTACTACTGCCCCTGCTAATGGAGGTAAGCGCATTCTTGTGGTTGGTGACTCTCAGGTAAGATACATTGACCGTGCTTTTTGTAATAGGAATAAGAAGATGAGAGATAGAGTGTGCTTCCCTGGAGCTGGTGTTGGGGACATTGTCAACAGGCTGGATAATATCATGTCAGGTAATGGGAGCAAGCCCATTATCTGTCTCAGTGCTGGTGGAAATGATATTGGGAAGGGTAGGAGAGAAGAGCTGCTAGATAAGTACAGGTCAGCTATAGATTTCATTAAGTCTAAGGGAGGGATCCCAATCATATGTAGCATCTTGCCTAGAAGGGGAGTAGGAAATGAATGGTTGTCTAGGGCAATTGGTGTAAATTGCTGGCTAGACAGATACTGCAAGGAACTTGCAATCCCATTCATTGACAACTGGAACAACTTTTATGGCAAACATGATATGTATGCAAGGGATGGGGTACATCTCTCTGGGGCTGGGGTGGTAGCACTTGCAGACTCGATTGAGAAGGCCATTGGTGAAATGCCTATGATTTTAAACTGATGGAAGATAGAGGTATGGGTGTGTGTGGGAAACAAGCAGGTTGCAACACTTGGGTTGGAAACAGTAAATGTATAAAAGGCATTCAGCATGAAGTTATAAATAAAGACAATAGATCAGGTCAGCAAACAAAGGGGGACAGCAGAGGGCAGCAAGGGACTAGCTCCCTTAAGGTTTACTATACTAATAGCAGGAGTGTAAGAAATAAGATAGATGAGCTAAGATTAATTGCAAGTGCAGGAGACATAGATATTATTGCTATAACAGAGACCTGGCTCAATCTGAAAGATAGAGAGATGCCCTCTGAATGTCACATACAAGGCTATAAATTATTCCACACTGACAGGGTCAACAGGAAAGGTGGTGGAGTAGCGATGTATGTCAGAGACAATTTAAATTGTTGTGTTAGACAAGATATTAAATTAGAAGCGTCAGCCACTGAATCTGTTTGGTTACAGCTTCTCGAGGGCCGAGAAAAACTAATTTTGGGTGTGATTTACAGGGCCCCAAATCTTGATAGGGAGTGCAGTAAACTTCTATGGGACGAAATTCGTAAGGCATCTACATACGAAAATGTTGTGCTAATGGGAGATTTCAACTATAGACAGATTGACTGGAGCAATTTGACAGGAAATTTAGAGTCAGGTGACTTTCTTGATACGATCCAGGATTGTTTTTTAAAACAGTTTGTGACAGAGCCAACTAGGGGAAATAACCTCCTTGACTTGGTTCTTGCCAGTAGGGAAACACTAATTAATAATCTTGAGGTTAATGATGAGCTTGGGGAAAGTGATCACAAATCACTCAGTTTTAATATATCATGGAATTCCCCTAATAATGGCAATCAAGTCTCCGTCCCTGACTTTCGCTTGGCTGATTTCATAGGACTGAAAAATTACTTAGGTGGGCTGAACTGGAATGACCTGACTAAGGGTCAGGTAGGTGGTGATGGTTGCCGATATGATGCTTTCCAGGGCATAGTTCTAGCTGCTCAGTCAAATTATGTTCCAAATAGGGAAATCAGATCAAACAAAAATGATCCTAAATGGATGAACAATAGATTAAAATATCTGATTGGTCAAAAGAGAGGCATATATAGGCAAATCAAAAGAGGAGAGGGGCAATTGAGAAATCGATATATTCAGTTAAAGAGAGAAATAAAAAAGGGAATTAGAAAAGCAAAAAGAGATTATGAGGTTAAAGTTGCAAGAGAATCGAAGACTAACCCAAAAGGATTCTTTCAGGTATACAGAAGTAAGATCAGGGACAAGATAGGCCCACTCAAAAGTTCCTCGGGTCAGCTCACTGACAGTGATAAGGAAATGTGTAGAATTTTTAACACATACTTCCTCTCAGTTTTTACACAGGAGGATACCAGCGATATTCCAGTAATGATAAATTATGTAGAACAGGACGATAATAAACTGTGTACTATTAGGGTCACAAGTGACATGGTCCTTAGGCAAATAGATAAATTAAAACCTAACAAATCCCCAGGCCCTGATGAACTGTATGCAAGGGTTCTAAAGGAATGTAAAGAGGAGCTTAGCACACCTTTGGCTAATCTTTTCAACATATCACTACAAACTGGCATGGTGCCAGATAAGTGGAAAATGGCAAATGTGATACCTATTTTCAAAACAGGTGACAGGTCCTTAGCTTCGAACTATAGACCAATAAGCCTAACCTCCATAGTGGGAAAATTTATGGAATCAATAATTGCCGAGGCAGTTCGTAGCCACCTTGAAAAGCATAAATTAATCAACGAATCTCAGCATGGTTTTACAAAGGGGCGTTCCTGCCTTACGAATTTATTAACTTTTTTCACTAAGGTATTTGAGGAGGTAGATCATGGTAATGAATATGATATTGTGTATATGGACTTCAGTAAGGCTTTTGACAGGGTCCCACATCAGAGACTATTGAGGAAAATTAAAGCACATGGAATAGGAGGAGAAATTTTTTCCTGGATAGAGGCATGGTTGACAAATAGGCAGCAGAGAGTTTGCATAAATGGGGAGAAATCAGAGTGGGGGAAGTGTCACGAGCGGTGTTCCACAGGGGTCAGTGTTGGGCCCCCTGCTGTTCACAATCTACATAAACGACATAGATGAGGGCATAAAGAGCGACATCGGCAAGTTTGCCGATGACACCAAAATAGGCCGTCGAATTCATTCTGACGAGGACATTCGAGCACTCCAGGAAGATTTGAATAGACTGATGCAGTGGTCGGAGAAGTGGCAGATGCAGTTTAATATAGACAAATGCAAAGTTCTAAATGTTGGACAGGACAATAACCATGCCACATATAAACTAAATAATGTAGATCTTAATATTACGGATTGCGAAAAAGATTTAGGAGTTCTGGTTAGCAGTAATCTGAAACCAAGACAACAGTGCATAAGTGTTCGCAATAAAGCTAATAGAATCCTTGGCTTCATATCAAGAAGCATAAATAATAGGAGTCCTCAGGTTGTTCTTCAACTCTATACATCCTTGGTTAGGCCTCATTTAGATTATGCTGCACAGTTTTGGTCACCTTATTACAGAATGGATATAAATTCTCTGGAAAATGTACAAAGGAGGATGACAAAGATGATCCCATGTATCAGAAACCTTCCCTATGAGGATAGACTAAGGGCCCTGAATCTGCACTCTCTAGAAAGACGTAGAATTAGGGGGGATATGATTGAGGTGTATAAATGGAAGACAGGAATAAATAAAGGGGATGTAAATAGTGTGCTGAAAATATCTAGCCTAGACAGGACTCGCAGCAATGGTTTTAAGTTGGAAAAATTCAGATTCAGGAAGGATATAGGAAAGTACTGGTTTGGTAATAGAGTTGTGGATGAGTGGAACAAACTCCCAAGTACCGTTATAGAGGCCAGAACGTTGTGTAGCTTTAAAAATAGGTTGGATAAATACATGAGTGGATGTGGGTGGGTGTGAGTTAGACCTGATAGCTTGTGCTACCAGGTCGGTTGCCGTGTTCCTCCCTTAAGTCAATGTGACCTGACCTGACTAGGTTGGGTGCATTGGCTTAAGCCGGTAGGAGACTTGGACCTGCCTCGCATGGGCCAGTAGGCCTTCTGCAGTGTTCCTTCGTTCTTATGTTCTTATGTTCTTATGTTCGTGATTCCGTTCGTGTGACTTGACTTGACCACCGGGGTTGGTAACGCCTCTGGGGCGTGTTAAGGCACTCACGGCAGTGTACATGAATTTGTGCGTGTCCTTGGTCGTTCATATAGCTGGTGGTATTGTGATGGTCGTTCATATATCTGGTGGTATTGTGATGGTCGTTCATATAGCTGGTGGTATTGTGATGGTCGTTCATATAGCTGGTGGTATTGTGATGGTCGTTCATATAGCTGGTGGTATTGTGATGGTCGCTCATATAGCTGGTGGTATTGTGATGGTCGTTCATATAGCTGGTGGTATTGTGATGGTCGTTCATATAGCTGGTGGTATTGTGATGGTCGTTCATATAGCTGGTGGTATTGTGATGGTCGTTCATATAGCTGGTGGTATTGTGATGGTCGTTCATATAGCTGGTGGTATTGTGATGGTCGTTCATATAGCTGGTGGTATTGTGATGGTCGTTCATATAGCTGGTGGTATTGTGATGGTCGTTCATATAGCTGGTGGTATTGTGATGGTCGTTCATATAGCTGGTGGTATTGTGATGGTCGTTCATATAGCTGGTGGTATTGTGATGGTCGTTCATATAGCTGGTGGTATTGTGATGGTCGTTCATATAGCTGGTGGTATTGTGATGGTCGCTCATATAGCTGGTGGTATTGTGACGGTCGTTCATATAGCTGGTGGTATTGTGATGGTCGTTCATATAGCTGGTGGTATTGTGACGGTCGTTCATATAGCTGGTGGTATTGTGACGGTCGTTCATATAGCTGGTGGTATTGTGACGGTCGTTCATATAGCTGGTGGTATTGTGACGGTCGTTCATATAGCTGGTGGTATTGTGACGGTCGTTCATATAGCTGTTGGTATTGTGACGGTCGTTCATATAGCTGGTGGTATTGTGACGGTCGTTCATATAGCTGGTGGTATTGTGACGGTCGTTCATATAGCTGGTGGTATTGTGACGGTCGTTCATATAGCTGGTGGTATTGTGATGGTCGTTCATATAGCTGGTGGTATTGTGACGGTCGTTCATATAGCTGTTGGTATTGTGATGGTCGTTTTACCGGTTAATCTACATAACGTACATATTGTAATTGACACACACACACACACACACACACACACACACACACATGTGCCAATAACACCTGTGAGCCCTCAAGACCGTTGTAAAAAATGCAAAGGTTCGTAAAATGTAAATAGAATTTTACGCGCCTGCTAGATTTACACATCGTGGAGAAGGTAGGTCACAACATGTCACCGAGTTACAACCCTGCTACTGATTTACAACCCTGCTACTGATTTACAACCCTGCTACTGATTTACAACCCTGCTACTGATTTACAACCCTGCTACTGATTTACAACCCTGCTACTGATTTACAACCCTGCTACTGATTTACAACCCTGCTACTGATTTACAACCCTGCTGCTGATTTACAACCCTGCTACTTATTTACAACCCTGCTACTGATTTACAACCCTGCTACTGATTTACAACCCTGCTACTGATTTACAACCCTGCTACTGATTTACAACCCTGCTACTGATTTACAACCCTGCTACTGATTTACAACCCTGCTGCTGATTTACAACCCTGCTGCTGATTTACAACCCTGCTACTGATTTACACCCCTGCTACTGATTTACACCCCTGCTACTGATTTACACCCCTGCTACTTATTTACAACCCTGCTACTGATTTACAACCCTGCTACTGATTTACAACCCTGCTACTGATTTACAACCCTGCTACTGATTTACACCCCTGCTGCTGATTTACACCCCTGCTGCTGATTTACACCCCTGCTACTGATTTACAACCCTGCTGCTGATTTACAACCCTGCTACTGATTTACAACCCTGCTGCTGATTTACAACCCTGCTGCTGATTTACAACCCTGCTACTGATTTACAACCCTGCTACTGATTTACAGAGATCCTTTACTGCACGTATAAGTTCTGTCAAGCACCTTAACTACTGGGAACGCTTGGAAGCACTTGACTTGTACTCGTTGGAACGCAGGAGGGAGAGATATATCATAATCTACACTTGGAAAATCTTGGAAGGAATGGTCCCAAATCTGCACACAGAAATCACTCCCTACGAAAGTAAAAGACTGGGCAGACGATGCAAAATGCCCCCAATAAAAAGTAGGGGCGCCATTGGTACACTAAGAGAAAACACCATAAGTGTCCGGGGCCCAAAACTGTTCAACAGCCTCCCATCAAGCATTAGGGGAATTACCAATAAACCCCTGGCTGCCTTCAAGAGAGAGCTGGACAGATACCTAAAGTCAGTGCCGGATCAGCCGGGCTGTGGCTCGTACGTCGGACTGCGTGCGTCCAGCAGTAACAGCCTAGTTGATCAGGCCCTGATCCATCGGGAGGCCTGGTCGTGGACCGGGCCGCGGGGGCGTTGATCCCCGGAATAACCTCCAGGTAACCTCCAGGTAACCTGCTACTGATTTACAACCCTGCTACTGATTTACAACCCTGCTACTGATTTACAACCCTGCTACTGATTTACAACCCTGCTACTTATTTACAACCCAACTACTGATTTACAACCCTGCTACTGATTTACAACCCTGCTACTGATTTACAACCCTGCTACTGATTTACAACCCAACTACTGATTTATAATCCAACTACTGATTTACAACCCAATTACACACACACATACAACATACACAAACACAAATACACACACATACACACACACACACACACACACGCGCGCGCGCAAATTACAACAGGTCTAGCGTCTAATCGACATGTGCCTAGGACAAGATGGTAACTAACACATACGTGGAGATGGACATGAGAACCCAGATTCAGGAGGAAGATCAAACACAGCCTCCCTCACAACCACCTACAGAAACCCCCTAACCAGGACAACCCCGATGCAACCAAACATTCTAACCCAAAACACATATACCATGTCCAATGCCCCCCCCCCACCTCATTACCAAACTCCACCTCCACAGCAACTACCCATCAGGTCTCCCGCTTCCCAAACCCCAACGCACCCCCCCCCCTCCCCGACCACAGTTTTGAAAAAGGAGTTGAAGGTTTGGTATACAAATGCAGACGGAATAACAAATAAATGTGAGGAGTGGCATGAAAGAATGAAGGAGACATCCATAGAAATAATAGCACTCACAGAAACGAAATTCACCAGGATAACAGATGCATTTTTTCCACCCGGTTATCAAATCCTGAGGAAAGATAGAGGGAGCAGAGGGGGAGGAGGAGTTGCACTGCTCATTAAAAACCGGTGGGGATTTGAGGAAATGGAAGGAATGGATGAAATAGGCGAAAGGGACTACATAGTAGGAACAATCCAGTCTGAGGGCCATAAGGTGGTAATTGCAGTAATGTACAACCCGCCAGAGAGCTGCAGGAGGTCAAGAGAAGAAAACGACGAGAGCAGCAGAGCAATGGTCGACACACTAGCCGAGGTGGCCAGAAGAGCACACATGGGCAGAGAAAAGTTACTAGTTATGGGTGATTTCAATCATAAGGAAATTGACTTGAAAAACCTGGAGCCCCCATGGGGCTCAAGGTTTTTCCAGTCAATTTTTTCCAGTCAATTTTTTCCAGTCAATTTTGGGACCCCCATGGGGGTCCCAAAGGTGCAGGGAGGCAACAACTAAGTGCACAAAAGACTGGAAAAAGTACAGAAGACAAAGAACCAGGAATATAAAGGTTAGCCGAAGAGCCAGAAACGAATATGCACAGATAAGAAGGGAGGCTCAGCGACAATACGAAAATGACATAGCATCAAAAGTCAAGTCTGACCCGAAGCTGTTGTGCAGCCACATCAGGAGGAAAACAACAGTCAAGGACCAGGTAATCAGGCTGAGGAAGGAAGGTGGAGAGTTCACAAGAAACGACCAAGAGGTATGTGAGGAGCTCAGCATGAGATTTAAAGAAGTATTTACAGTGAAGACAAGAAGGACTCCAGGAATTCAGAATAGGGAGGTACACCAACAAGTGCTGGATGAAATACACACAACCGAGGAGGTCAAGAAACTGCTATGTGAACTTGATACCTCAAAGGCGGTGGGACCAGACATCTCTCTGTGGGTCCTTAGAGTGGGAGCAGAGATGCTGTGTGTGCCACTAACAAAAATCTTCAACACATCCACTGAAACTGGGCAACTACATGAGGTATGGAAGATGGCAAATGTAGTCCCAGTTTTTAAGAAAGGAGACAAAGACGAGGCATTAAACTACAGACCTGTGTCACTAACGTGTACAGTATGAAAAGTCATGGAGAAGATCATCAGGAGGAGAGTGGTGGAGCACATAGAAAGACACAAACTTATAAACGACAACCAGCACGTTTCAGGGAAGGAAAATCCTGTGTCACAAACCTACTGGAGTTTTATGACAAGGTAACAGACGTAAGACACGAGAGAGAGAGGGGTGGATAGACTGCATTTTCTTGGACTGCAAGAAGGCCTTCGACACAGCTCCTCACAAAAGGTTAATGCAAAAGCTAGAGGATCATGCACGCATAACAGGAAAGGCACTGCAATGGCACAGAGAATATCTGACAGGGAGGCAACAACGAGTCATGGTACCTAACGAGGTATCAGTGGGCGCCTGCAACGAGCGGGGTTCCAAAGGGGTCAGTCCTAGGACCTGTGCTGTTTTTGGTATATGTGAATGACATAACGGAAGGGACAGACTCAGAAGTGTTCCTGTTTGCAGATGATGTGAAGTTAATGAGGAGAATAACATCGGTCGAGGATCAGGCAAGACTACAAAGAGACCTGGACAGGCTACAAGCCGGGTCCAGCAATTGGCTCCTTGAATTTAACCCTGCCAAATGCAAAGTCATGAAGATCGGGGGAGGGCAAAGAAGACCTCAGACAGAGTAGTCTAGTCGCCAAAGACTGCAAACCTCATCCAAGGAAAAAGATCTTGGGGTGAGTATAATACCGAGCACATCTCTGAGGCGCACATCAATCAGATAACTGCTGCAGCATACGGGCGACTCTGTACATCATATACTTCAGGCCCATACTGGAGTATGCAGCACCAGTTTGGAATACACGCCTGGTCAAGCATGTCAAGAAATTAGAGAACGTGCAAAGGCTTGCAACAAGACTAGTTCCAGAGCTAAGGGGAATGTCCTACGAAGAAAGGTTAAGGGAAATCGGCCTGACGACACTGAAGGACAGGAGGGTCAGGGGAGACATGATAACGACATATAAAATATATCGAGAAATTGACAAGGTGGACAAAGATGGGACACAAAAACAAGGGGTCACAATTGGAAGTTGAAGACTCCTATGAGTCAAAGGGATGTTAGGAATTATTTCTTCAGTCACAGAGTTGTCAGGAATTGGAATAGCCTAGAAAGTGACGCAGTGGAGGCAGGAACCATACATAGTTTTAAGACGAGGTATGATACAGCTCATGGAGCAGGGAGAGAGAGAACCTAGTAGCAATCAGTGAAGAGGCGGGGCCAGGAGCTACGAATCGACCCCTGCAACCACAAATAGGTGAGTACACACACACACACACACACACACACACACACACACACACACACACACACAAATTGCAGCTGCTGCTATTGATGAGGCAGCAGTTACAACATCTCAACCCCCACAACCCCAACCCACCCCCACGTGCCATCTCCCACACCACCTCATCCACCTCCACAACCCCATGTGCCCTCTTCCCCATCACCCCCCCCCCCTTCCTCACAACCCCACGTGTCATCTCCCACACCACCTACCCCACCCCACAACCCCACGTGTCATGTCCCACACCACCTACCCCACCCCACAACCCCACGTGTCATCTCCCACACCACCTCCCCTCCCCCCACACATTCCTACACAGATATTTTTGTCTAAGCACCTGGGTTGTGTGCTGGTTTGTTGTGGTTGTAGAATATGTGTGTGTGTGTGTGTGTGTGTGTGTGTGTGTGTGTGTGTGTACTCACCTATTTGTGGCTGCAGGGGTCGAGTCATAGCTCCCGGTCCCGCCTTTTCACTGGCCGATACTAGGTCACTCTCTCCCCGCTCCTAGAGCCTTATCACACCTCTTCTTAAAGCTGTGTATGGAACTTTCCTCCACTATTTCAATCTCCAGATTATTCCACTTCTTGACAACTCTACGGCTAAAGAAATACTGCCTAACATCCCTATGACTCATCTAGGTTTTCAATTTCCAATTGTGGCCCTTTGTTCCTGTGTCCCATCTCAAACATTCGAGCCCTGTCCACCTTGTCAATTCTCTCAGTATTTTATACGTCGTTATCATGTCCTCCCCTATCCTTCCTTTCCTCTAGTGTCATCAGACTGAGTTCCCTTAATCACTCTTTGTAAGACATACCCCTCAGTTCCGGGACTAGTCTTGTTGCAAACTTTTTCACTTTCTCCAATTTCTTGACGTTTGACTAGGTGTGGGTTCCATACTGGTGCTGCATACTCCAATACGGGCCTTACGTACACGGTGTACAGTGTCGCGAATGACTCCTTTCCTAGATGTCGGGCCAAGCGCCCACCGTTGCAGCAGTTATTTTATTGATATGTGCTTTAGAGGACATGTTCGGTATAATGCTTACCCCAAGATCCTTTTCTTGAAGCGAAGTTTGCAGTCTTTTCTCCCCTAACCTGTACTCCGTCTGCGGTCTTCTTTGTCCCTGCCCAGTCTTCATGACATTGCACTTAATGGGTTAAACTCCAGAAGTCATTTGCCGGACCAGACTTGAAACAGCACCGGACCTAGAACTGACCCTTGTGGAACCCCACTCGACACATGCGCCCACTCTGACACCACGTGAGTGTGTGTGTGTGGGCTGCCCCTGCCCATCCATGAGATCTCTGCTTATCTAGCAGTAAAAACTGGGCACCTGTGGGTTAGCCCATTGTTATGGGTCGCATCCAGAAGAATGTGTTAGAAACTCAAGTACCTGCTGGAGGTACTCAGGTACTGGGTGACAGGTATACAATGGCTTCTAATACCACAACAATGGTTCCTAGTACCACAACAATGGTTCCTAGTACCACAACAATGGTTCCTAGTACCACAACAATGGTTCCTAGTACCACAACAATGGCTTCTAATACCACAACAATGCTTTTTGAGTGCCACACCACTACAACCACCTCCACAACCACAACAATAGGCCTCTACCACCACCACCAACAACAACAACAACTACCAACCCCATCACCACCTCCACACCACATGAATACTGCAATAATAATAATAATAATAATAATAATAATAATAATAATAATAATAATAATAATAATAGTAACAATAATAATAATAAACTTACTTTATCAATTTTGATTTTTATGGATGGAGGGAGAGCAGGGGGGAAGGGGAGGAAGAGGGGGAAAGGGGAGGAAGAGGGGGAAAGGGGAGGAAGAGGGGGAAAGGGGAGGAAGAGGGGGGAAGAGAGAGGAAGGGACTAGAGACAAGCATGTGGATCGTACCCATCGAGACGGGAATGGGGAATAGGGGAGGGGAGGGGAGGGGAAGGGCAGCAGGGGGAGAGGGGGGCTCACGGGCGTGCTGACCGCTCCTGACCCCGCCACGATGGGTTGACCTTCTGCCCCCACTGTCCCCCTACCCCTTCCCCCTCCCGCCCTTCAGCCTGATGGGCACGCCCACCCCCGCCCACACTCACGCTCCCCCGCCCTCCACCACCAGCACCACTATCTGTCGTAACTCTGGGGTCCGCCCACTCCACGCCCACAGCCCTCCACCACCCACGACACCCCCCCCCCAACAAGATCTCCAACTCTCTGCATGACTATCCTCAAAGTCTTCAAGACTCTTCAAGACTACTGTCAGGTCTTCGAGACTATCCTCAAGACTACTGTCAGGTCTTCGAGACTATCCTCAAGACTACTGTCAGGTCTTCAAGACTATCCTCAAGACTACTGTCAGGTCTTCAAGACTATCCTCAAGACTACTGTCAGGTCTTCGAGACTATCCTCAAGACTACTGTCAGGTCTTCGAGACTATCCTCAAGACTACTGTCAGGTCTTCGAGACTATCCTCAAGACTACTGTCAGGTCTTCGAGACTATCCTCAAGACTACTGTCAGGTCTTCGAGACTATCCTCAAGACTACTGTCAGGTCTTCGAGACTATCCTCAAGACTACTGTCAGGTCTTCGAGACTATCCTCAAGACTACTGTCAGGTCTTCGAGACTACCCTCAAGACTACTGTCAGGTCTTCGAGACTATCCTCAAGACTACTGTCAGGTCTTCAAAGACTATCTCCAGTACTTACCATCTTCTCATTCTCATATCTGACATACACAGGGACATAAACCACAGCACTGTCATCCCTTGCAGACGATACCGGAATCTGCAGGAGAGTGTCAGCCACAGGAGACACAGTCAGCCTCCAAGCTGATATAAACCAAGTCTACCAATGACCCACTGACAATATGATGTTCAATGAGGATATATTTCAGTTACTAAGTCACGGAAGAATGGAGGAAACTTACACAAGATCAGAGCACAAGACAAACTCAAATCGCTCGATAGAACGTAAGTCAAATGTGAGAGACCTGGGAGTGATAATGTCAGATCTCACCTTCAAGGATCACAACGATGTTATTATCGCAACAGCAAGACAAATGATAAGTTGGATAACTAGAACTTTCAAAACAAGAGATGCTAAGCCAGTGACGACACTCTTGAGGTCACTGGTTGTCTCCTGTGTATTAACGACCATCTTCATGGCAGAAATTGCTGAACTGTAAAATATACAGAGAACCTTCACAACTCGTATAGACTTAGTAAAGCATCTATATTACTGGGAGTGCTTGAAGGCCCAAGAACTGTACTCCACAGAACGTAGGTGAGAAACTTTCGTTATAATCTACGCCTGGAAGATACTGGTGGATTAGTTACAAACCTGCACACTGAAATTATTACTTATGAACACAAGAGGCTTGACAGATGGTGCAGGATACCTGCAGTGACAGTCAGGGAGTGATGAACACACTGAAAGAGAACTCAATGTTAAGGGACCACGACTCTTCAACACTCTACCTTCATACATATCAGACATAGAGATATACATCACAGCACCGTATCATCCTTTGTGGATGATACTAGGATCTGCATGAGGCTGTCATCTGCTGAGGACGCGGTTAACCTCCAAGAAGATATCAACAAAGTTTTCCAGTGGGCAACGGTAAACAATATGATGTTCAATGAGGACAAATTCCAACTACTCCGTTATGGAAAACTGGATGAGATAATAACTAGAACAGAGTGAGTATACTACAGACTCTGGCCATACAATAGATCGGAAAAATAATGTAAGGGACCTGGGAGTAATAATGTCTGAGGATCTCACTTTCAAGGATCACAACAGTGCCACGATCGCACGTGCAAAGAAAATGATAGGATGGATAATGAGAACGTTCAAAACGAGAGATGCCAAGCCAATGATGATCCTTTTCAAATCACTTGTTCTCTCTAGGCTGGAATACTGCTGTACATTAACATCTCCATTCAAAGCAGGTGAAATCGCAGATTGAGAGAGTGTACAGAGATCCTTTACTGCACGTATAAGTTCTGTCAAGCACCTTAACTACTGGGAACGCTTGGAAGCACTTGACTTGTACTCGTTGGAACGCAGGAGGGAGAGATATATCATAATCTACACTTGGGAAATCTTGGGAGGAATGGTCCCAAATCTGCACACAGAAATCACTCCCTACGAAAGTAAAAGACTGGGCAGACGATGCAAAATGCCCTCAATAAAAAGTAGGGGCGCCATTGGTACACTAAGGGAAAACACCATAAGTGTCCGGGGCCCAAAACTGTTCAACAGCCTCCCATCAAGCATTAGGGGAATTGCCAATAAGCCCCTGGCTGCCTTCAAGAGAGAGCTGGGCAGATACCTAAAGTCAGTGCCGGATCAGCCGGGCTGTGGCTCGTACGTTGGACTGCGTGCGGCCAGCAGTAACAGCCTAGTTGATCAGGCCCTGATCCATCGGGAGGCCTGGTCATGGACCAGGCCGCGGGGGCGTTGATCCCCGGAATAACCTCCAGGCAACCTCCAGGTATACATAACATACATAAGGGGGATCACCAACAAACCCCTGACTGTCAAGAGGGAACTCTGATAGATTCCTCAAATCAGCTCCTGATCAGCTGGGTTGTGGTGTATACGTCGGACTGTGAGCGGCGGGCACCAATAGTCTGCTCAATCATGCCAGCAACCAGGAGACCTGCTCTGGGACCGGCCCGCGGGGGCGCAGACCTCCGGAAGCGACTACAAGTAACATACAGGAAAGCAGGTCTTCAAGACTACCTTCAACTCCTTGAGACTATCCCAAGGTCTTCAAGACCACCCTCAAGTCCTGGAGACTATCCCCAGGTCTTCAAGACTATCCTAAAGTCCTTGAGACTATCCCCAGGTCTTCAAGACCACCCTCAAGTCCTGGAGACTATCCCCAGGTCTTCAAGAGTATCCTAAAGTCCTTGAGACTATCCCCAGGTCTTCAAGACCACCCTCAAGTCCTGGAGACTATCCCCAGGTCTTCAAGACTATCCTAAAGTCCTTGAGACTATCCCCAGGTCTTCAAGACCACCCTCAAGTCCTTGAGACTATCCCCAGGTCTTCAAGACCACCCTCAAGTCCTGGAGACTATCCCCAGGTCTTCGAGACTATCCCCAGGTCTTCAAGACTATCCTAAAGTCCTGGAGACTATCCCCAGGTCTTCAAGACTATCCTAAAGTCCTTGAGACTATCCCCAGGTCTTCAAGACCACCCTCAAGTCCTGGAGACTATCCACAGGTCTTCAAGACTATCCTAAAGTCCTTGAGACTATCCCCAGGTCTTCAAAAAGAGACTATCTCCAACAAACTTGCACCAACATCATCAACAACTTGGAGTCTTCAAGACTGTCGCCCACACCACCTCTCCCTCTCTCTCTCTCTCTCTCTCTCTCTCTCTCTCTCTCTCTCTCTCTCTCTCTCTCCCTCCCTCTCTCTCTCTCTCTCTCTCTCTCTCTCTCTCTCTCTCTCTCTCTCTCT
The DNA here is from genome assembly GCF_038502225.1 of Cherax quadricarinatus. Classification (NCBI taxonomy): domain Eukaryota; kingdom Metazoa; phylum Arthropoda; class Malacostraca; order Decapoda; family Parastacidae; genus Cherax; species Cherax quadricarinatus. The sequence continues at coordinate 1,033,544 of NC_091304.1, read as the reverse complement.
CTCTCTCTCTCTCTCCACCACACTAAACAGGGCGGGGGACACTACTACTGAATCCACCATTACAACAACCAAAACAACCATCATAACCACAAGAGGGATCATAGCAACCACAACAATCATTCTAACCACAATATCGCAACAACCAAAACCACCGTAACCACAACAACCATCCTAACAACCACAACAACCATCATAACAACCATCACCACTATGAAACCCCCACCACTATCGTATCTACAAGCACCACCACTACTACCCCCCCCCCCCAGTGCCCTCTCTCAGAACACACGACTAACACTAAACCCCTCTCTTCCCTCTCCCCTCCCCCCATTACCCAGCAGCTAGACCATGACACGCCCCCTTCCCAACCTCACCCTGGCACCCCACCCCACCCAGGCACCCCACCCCACCCAGCCATTGGCACCCACAACTCCCATCCTTCCACTACACACTTCAAAACTCTGCAACCTCCCCTACACCACCCATCCATGCAACCCACCCACCCACACCACCCATCAATCACACACACACCCATCCATCAACACTCCCCACCTACACCACCCATCAACACACACACACCACCCACCATCCAATCAACCCACCCACACACCACCCATCAACACACACACACACCACCCATCCATGAACACCCACCCACACACCACCCATCAACACCCACACACACCACCCATCCATCAACACCCACCTACACACCACCCATCAACACACACACACACCACCCATCCATCAACACCCACCCACACACCACCCATCAACACCCACACACACCACCCATCCATTAACACCCACCAACACACCACCCATCCTTCAACACCCACCCACACACCACCCATCCATCAACACCCACACACACACACACCACCCATATATCAACACCCACACACACACCGCACATACATCAACACCCACACACACCACCCATACATCTACACACACACACACACACACCACCCATACATCAACACTCATCCATCAACACACACCCACACACCACTCATACATCAACACCCACACACCACCCATCCATTAACACCCACACACACACCACCCATCAATCAAAACACAAACACACACACACACACACACCACCCATACATCAACACCCAAACACACACCACCCATCCATCAACACACAAGCACACACACACACACACACACAACTCTGGGGGGACAGACCAGATGGGGACACCAACAAGGAATACACCAACAAGTGTTGGACGACATACATACAGATGAGGAGGAGGTGAAGAAACTGCTAAGGGACATCGATACCTCAAAGGCAATGGGACCGGACAACATCTCTCCATGGGTCCTTAGAGAGGGAGCAGATATGTTGTGCGTACCACTTACCACAATCTTCAACACATCCCTGGAAACTGGGCAACTACCTGAGGTATGGAAGACGGCAAATGTAGTTCCCATTTTCAAAAAAGGAGACAGAAAAGAGGCGCTAAACTATAGACCTGTGTCATTGACGTGTATAGTATGCAAAATTATGGAGAAGATTATCAGGAGGAGAGTGGTGGAGCACCTGGAACGGAACAGGAGTATAAATGCCAACCAGCACGGATTCACGGAAGGCAAATCCTGTGTCACAAACCTTCTGGAGTTTTATGATAAAATAACAGAAGTAAGACAAGAGAGAGAGGGGTGGGTTGATTGCATCTTCTTGGACTGCAAGAAGGCCTTTGACACAGTTCCTCACAAGAGATTAGTGCAGAAGCTAGAGCATCAGGCGCATATAACAGGAAGGGCACTGCAATGGATCAGAGAATACCTGACAGGGAGGCAACAACGAGTCATGGTACGTAATGATGTATCACAGTGGGCACCTGTGACGAGCGGGGTCCCACAGGGGTCGGTCCTAGGACCAGTGCTATTTTTGGTATATGTGAACGACATGACGGAAGGGTTAGACTCAGAAGTGTCCCTGTTTGCAGATGATGTGAAGTTAATGAGGAGAATTAAATCTGATGAGGACCAGGCAGGACTTCAAAGAGACCTGGACAGACTGGACACCTGGTCCAGCAAATGGCTTCTCGAATTTAATCCTGCCAAATGCAAAGTCATGAAGATAGGGGAAGGGCACAGAAGACCACAGACAGAGTATAGGCTAGGTGGCCAAAGACTGCAAACCTCACTCAAGGAGAAAGATCTTGGGGTGAGTATAACACCGAGCATGTCTCCGGAAGCACACATCAATCAGATAACTGCTGCAGCATATGGGCGCCTGGCAAACCTGAGAACAGCATTCCGACACCTTAGTAAGGAATCATTCAAGACACTGTACACCGTGTATGTCAGGCCCATACTGGAGTATGCAGCACCTGTTTGGAACCCGCACTTGATAAAGCACGTCAAGAAACTAGAGAAAGTACAAAGGTTTGCAACAAGGTTAGTTCCAGAGCTAAGGGGAATGTCCTATGAAGAAAGATTAAGGGAAATCGGCCTGACGACACTGGAGGACAGGAGGGTCAGGGGAGACATGATAACGACATATAAAATACTGCGTGGAATAGACAAGGTGGACAAGGACAGGATGTTCCAGGGAGGGGACACAGAAACAAGAGGCCACAATTGGAAGTTGAAGACACAAATGAGTCAGAGAGATAGTAGGAAGTATTTCTTCAGTCATAGAGTTGTAAGGCAGTGGAATAGCCTAGAAAATGACGTAGTGGAGGCAGGAACCATACACAGTTTTAAGACGAGGTTTGATAAAGCTCATGGAGCGGGGAGAGAGAGGGTCTAGTAGCAACCGGTGAAGAGGCGGGGCCAGGAGCTAGGACTCGACCCCTGCAACCACAAATAGGTGAGTACAAATAGGTGAGTACACACACACACACACACACACACACACACACACACACACACACACACCACCCATACATCTACACACACACACACACCACCCATCCATCAACACACACACACCACAAATACATCAACAAACACACACACACACTATACCCATACATCGACACACACACACACACACACACACACCACCCATAAATCAACACACGCACACACCATCCATCCATCAACACACACACACACACACACACACACACCACCCATACATCAACACACACACACACCGCCCATACATCAACACACACACACACCGCCCATACATCAACACACACACCACCCATACATCAACACACACACACCACCCATACATCAACACACACACACACACACACACACCACCCATACATCAACACACACACACACACACACACACCACCCATACATCAACATACACACATACCACCCATACATCAACACACACACACCCACCACCCATCCATCAACACACACACACCACCCATCCATCAACACACACACACACACACACTCACCACTCATCCATCAACACACACCACCCATCCATCAACACACACACACACACACACACACACACACACCACCCATACATCTACACACACACACACACCACAAATACATCAACAAACACACACACACACACTACCCACACATCAACACACACACACACACACACACATACACACACACACACCAACCACCCATACATCAACACCCATACATCAACACCCAAACACACACCACCCATCCATCAACACACACACACACATACACACACACACACACACACACACACACACACACACACACACACACACACACCACCCACAAATCAACACACGCACACATCACCCATCCATCAACACACACACACACACACCACCCATACATCAACACACACACACACCACCCATACATCAACACACACACACACCACCCATACATCAACACACACACACACACACACACACACCACCCATACATCAACACACACATACCACCCATACATCAACACACACACACCACCCATACATCAACACACACACCCACCACCCATCCATCAACACACACACACCACCCATCCATCAACACCCACACACACACCACCCATCCATCAACACCCCACCCAGAGTTGACAGACAGTGCAGGAACAAGGAAAGGACGAGTACACTGAGAGAAAACTCAGTAAGTGTTAAGAGACCACGACTCTTCAGTGCCCTCCCTTTATGCAGGAGGAGGAGGAGAAGGGAACTTGGTAAGTTCCTGATCAGCTAAGTTCCTGGAGTCAGTTCCTGGTCAGCTAAATTCCTGGAGTCAGTTCCCGATCAGCTAAGTTCCTGGAGTCAATTCTTGATCAGCTAAGTTCCTGGAGTCAGTTCCTGATCAGCTAAGTTCCTGGAGTCAGTTCTTGATCAGCTAAGTTCCTGGAGTCAGTTCCTGATCAGCTAAGTTCCTGGAGTCAGTTCTTGATCAGCTAAATTCCTTGAGTCAGTTCCCGATCAGCTAAGTTCCTGGAGTCAATTCTTGATCAGCTAAGTTCCTGGAGTCAGTTCCTGATCAGCTAAGTTCCTGGAGTCAGTTCTTGATCAGCTAAGTTCCTGGAGCAGTTCCCTGATCAGCTAAGTTCCTGGAGTCAATTCTTGATCAGCTAAGTTCCTGGAGTCGTTCCTGATCAGCTAAGTTCCTGAAGTCAGTTCCCTGATCAGCTAAGTTCTTGAAGTCAGTTCCTGATCAGCTAAGTTCCTGGAGTCAATTCCTGATCAGCTAAGTTCCTGGAGTCAGCTCTTGATCAGCTAAGTTCCTGGAGTCAGTTCTTGATCAGCTAAGTTCCTGGAGTCAATTCCTGATCAGGTAAGTTCCTGGAGTCAGCTCTTGATCAGCTAAGTTCCTGGAGTCAGCTCTTGATCAGCTAAGTTCCTGAGTCAGTTCCCGATGAGCCGGGCTCTGGTGCATACGTTGTGAGGCAAGTACCAACAGCTCGGTTGATCAGGCCAGCCACCAGAAGGCCTGGTTTGAGATCGAGAGCGAACCTCTGGCCTTGACTGACGATGCTTCGCCCACACAATGGCCTTTGTTAATGTTTCGCCCATACAATGGCCTTTAGCAAGTCTCGACCTGTTTAAGAGGCTAATCCACCTCCTACTCGACCCCATGCAACCACAATTAAGTAAGTGCACTCCAAATATCCCCCCCCTCTCTCCCCTTCCCTGGCTGCACATGACGCCACCCCCCAATGTATTCTCCCCCACCCCGATCCCCTCCTCCATAAAGGACGTGCCACAGCGTGCCCCTTGTCACGCCACCACCCCTCCCCTCCCATGACCACACCGACCCCCTCCTCCATCCCTAACATGACTATAATCACCCCCCCCCACTTTCCCCTCCTTCTTAAAAACGACCACAGCTACCCCTAGACCAGTCTTCCTTGTAGACCTAAAGGAAGACCCCCCTCCTTTTCCCTCCTCACACGACCCCTCCTTTCCCCTCAAACGACCCCTCATTTCCTCTCACACGACCTCTTCCTTCCCCTCTCACAGGACTCCTTTTCCCCTCACACGACCCCTCCTTTCCTCTCACACGACCTCTTCCTTCCCCTCTCACAGGACTCCTTTTCCCCCTCACACGACCCCTCATTTCCTCTCACACGACCTCTTCCTTCCCCTCTCACAGGACTCCTTTTCCCCCTCACACGACCCCACCTTTCCTCTCACACGACCTCTTCCTTCCCTCTCACAGGACTCCTTCCCCCTCAAACGACCCCTCCTTTCCTCTCACACGACCTCTTCCTTCCCCTCTCACACGACTCCTTTTCCCCTCACACGACCCCTCCTTTCCTCTCCACGACCTTTTCCTTCCCCCTCACGGACCCCACCCTTTCCCCCTTTCCCTCACGACCCCTCCTTTCCTCTCACACGACCTTTTCCTTTCCCCTCACACGACCCCACCTTTCCCCCTCACACGACCCCTCCTTCCCCCTCACATGCTACTTCCCCAGAAGTCCAGAAAGCCTTGAACAGACTAACGCAGATAAGACTGAACATCAGAGAACACAGAGCGAGGGACTGAACAACAGAGAACAGAGTTAAGAGACTGAACAACATAGAACATCAGACTGAGGAACTGAACAACAGAGAACAATGTCCAATCCACTTAACCTCCCCACCATTCACCCCACCACAACCCCATGTCCAACCCAATTAACATAACCACCAGTCACCCCACCACAACCCCGCTTCCAACCCAATTAACTTCCCCACCATTCACCCCACCAAAACCCCGTGTCCAAGCTAATTAACCTCCCCACCAGATGTAGTATACACAGATTTTGCAAAAGCCTTTGACAAGTGCGATCAAGGTGTAATAGCACACAAAATACGTGCTAAAGGGTAACTGGCAAAGTATGCAGATGGATCTTCAACTTTCTAACCAATCGCACACAAAGAGTAGTGGTAAACAGAGTTAAATCGGAAGCTGCCATAGTGAAGAGCTCTGTCCCACAAGGCACAGTACTCGCCCCTATCCTGTTCCTCATCCTCACATCAGACATAGACAAAGACGTAACCCACAGCACCGTATCATCTTTTGCAGACAATACTAGGATCTTCATGAGTGTCATCCATTGAGGACACGGTAAATCTTCAAGAAGATATAAACCAAGTCATACCACGGACGGGGATAGAACCCGCGATCAAAGAGTCTCAAAACTCCAGACCGTCGCGTTAGCCACTGGGCCAGCTGGCTAACGCGACGGTCTGGAGTTTTGAGACTCTCTGATCGCGGGTTCTATTCCCGTCCGTGGTATGGTTTGTTTACAATCGTGTCATTACGATTTCGTGAGTCATATAAACAAAGTTTTCCAATGGACAACGGAGAACAATATAATGTTCAATGAGGACAAATTCCAACTACTCTGTTATGGAAAACTGGAGGAGATAATAACTAGAACAGAGTATACTACAGACTCTGGCCATACAATAGAGCGGAAAAAATAATGTAAGGGACCTGGGAGTAGTAATGTCTGAGGATCTCACTTTCAAGGATCACAACAGTGCCACGATCGCACGTGCAAAGAAAATGATAGGATGGATAATGAGAACGTTCAAAACGAGAGATGCCAAGCCCATGATGATCCTTTTCAAATCACTTGTTCTCTCTAGGCTGGAATACTGCTGTACATTAACATCTCCATTCAAAGCATGTGAAATTGCAGATCTAGAGAGTGTACAGAGAACCTTTACTGCACGTATAAGTTCTGTCAAGCACCTTAACTACTGGGAACGCTTGGAAGCACTTGACTTGTACTCACTGGAGCGCAGGCGAGAGATATATCATAATCTACACCTGGAAGATCCTGGAGGGACTGGTCCCTAATATGCACAGAAATCCATCCCTCCCACGAAAGCAAAAGACTTGGCAGGTGATGTAACATACCCCCAGTGAAAAGTTGGGGCGCCATTAGTACACTAAGAGCAAACACAGCAAGTGTCCGGGGCCCAAGACTGTTCAACAGCCTCCCACCAGCCATAAGGGGAATTACCAGTAAACCCCTGGCTGCCTTCAAGAAAGAGCTGGACAGATACCTGAAGTCAGTGCCGGATCAGCCGGGCTGTGGGTCATACGTTGGATTGCGTGCGGCCAGCAGTAACAGCCTGGTTGATCAGGCCCTGATCCACCAGAAGGCCTGGTCATGGACCGGGCCGCGGGGGCGTCGATCCCCGGAATACCCTCCAGGTAGGTAGACCCCACCACAACCCCGTTTCCAGCCCAATTAACCTCCCACCAATTCACCCCAACAGTCACCTTCATTAGCACGCACATTCACTGTACGAATATTGCAATTCTCCCCACGCTCTTATAACTTCAGTCCCCGACGAAAATGAACGTACCAAACATACGTATGGCCCATGCGGCTTTAGAGCTTGTTGGTTTAATATTTAAAAAAAGGTTGGATAAAATGGTCTGGCTCTTTCTAAGGTCTGAGACCAAAATATAATGACCGTAACAAAGAGGATGGACACATTTTTTTCTCTACTGTTCGAAACGTGGTCAGACTATTTTTATTATTGTGCAGTTCCCACAGCTCTCTTTCTCTCTCTCTCTCTCTCTCTCTCTCTCTCTCTCTCTCTCTCTCTCTCTCTCTCTCTCTCTCTTTCATCAACACACCGCCACCAAATTTTAGCGTCGGCAGCATTTGACAATTTTGGCGGCGCTGGGCAGACACCACCAAATATTTCCACCACCAAAACTTGAGTTGACCTCTTTGCACCACCACCACTACTACCACCACCACTACCATTACTACCACCATCATTACACCACCACCACTATACAAGTGCTGCATCTCGGCACTCGACATGCTTCACCAACACAACCCCCATCACCATCATTATTACCAGCACCACAACCACCACCATTACCAGTACCACAATCACCACCACAACCACCACCACCACAACAACAACCACCACCACAACCCCAACAACCACCACCACCACATCCCCAACAACCACCACAACTCCCAGAAACTACCAAACCCCCCAACAGCCATCACCACAATCACAACACCTAACAACCACCATAACCCCCAGCAACCACCACAACCCCCAACAACTACCACCACAAACCCCAACAAGCACCACAACATCACTGTAGCAACCACAACTCCCAACAACAACCAATACAACAACCCCCATCAACTACCACCACAACAACCCCCAATAACCATCACCACCACAACAACTTGTGTGGCCCGGTGGCCTGGTGGCTAAAGCTCCCGCTTCACACACGGAGGCCCCGGGTTCGATTCCCGGCGGGTGGAAACATTCGACATGTTTCCTTACACCTGTTGTCCTGTTCACCTAGCAGCAAATAGGTACCTGGGTGTTAGTCGACTGGTGTGGGTCGCATCCTGGGGGACAAGATTAAGGACCCCAATGGAAATAAGTTAGACAGTCCTCGATGACGCACTGACTTTCTTGGGTTATCCTGGGTGGCTAACCCTCCGGGGTTAAAAATCCGAACGAAATCTTATCTTAAATCATAACTTCCAACAACCACCACCATCACAACCCCCAACAACCACCACTACCACAACCCTGCAACCACCATAACAACTTCCAACAACCACCACCACAATCCCCGACAACCACCACCACAACCCCAACAACCACCACAACCCCCAACAACCACCACAACCCCCAACAACCACCACAACCCCCAACAACCACCACAACCCCAAACCACCACAACAACCACAACAACCACCACAACCCCCAATAACCCTGCAACAACCACCACAACCCCCAACAACAACTATCACAACCCCCAACGACCACCACAACCCCAACAACCATCACCACCACAACAAACCTGCAACAACAACCACAACCCCCAATAAACACCACAACCACCATCACAACCCCCAACCACCACCACAACCACAACCAACACAACCCCAAACAACCACCACCACAACCCCAAACAACAACCACAACCACCACAACCCCCAACAACCACCACCACCACCCCCAATACCCACCACCACAACCCCCAATAATAATCACCACCACCACAACCCCCAACAACAAATACCACCACCACAACCCCCAACAACAACCGCCTGGAGTCTACCGGGAGGGTATTCCGGGATCAACGCCCCCGCGGCCCGGTTCACGACCAGGCCTCCCGGTGGATCAGGGCCTGATTAACCCGGCTGTTACTGCCGGCCGCCATAACAGCTTCCAAAAAACACCACCCCAACCCCCCAACAACCACAACAACTTCCAACAACCACCAACACAACCCCCAGCAACCACAGCCACCAACACAACCCCCCAACAACCACAGCCACCACCACAACCCCCAACAACCACTTCTAACAAATACCACCACCAAAACAACCCCCAACAACAACCACCACCACAACCCCCAACAGCCACCACAACAACCCTCAAAAACCACCACAACAACCCCAACAACAACCACCACCACAACCCCCAACAGCTACCACAACAACCCCCAACAACAACCACAACCACCACCACAACCCCAACAACAACCACAATCACCACCACAACCCCCAACAACCACCACCACAACAACCCCCCAACAACCACAACCACCATAATTTTCAACCACACATCGACCTAGGGTTTGCATGTGACGCAGGTCAAACATTCTCACCTTCAATATCAACATGCCAGTAACCTAAACATTTCATCAAAACATTCAACATTTTTTTTACGTACAAATACGGACGTGAACATAAGGGTGCTTAAACACACACACACACACACACACACACACACACACACACACACACACAAACACACAAACACACACACACCAAAATTATGTGACATAAAGTATGAGAAGAGAGAAACTAACAGAGAAGAGAGACAGGGGGAATATGATAATGATATACAAAATACCGAAGAAATTACACAGCGGATATGGACAAATGATCCGAAAATTGAGTGAGAGAGAACAAGGATGTTGTGAATTACTTTGTTCCAGTCTCTGGTAGTAAACACGTGAAAGGCACTAGGAGATGTGAATACCAGCGCAGTTTCACGAAGAGGTATGTTTGGGTCTTGGGGGAGGAGGGTCAGTAATTATTCAAGCTGGTCGATGGGAAACATTAGAGGTAGCGGTCAGGAGCTGTGACTCGACCTCCCTGCAAGCACATTTAGGCGAGTACATGCACGGAGAAGGTAAAGAGTGGATCTTTGATATACCTTTGAAGAGTTTCGAGAGTTTAACTACTCTCAGAGCCCGGCCATGAGCCAGGCTCGTCCGGTGCGTGCCTGATCAACCAGGCTTTTGCTGTTGGAGGCCCGCTGCCCCACAAATCCATCACAGCCTGGTTGATCTGGCACCTGGTGAAGATACTTGTCCAGTATCCTCTTGAAGGCTTCTACACTTGTTCCAACCATGTTTCTGATATCTTGTGGTAAGATGTTGAATAGTCTGGGACCCAGGATGTTGATATAGTGTTCCCTTATTGTCCCCACCGCACCCCTGCTCCTCAATGGTTTAGTAGCGACCAATGAAGAGGCGGGGCCAGGAGCTATGACTAGACCCCTGCAACCACAATTAGGCGAGCACACCCTAAGACAAAGTACCACCTTGGAAGACAGCTCAGGGTAATAGTTTAAAAGAGTATTGCAGCATCCCGTGGACTGAACCACACACGGAATAATACAACATCAGTAACAGACTTAAATTTACCAAGACAAGTGACAGTCACAAACCAAAACAAAGGTGCGTCTCACACACCGTAACACACTCTACCCCCGCAACACACACCGTAACACACTCTACCCCGGCAACACACACCGTAACACACTCTACCCCCGCAACACACACCGTAACACACTCTACCCCCGCAACACACACCGTAACACACTCTACAGCCGCAACACACACCGTAACACACTCTACCCCCGCAACACACACCGTAACACACTCTACCCCCGCAACACACACCGTAACACACTCTACCCCCGCAACACACACCGTAACACACTCTACCCCCGCAACACACACCGTAACACACTCTACCCCCGCAACACACACCGTAACACACTCTACCCCCGCAACACACACCGTAACACACTCTACCCCCGCAACACACACCGTAACACACTCTACCCCCGCAACACACACCGTAACACACTCTACCCCCGAAACACACACCGTAACACACTCTACCCCCGCAACACACACCGTAACACACTCTACCCCCGCAACACACACCGTAACACACTCTACCCCCGCAACACACACCGTAACACACTCTACCCCCGCAACACACACCGTAACACACTCTACCCCCGCAACACACACCGTAACACACTCTACCCCCGCAACACACACCGAAACACACTCTACCCCCGCAACACACACCGTAACACACTCTACCCCCGCAACACACACCGTAACACACTCTACCCCCGCAACACACACCGTAACACACTCTACCCCCGCAACACACACCGTAACACACTCTACCCCCGCAACACACACCGTAACACACTCTACCCCCGCAACACACACCGTAACACACTCTACCCCCGCAACACACACCGTAACACACTCTACCCCCGCAACACACACCGTAACACACTCTACCCCCGCAACACACACCGTAACACACTCTACCCCCGCAACACACACCGTAACACACTCTACCCCCGCAACACACACCGTAACACACTCTACCCCCGCAACACACACCGTAACACACTCTACCCCCGCAACACACACCGTAACACACTCTACCCCCGCAACACACACCGTAACACACTCTACCCCCGCAACACACACCGTAACACACTCTACCCCCGCAACACACACCGTAACACACTCTACCCCCGCAACACACACACTACCCCTGCAACACACACCGTAACACACTCTACCCCCGCAACACACACCGTAACACACTCTACCCCCGCAACACACACCGTAACACACTCTACCCCCGCAACACACACACTACCCCTGCAACACACACAGTAACACACTCTACCCCCGCAACACACACCGTAACACACTCTACCCCCCGCAACACACACCGTAACACACTCTACCCCCGCAACACACACCGTAACAGACTCTACCCCCCGCAACACACACCGTAACACACTCTACCCCCCGCAACACACACCGTAACACACTCTACCCCCGCAACACACCGTAACACACACACTACCCCTACAACACACACCGTAACACACACTACCCCCGCAACACACACCGTAACACACTCTACCCCTGCAACACACACCGTAACACACTCTACCCCCTCAACACACACCGTAACACACTCTACCCCTGCAACACACACCGTAACACACTCTACCCCTCGCAAAACACACAGTAACACACTCTACCCCCCGCAAAACACACCGTAACACACACACTACTCCTGCAACACACACTACCCCCGCAACACACACCGTAACACACACTACCCCTGCAACACACCGTAACACTACCCCCGTAACACACTGTAACACATTCTACCCTCGCAACACACCGTAGCACACACACTACGCCTGCAACACACACTGTCACACACTCTACCCCCGCAACACACACTGTAACACACTCTACCCCCGCAACACACACCGTAACACACTCTACCCCCGCAACACACTCTACCCCCGCAACACACACCGTAACACACTCTACCCCCCGCAAAACACACCGTAACACACACATTACTCCTGCAACACACACCGTAACACACTCTACCCCCGCAACTCACGCTGTAACACACTCTACCCCCGTAACACACTCTACCCCCCGCAACACACACCGTAACACACTCTACCCCCCGCAAAACACACCGTAACACACACACTACCCCTGCAACACACACCGTAACACACTCTACCCCCGCAACACACGCTGTAACACACTCTACCCCCCGCAACACACACCGTAACACACTCTACCCCCCGCAACACACACCGTAACACACACACTACCCCTGCAACACACACTACCCCCGCAACACACACCGTAACACACACACTACCCCTGCAACACACACCGTAACACTACCCCCGCAACACACTGTAACACATTCTACCCTCGCAACACACACCGTAGCACACACATTACGCATGCAACACACACTGTAACACACTCTACCCCCGCAACACACACTGTAACACATTCTACCCTCGCAACACACACACTACCCCTGCAACACACACCGTAACACTACCCCCGCAACACACTGTAACACATTCTACCCTCGCAACACACATCGTAGCACACACACTACGCCTGCAACACACACTGTAACACACTCTATTCCCACAACACACACTGTAACACCCTCTACCCCCGCAACACACACTGTAACACATTCTTCCCCCGCAACACACACCGTAACACACACTGCCCCCGCAACACACCGTAACACACTCTACCCCCGCAACACACACTGTAGCACATTCTACCCTCGCAACACACACTACGCCTGCAACACACACTGTAACACACTCTACCCCCACAACACACACTGTAACACATTCTACCCTCGCAACATACAACATTCTACCCTCGCAACACACACACTACCCCTGCAACACACACTGTAACACACTCTACCCCCGAAACACACACTGTAACACATTCTACCCTCGCAACACACACCGTAACACACACTACCCCCGCAACACACACCGTAACACACTCTACCCCCGCAACACTCTGTAACACACTCTACCTACCCCCGCAACACACACTGTAACACATTCTACCCTCGCAACACACCGTAACACACACACTACCCCTGCAACACACACCGTAACACACTCTACCCCCGCAACACACAC
>NC_091304.1:1011819-1014319 GCF_038502225.1 Cherax quadricarinatus | reverse complement strand
TATGCATGCTCTTGGAGTTACAGGAAGTTATAATTAAAGGATACACAACTGAGTTATTATCATTTGCTGTGTTCTTACTGTCAACATTGATATTTTAAAAATTTAGCCATATTCCATGTTTTATAGACAAACACAACGTTCGTTGTGGCCATATGGCCACAACGAACTTTTAACATTTCCCATAACGCACCTATGTGAAGAAAAGGACACTTAGTATATTATTATTATTGAATACAGTCTCCTATGTGAGTATAGAGCATATACTGAGTGCACCATCAAGACCAAATTTCGTGCAAGGCTCTTAGTGGAGGATGACCTCAGGATGTGACTCTGTCAACAACCGCAGCAGCAGCAGCAGCAGCAGCAGCAGCAGCCAGCAGAGGCCCCTGGCTAGGTATCGGCAGGCACGTCCCTCACGACAAATTTCCCAGCAACTAAAACAAGTTTAACTATCTCATATCTTGATGACGTATTTGCAGTTTACGGCTAAATTAGCATCACTATTTAAAAAAAAGTGTATAGCATCGCTATCTTAATACGAAGATGTCAATAATGTATTTCTGTCAATATTTTTATTATTTTACATATCCTTGTTGACAGTGACAATTTACATACGAATATACAAAGGTTTTAGTTCACTACATTGTCACAAAATGCCCAATAATAATATTTTACTGCAAATCTACGAGTATCTTGCTCTACTTGCATGTCTAAGAGCTTATATGTAGAGTTCTGTTATCACATTTCATTTACAATAACGTCCAAAGGATAAGGACACAGATGCAACTCATGTGCCATTTTATTGTGGCAACGTTTCGCTCTCCAGGAGCTTTGTCAAGCCGTTAGGTAACGGCTTGACAAAGCTCCTGGAGAGCGAAACGTTGCCACAATAAAATATTACATTAGTTGCACTTGTGTCCTTTTACTTTACATATTGTCGGTAATTCTACCATATTAATACAACGTCCAAAGGGTCACACGCTCGATACAAGTTTAGGAACCACTAGATCAGACGGTGTCCAGCTGGAAGTCTTTGGGAAGTGGGAATGAAGGAAACAGGTACCAATGACAAGCCAGATTACAGAACAGGGAATCGTGTGGAGACGAGAAGATTTTTTTTTTTCAAATGGAGTCCGGTGGGATAGAGAACTTAATGATCTGACAATCCACGAAATGGTGGAGGATCTCAGCACAAAGTGAGCCTCTGAGACACCAACTCAATGCACAGTTTCAAGGAAAGGTATGAGAGGACCTATGGAGGCCAGGAACCATTAATGCTGGCGATTTTGGTTTTAAAAGGCGGTGCCATGAACCGAGACTCGATCCCCAGTAAACACACACACACACACATACACACACACACACACACACACACACACACACACACACACACACACACACACACACACGCAAAGGTGCGTACACACACACACACACACACACACACATACACAAAGGTGCGTAAACACACACACACACACATACACACACACACACACACTGCTGCAGCATATGGGCGCCTGGCAAACCTGAGAACAGCATTCCGACACCTTAGTAAGGAATCATTCAAGACACTGTACACCGTGTATGTCAGGCCCATACTGGAGTATGCAGCACCTGTTTGGAACCCGCACTTGATAAAGCACGTCAAGAAACTAGAGAAAGTACAAAGGTTTGCAACAAGGTTAGTTCCAGAGCTAAGGGGAATGTCCTATGAAGAAAGATTAAGGGAAATCGGCCTGACGACACTGGAGGACAGGAGGGTCAGGGGAGACATGATAACGACATATAAAATACTGCGTGGAATAGACAAGGTGGACAAGGACAGGATGTTCCAGGGAGGGGACACAGAAACAAGAGGCCACAATTGGAAGTTGAAGACACAAATGAGTCAGAGAGATAGTAGGAAGTATTTCTTCAGTCATAGAGTTGTAAGGCAGTGGAATAGCCTAGAAAATGACGTAGTGGAGGCAGGAACCATACACAGTTTTAAGACGAGGTTTGATAAAGCTCATGGAGCGGGGAGAGAGAGGGTCTAGTAGCAACCGGTGAAGAGGCGAGGCCAGGAGCTAGGACTCGACCCCTGCAACCACAAATAGGTGAGTACAAATAGGTGAGTACACACACACACACACACACACACACACACACACACACACACATACACATACGCAAAGGTGCGTACACACACACACATACACACACACACACACACACACACACACACACACACACACACACACACACACACACACACATACACAAACACACACACACACACACACACACACACACACATACACACACACACACATACACACACACACATACACACACACACACACACACACACACACATACACACACACACACATACACACACACACATACACACACACACACACACACACACACACACACACACACACATACACACACACACATACACACACACACATACACACACACACACACACACACACACACACACACACACACA
>NC_091304.1:977297-1011719 GCF_038502225.1 Cherax quadricarinatus | reverse complement strand
CTTCACTGATCGCTACTAGGTCCTCTCCCTTTCTGCTTCCTGAGCTTTGTCATACCTCTTCTTAAAACTATGTATGGTTCCTGCCTCCACTACTTCACTTGCTAGGCTATTCCACTTCCTGACGACTCTATAACTGAAGAAATACTTCCTAACGTCCCTGTGACTCTTCTGAGTCTTCAGCTTCTAATTGTGACCCCTTGTTTATGTGTCCCCTCTCTGGAACATCCTGTCTCTGTCCACCTTGTCTATTCCCCGCAGTATCTTGTATGTCATTATCATGTCTCCCCTGACCCTTCTGTCCTCCAGTGTCGTCAGTCCGATTTCCCTCAAGCTTTCCTCGTATGACATTCCCCTGAGCTCTGGAACTAGCCTTGTTGCAAACCTTTGAACTTTCTCTAATTTCTTGACGTGCTTGACCAGGTGTGGGTTCCAAACTGGTGCTGCATACTCCAGTATGGGCCTAACATACACAGTGTACAGTGTCTTGAACGATTCCTTATTAAGGTATCGGAACGGCTTCTATAACATAGCTGAACCACTCGCCAAGAAACTTCTTCATCGCTATCCCACATAAGAACATAGAACACTGCAGAAGGTCTACTCACAACTTGTCCAATACCCCTGCCAAGCTACCCAAGACTATAACCCCACCAGGTAGATCATCAGATGCAGCATTCTCCACCTGACCTCAACATTCTGATCCTGACTATAAATACTCCCGTACCTTCCACCCAAGGTAGATCTGTGTGTGACTTGCAAAAGCTCACTGTGTGGGCGAAACGTTGTCAATAAAGGATCACATTAAACTGCATATGTGTTTATGTTTCCATGCTGCAGCAGTTATTTGGTTGATGTGTGCCTCCGGTGATGTGCTCGGTGTTATGGTCACCCCAAGGTCTTTCTCCCTGAGTGAGGTCTGTAGTCTTTGTCCACCTAGCCTATACTCTGTCTGCGGTCTTCTTTGCCCCTCCCCAATCTTCATGACTTTGCATTTGGTGTGTGTGTGTGTGTGTGTGTGTGTGTGTGTGTGTGTGTGTGTACTCACCTATTTGTGGTTGCAGGGGTCGAGTCATAGCTCCTGGCCCCGCCTCTTCACTGATTGCTACTAGGACCTCTCTCTCCCTGCTCCATGAGCTTTATCATACCTCGCCTTAAAACTATGTATGGTTCCCGCCTCCACTACTTCACTTTCTAGGCTATTCCACGGCTTGACTACTCTATGACTGAAGAAATACTTCCTAACATCCCTTTGATTCATGTGTGTGTGTGTGTGTGTGTGTGTGTGTGTGTGTGTGTGTGTGTGTGTGTGTGTGTGTGTGTGTGTGTGTGTGTGCATATGTGTGTGTGTGTGTGTGTGTGTGTGTGTGTGTGTGTACTCACGTAACCGTACTCACCTAACTATTGTTGCCGGGGCTGATTCATAGCTCTTGGCCCCGCGTCTTTACTGGTTGCCACTAGGTCCACTTTCTCCTGCTCAGTGAGCTTTATCATACCTTTTTTTAAAGTTATGTATGGTAACCGCCTCCACTACCTCACTTCCCTGACTACTCTATGGCTGAAGAAATACTTCCTAACATCCCTGTGACTCATCTGATTCTTCAGCTTCCAACTGTGACCCCTTGTTGCTGTGTCCCATCTCTAGAACACCCTGCCTCTGTCCACCTTGTAGATTCCTCTCAGTATTGTATGTCATTATCATGTTCCACCTGTCCCTTTTGTCCTCCAGTGTCGTCAGGCTGAGTTCTCTTAACCTCTCCTCATAGGACACACTCTTTAACTGCGGAAGTAGTCTGGTTGCAAACCTTTGCACTTTCTCTAGTTTTCTGGCGTGCTTTGCCAGGTGAGAGTTGCAAATTGGAGCTGCATATTCCAATATGGGCCTGACGTACACGGTGTACAGGGTCCGGAATGACTCCTTACTGAGATGCCGGAAAGCTATTCTTAGGTTCGCCAGTCGCCTATATGCTGCAGCAGTTATTTGGTAGATGTGCTCCTCAGTAGATGTGCTAGGTATTATATACACTCCAGGATCCAATTCCTTGAGTGAGGTTTGTAGTCTTTGGCCCCCGAGACTGTACTCTGTCTGCGATCTTCTTTTCCCTTCCCTGATGTTCATGACTTTGCACTTGGTGGGGATGAACTCCAGGGGCAAGTTGCTGGACCAGGTCTGCAGCCTGTCCAGATCCCTTTGTAGTCCCGCCTGGTTCTCCTCTGACTGAATTCTCCTCATTAACTTTACATCATCTGCAAACAGGGACACTTCTAAGTCTTTTGCTTCTTTTATGTCATTCACTTATACCAGGAAACGCACAGGTCCTAGGACTGACCCCCATGGAACCCCGATCGTCACAGACGCCCACCCTGACACCTCGTTACGTCCCATGACTCGTTGTTGCCTCCCTGTCAGGTATTGTGTGTGTTTGTGTGTAGGGGGATCAGTAAGAACAAAGGTCAGGGAGTTGCTCACAGGTCACTTTAATCATTACCATCATTAACATAGTCTCTGTTGACTCTGGTAGCGGGATTAACTGATCAGTGCAACTCTAATAAACTTATACCTGTCACCACTTGTCACCACCCCTCACTTCCTGTCATTACCTGTCGCCACCTGTCCCTACCTTTCATTACCTGTCAACACCTGTCATCACCTGTCACTACCTGTCACTACTTTTACCTGTCAACACCTGTCATCACCTCACATCACCTGTCATCACCTCATATCACCTGTCATCACCTCACAACACCCGTCATAACCTCACATCATCCGTCATCACCTCACATCACCCGTCATCACCTCACATCACCTGTCATCACCTCACAACACCCGTCATCAACTCATATCACCTGTTATCACCTCACATCACCCGTCATCAATTCACATCACCTGTCATCACCTCACAACACCCGTCATCAACTCACATCACCTGTCATCACCTCACATCACCCATCATCACCTCACATCACCTGTCATCACCTGTCACCATCTGTCACTATCTTTCATTATCTGTCAACACCTGTAATCACCCGTCATCACCTCACAACACCCGTCATCAACTCACATCACCTGTCATCACCTCACAACACCCGTCATCACCTCACATCACCTGTCACCATCTGTCACTATCTTTCATTACCTGTCAACACCTGTCATCACCCGTCACCACCTCACATCACCTGTCATCACCTCACATCACCCGTCATCAACTCACATCACCTGTCATCACCTCACAACACCCGTCATCACCTCACATCACCCGTCACCACCTCACATCACCCGTCATCAACTCACATCACCTGTCATCACCTCACAACACCCGTCATCACCTCACATCACCTGTCCTCACCTCACAACACCCGTCTTCAACTCACATCACCTGTCATCACCTCACATCACCCGTCATCACCTCACATCACCCGTCATCACCTCACATCACCCGTCATCACCTCACATCACGCGTCATCACCTCACATCACCTGTCATCACCTCACATCACCCGGCATTACCTCACATCACCCGTCATCACCTCACATCACCCGTCATCACCTCACATCACCCGTCATTACCTCACATCACCCGTCATCACCTCACATCACGCGTCATCATCTCACATCACCCGTCATCACCTCACATCACCCGTCATCACCTCACATCACCCGTCATTACCTCACATCACACGTCATCACCTCACATCACCCGTCAACACCTCACATCACCCGTCATCACCTCACATCACCCGTCATTACCTCACATCACGCGTCATCACCTCACATCACCCGTCATCACCTCACATCACCCGTCATCACCTCACATCACCCGTCATCACCTCACATCACCCGTCATCACCTCACATCACCCGTCATTACCTCACATCACCCGTCATCACCTCACATCACCCGTCATCACCTCACATCACCCGTCATTACCTCACATCACCCGTCATCACCTCACATCACCTGTCATCACCTCACATCACCAGTCATCACCTCACATCACCTGTCATCACCTCACATCACCCGTCATCACCTCACATCACCCTTCATCACCTCACATCACCCGTCATCACCTCACTTGTACTCGTTGGAACGCAGGAGGGAGAGATATATCATAATCTACACTTGGAAAATCTTGGAAGGAATGGTTCCAAATCTGCACACAGAAATCACTCCCTACGAAAGTAAAAGACTGGGCAGGCGATGCAAAATGCCGCCAATAAAAAGTAGGGGCGCCATTGGTACACTAAGAGAAAACACCATAAGTGTCCGGGGCC
The DNA here is from genome assembly GCF_038502225.1 of Cherax quadricarinatus. Lineage (NCBI taxonomy): Eukaryota > Metazoa > Arthropoda > Malacostraca > Decapoda > Parastacidae > Cherax > Cherax quadricarinatus. The sequence continues at coordinate 1,007,451 of NC_091304.1, read as the reverse complement.
CAAAACTGTTCAACAGCCTCCCATCAAGCATTAGGGGAATTGCCAATAAACCCCTGGCTGCCTTCAAGAGAGAGCTGGACAGATACCTAAAGTCAGTGCCGGATCAGCCGGGCTGTGGCTCGTACGTCGGACTGCGTGCGGCCAGCAGTAACAGCCTAGTTGATCAGGCCCTGATCCATCGGGAGGCCTGGTCATGGACCGGGCCGCGGGGGCGTTGATCCCCGGAATAACCTCCAGGTAACCTCCAGGTAACATCACCTGTCATCATCTGTCTCTTACTCTGGCTAATAAATTAGCGAGTATTGAAGAATTAGTTAAGTTCTTCACGGAATAGACACCATAAGTCTTCATTGTATGATTTAATTCATTGTTTCATAATATCCAGTGATGGACATTGTGGCCATGAGTGGCCACTTCTCTCCTGGAATGGCCACATCGCCTTCACCTTCGCCTTGATTCGCCGGTACTCTGGCCACACTGGAATTTTAGCTGGAGGATAACAGAGTTCAGTTCTGGACTTGGTAATATAAGTCTGAGAGATGAAGAAGTGTAGTGAGTGTTAGTGACCATACTAACACACGGACGGTTATACATACTAACACAGGGACAGATGACCATACTAACACACGGACGGTTATACATACTAACACAGGGACAGATGACCATACTAACACACGGACGGATGACCATACTAACACACGGACGGTTATACATACTAACACAGGGACAGATGACCATACTAACACACGGACGGATGACCATACTAACACACGGACGGTTAAACATACTAACACACGGACAGATGACCATACTAACACACGGACGGATGACCATACTAACACACGGACGGATAACCATACTAACACACGGACAGATGACCATACTAACACACGGACGGATGACCATACTAACACACGGACGGATGACCATACTAACACACGGACAGATGACCATACTAACACACGGACGGATGACCATACTAACACACGGACGGATGACCATACTAACACACGGACAGATGACCATACTAACACACGGACGGTTGACCATACTAACACACGGACGGTTAAACATACTAACACACGGACGGATGACCATACTAACGCACGGACGGATGACCATACTAACACACGGACGGATGACCATACTAACACACGGACAGATGACCATACTAACACACGGACGGATGACCATACTAACACACGGACGGATGACCATACTAACACACGGACAGATGACCATACTAACACACGGACGGATGACCATACTAACACACGGACAGATGACCATACTAACACACGGACGGTTGACCATACTAACACACGGACGGTTAAACATACTAACACACGGACGGATGACCATACTAACACACGGACGGATGACCATACTAACGCACGGACAGATGACCATACTAACACACGGACATATGACCATACTAACGCACGGACGGATGACCATACTAACACACGGACGGATGACCATACTAACGCACGGACGGATGACCATACTAACACACGGACGGATGACCATACTAACACACGGACAGATGACCATACTAACACACGGACATATGACCATACTAACGCACGGACGGATGACCATACTAACACACGGACATATGACCATACTAACGCACGGACGGATGACCATACTAACGCACGGACGGATGACCATACTAACACACGGATATATGACCATACTAACACACGGACGGATGACCATACTAACGCACGGACGGATGACCATACTAACGCACGGACGGATGACCATACTAACGCACGGACGGATGACCATACTAACGCACGGACTGATGACCATACTAAAACACGGACGGATAACCATACTAACACACGGACGGATGACCATACTAACGCACGGACAGATGACCATACTAACACACGGACATATGACCATACTAACGCACGGACGGATGACCATACTAACACACGGACGGATGACCATACTAACACACGGACGGATGACCATACTAACACACGGACAGATGACCATACTAACACACGGACGGATGACCATACTAACACACGGACGGATGACCATAATAACACGCGGACGGATGACCATACTAACACACGGACGGATGACCATACTAACACACGGACGGATGACCATACTAACACACGGACGGATGACCATACTAACACACGGACGGATGACCATACTAACACACGGACGGATGACCATACTAACACACGGACGGATGACCATACTAACACGCGGACAGATGACCATACTAACACACGGACAGATGACCATACTAACACACGGACGGATGACCATACTAACACACGGACGGATGACCATACTAACACACGGACGGATGACCATACTAACACACGGACGGATGACCATACTAACACACGGACAGATGACCATACTAACACACGGACGGATGACCATACTAACACACGGACAGATGACCATACTAACACACGGACGGATGACCATACTAACACACGGACGGATGACCATACTAACACACGGACGGATGACCATACTAACACACGGACAGATGACCATACTAACACACGGACGGATGACCATACTAACACACGGACAGATGACCATACTAACACACGGACGGATGACCATACTAACACACGGACGGATGACCATACTAACACACGGACGGATGACCATACTAACACACGGACGGATGACCATACTAACACACGGACAGATGACCATACTAACACACGGACAGATGACCATACTAACACACGGACAGATGACCATACAAACACACGGACAGATGACCATACTAACACACGGACGGATGACCATACTAACACACGGACGGATGACCATACTAACACACGGACGGATGACCATACTAACACGCGGACGGATGACCATACTAACACACGGACGGATGACCATACTAACACACGGACGGATGACCATACTAACACACGGACGGATGACCATACTAACACACGGACGAATGACCATACTAACACACGGACGGATGACCACACTAACACACGGACGGATGACCATACTAACACACGGTCGGATGACCATACTAACACAAGGACGGATGACCATACTAACACGCGGACAGATGACCATACTAACACACGGACGGATGACCATACTAACACACGGACGGATGACCATACTAACACACGGACGGATGACCATACTAACACACGGACGGATGACCATACTAACACAGGGACAGATGACCATACTAACACACGGACGGATGACCATACTAACACACGGACAGATGACCATACTAACACACGGACGGATGACCATACTAACACACGGACGGATGACCATACTAACACACGGACGGATGAACATACTAACACACGGACAGATGACCATACTAACACACGGACGGATGACCATACTAACACACGCACAGATGACCATACTAACACACGGACGGATGACCATACTAACACACGGACGGATGACCATACTAACACACGGACGGATGACCATACTAACACACGGACAGATGACCATACTAACACACGGACGGATGACCATACTAACACACGGACGGATGACCATACTAACACACGGACGGATGACCATACTAACACACGGACGGATGACCATACTAACACACGGACGGATGACCATACTAACACACGGACGGATGACCATACTAACACACGGACGGATGACCATACTAACACACGGATGGATGACCATACTAACACACGGACGGATGACCATACTAACACACGGACGGATGACCATACTAACACACGGACGGATAACCATACTAACACACAGAGGGATGACCATACTAACACACGGACGGATGACCATACTAACACACGGACAGATGACCATACTAGCACACGGACAGATGACCATACTAACACACGGACAGATGACCATACTAACACACGGACAGATGACCATACTAACACACGGACGGATGACCATACTAACACACGGACGGATAACCATACTAACACACGGACGGATGACCATACTAACACACGGACGGATGACCATACTAACAAACGGACGGATGACCATACTAACACACGCACAGATGACCATACTAACACACGGACGGATGACCATACTAACACACGGACGGATGACCATACTAACACACGGATGGATGACCATACTAACACACGGACGGATGACCATACTAACACACGGACGGATGACCATACTAACACACGGACGGATGACCATACTAACACACGGACGGATGACCATACTAACACACGGAGGGATGACCATACTAACACACGGACGGATGACCATACTAACACACGGACAGATGACCATACTAACACACGGACAGATGACCATACTAACACACGGACGGATGACCATACTAACACACGGACGGATAACAATACTAACACACGGACGGATGACCGTACTAACACACGGACAGATGACCATACTAACACACGGACGGATGACCATACTAACACACGGACAGATGACCATACTAACACACGGACGGATGACCATACGAACTATTACAACCTAGGATTTCAAAGGCCTGTTATCCCGGGTGTAATGGGAGCAAAAGAAACACAGCAGAAAAAGTTTAGACTTATATTATCCTTCACCAATTTAGAACAGCAATATGTACACTATGTACAGTAATAAGTATAGTGCACGTCACGGTAAGCAAGGCAGAAATAGAAGCCACAAGATAGCAGACCGTGCTTCAACCAGCTCTAGAATGGGAATGACAAGGGCAGACAGGAGAGCGGTACCCACATAACCTCTGCGATTGCCAAAACCATCTTCTTATTGGCTAGAACCTGGTCACTAGTTGAACGACGGGGCCCCATCATCAACTCTTAGCAACCTGGTTCGCTGGTTGGGGGAGATAGCCTGTAAATGAGGGTGTGTACATGCGCCGAATAAACGTTACGTACTCTTTGCATGCCACACTAACACACGGACAGATGGCCATACTAACACACGGACAGATGACCATACTAACACACGGACGGATGACCATACTAACACACGGACAGATGACCATACTAACACACGGACGGATGACCATACTAACACACGGACGGATGACCATACTAACACACGGACAGATGACCATACTAACACACGGACAGATGACCATACTAACACACGGACAGATGACCATACAATCACACGGACAGATGACCATACTAACACACGGACGGATGAGAATACTAACACACGGACAGATGACCATACTAACACACGGACGGATGACCATACTAACACACGGACGGATGACCATACTAGCACACGGACAAATGACCATACTAACACACGGACGGATGACCATACTAACACACGGACGGATGACCATACTAACACACGGACAGATGACCATACTAACACACGGACAGATGACCATACTAACACACGGACAGATGACCATACAAACACACGGACAGATGACCATACTAACACACGGACGGATGACCCTACTAACACACGGACAGATGACCATACTAACACACGGACGGATGACCATACTAACACACGGACTGATGACCATACTAACACACGGACAGATGACCATACTAACACACGGACGGATGACCATACTAACACACGGACGGATGACCATACTAACACACGGACAGATGACCATACTAACACACGGACGGATGACCATACTAACACACTGACAGATGACCATACTAACACACGGATTGACGACCATACTAACACACGGACAGATGACCATACTAACACACGGACAGATGACCATACTAACACACGGACAGATGACCATACTAACACACGGACAGATGACCATACTAACACACGGACGGATGACCATACTAACACACGGACAGATGACCATACTAACACACGGACGGATGACCATACTAACACACGGACAGATGGCCATACTAACACACGGACAGATGACCATACTAACACACGGACAGATGACCATACAAACACACGGACAGATGACCATACTAACACACGGACAGATGACCATACTAACACACGGACAGATGACCATACTAACACACGGACGGATGACCATACTAACACACGGACGGATGACTATACTAACACACGGACGGATGACCATACTAACACACGGACAGATGACCATACTAACACACGGACAGATGACCATACTAACACACGGACAGCTGACCATACTAACACACGGACAGTTGACCATACAAACACACGGACAAATGACCATACTAACACACGAACAGATGACCATACTAACACACGGATAGATGACCATACTAACACACGGACATATGACACGGACAGATGACCATACTAACACACGGACATGACCATACTGATGGCCATACTAACACACTGACAGATGACCATAGACAGATGACCATACTAACACACGGACAGATGACCATACTAACACACGGACAGATGACGACAGATGACCATACTAACACACGGACAGATGACCATACTAACACACGGATGACCATACTAACACACGACAGATGACCATACTAACACACGGACGGATATACTAACACGGACAGATGGCCATACTAACACACGGACAGATGACCATACTAACACACGGACAGATGACCATACAAACACACGGACAGATGACCATACTAACACACGGACAGATGACCATACTAACACACGGACGGATGACCATACTAAAACACGGACGGATGACCATACTAACACACGGACGGATGACTATACTAACACACGGACAGATGACCATACTAACACACGGACAGATGACCATACTAACACACGGACAGCTGACCATACTAACACACGGACAGTTGACCATACAAACACACGGACAAATGACCATACTAACACACGAACAGATGACCATGCTAACACACGGACAGATGACCATACTAACACACGGACAGATGACCATACTAACACACGGACGGATGACCATACTAACACACGGACAGATGACCACACTAACACACGGACGGATGACCATACTAACACACGGACAGATGACCATACTAACACACGGACGGATGACCATTCTAACACACGGACAGATGGCCATACTAACACACGGACAGATGACCATACAAACACACGGACAGATGACAATACTAACACACGGACAGATGACCATACAAACACACGGACAGATAACAATACTAACACACGGACAGATGACCATACTAACACACGGACAGATGACCATACAAACACACGGATAGATTATCATACAAACACACGGACAGATGAGCATACAAACACACGGACAGATGACCATACTAACACACGAACAGATGACCATACTAACACACGGACGGATGACCATACTAACACACGGACGGATGACCATACTAACACACGGACGGATGACTATACTAACACACGGACAGATGACCATACTAACACACGGACAGATGACCATACTAACACACGGACAGCTGACCATACTAACACACGGACAGTTGACCATACAAACACACGGACAAATGACCATACTAACACACGAACAGATGACCATGCTAACACACGGATAGATGACCATACTAACACACGGACAGACGACCATACAAACACACGGACAGATGACCATACTAACACACGGACAGATGACCATACTAACACACGGACCGATGACCATACTAACACACATACAGATGACCACACTAACACACGGACGGATGACCATACTAACACACGGACAGATGACCATACTAACACACGGACGGATGACCATTCTAGCACACGGACAGATGGCCATACTAACACACGGACAGATGACCATACAAACACACGGACAGATGACAATACTAACACACGGACAGATGACCATACAAACACACGGACAGATAATACTAACACACGGACAGATGACCATACTAACACACGGACAGATGACCATACAAACACACGGACAGATGATCATACAAACACACGGACAGATGAGCATACAAACACACGGACAGATGACCATACTAACACACGGACGGATGACCATACTAACACACGGACAGATGACCATACTAACACACGGACAGATGACCATACTAACACACGGACAGATGACCATACAAACACACGGACAGATGACAAAACTAACACACGGACAGATGACCATACAAACACACGGACAGATAACAATACTAACACACGGACAGATGACCATACTAACACACGGACAGATGACCATACAAACACACGGACAGATGATCATACAAACACACGGACAGATGACCATACTAACACACGGGCGGATGACCATACTAACACACGGACAGATGACCATACAAACACACGGACAGATGATCATACAAACACACGGACAGATGACCATACTAACACACGGACGGATGACCATATTAACACACGGACGGATGACCATACTAACACACGGACAGATGACCATACTAACACACGGACAGATGACCATACTAACACACGGACAGATGACCATACTAACACACAGGCAGATGACCATACAAACACACGGACAGATGACCATACTAACACACGGACAGATGACCATACTAACACACGGACAGATGACCATACTAACACACGGACAGATGACCATACAAACACACGGACAGATGACCATACTAACACACGGACAGATGACCATACTAACACATGGACGGATGACCATACTAACACACGGACGGATGACCATACTAACACACGGACGGATGACCATACTAACACACGGAAAGATGACCATACTAACACACGGAGAGATGACCATGCTAACACACGGACAGATGACCATACTAACACGGACAGATGACCATACTAACACACGGACAGATGACCATACAAACACACGGACAGATGACCATACTAACACACGGACAGATGACCATACTAACACACGGACAGATGACCATACAAACACACGGACAGATGATCATACAAACACACGGACAGATGACCATACAAACACACGGACTGATGACCATACAAACACACGGACAGATGACCATACAAACACACGGGCAGACGACCATACAAACACACGGACAGATGACCATGCAAACACACGGACAGATGACCATTCAAACACACGGACAGATGACCATACAAACACACGGACAGATGATCATACAAACACACGGACAGATGACCATACAAACACAGGGACAGATGACCATACAAACACACGGACATACGACCATACAAACACACGCACAGATGACCATACAAACACACGGACAGATGACTATGCAAACACACGGACAGATGACCATACAAACACATGGACAGATGACCACACAAACACACGGACAGATGACCATGCAAACACACGGACAGATAGCCATACAAACACTTGGACAGATGACCATACAAACACACGGACAGATGACCACACAAACACACGGACAGATGACCATGCAAACACACGGACAGATAGCCATACAAACACATGGACAGATGACCATACAAACACACGGACAGGTGACCATAGAAACACACGGACAGATGGCCATACAAACACACGGACAGATGATCATACAAACAAACGGACAGATGATAATACAAACAAACGGACAGATGACCATACAAACACACGGACAGATGACCATACAAACACATGGACAGATGACCATATAAACACACGGACAGATGACCATAGAAACACACGGACAGATGACCATACAAACACACGGACAGATGATCATACAAACAAACGGACAGATGACCATACAAACACACGGACAGATAACCATGCAAATACACGGACAGATGACCATATAAACACACGGACAGATGACCATACAAACACAGGGACAGATGACCATACTAACACACGGACAGATGACCATACAAACACACGGATAGATGACCATACAAACACACGGACAGATGACCATACAAACACACGGACAGATGACCATACAAACACACGAACAGATGAACATACAAACACACGGACAGATGGCCATACAAACATACGGACAGATGACCATACAAACACACGGACAGACGACCATACAAACACACGGACAGATGACCATTCAAACACACGGACAGATAACCATACAAACACACGGACAGATGACCATACAAACACACGGACAGATGACCATACAAACACACGGACAGATGACCATGCAAACACACGGACAGATGACCATACAAACACACGGACAGATGACCATACAAACACACGGACAGATGATTATACAAACACACGGACAGATGACCATACAAACACACGGACAGATGACCATACAAACACACGGACAGATGACCATACAAACACACGGACAGATGACTATGCAAACACACGGACAGATGACCATACAAACACATGGACAGATGACCATACAAACACACGGACAGATGACCACACAAACACACGGACAGATGACCACACAAACACACGGACAGATGACCATGCAAACACACGGACAGATGACCATACAAACAAACGGACAGATGACCATTCAAACACACGGACCGATGACCATACAAACACACGGACAGATGACCATACAAACACACGAACAGATGAACATACAAACACACGGACAGATGGCCATACAAACATACGGACAGATGACCATACAAACACACGGACAGACGACCATACAAACACACGGACAGACCATACAAACACATGACCATTCAAACACACGGACAGATAACCATACAAACACACGGACAGATGACCATACAAACACACGGACAGATGACCATACAAACACACGGACAGATGACCATGCAAACACACGGACAGATGACCATACAAACACACGGACAGATGACCATACAAACACACGGACAGATGATTATACAAACACACGGACAGATGACCATACAAACACACGGACAGATGACCATGCAAACACACGGACAGATGACCATACAAACACACGGACAGATGACCATACAAACACATGGACAGATGACCATACAAACACACGGACAGATGACCACACAAACACACGGACAGATGACCACACAAACACACGGACAGATGACCATGCAAACACACGGACAGATGACCATACAAACACACGGACAGATGACCATACAAACAAACGGACAGATGACCATTCAAACACACGGACCGATGACCATACAAACACACGGACAGATGACCATACAAACACACGGTCAGATAACCATGCAAATACACGGACAGATGACCGTATAAACACACGGACAGATGACCATACAAACAAACGGACCGATGATCTTACTAATACACGGACAGGTGACCATACAAACACACGGACAGATGACCATACAAACACACGGACAGATGACCATACAAACACACGGACAGATGACCATACAAACACACGGACAGATGACCATGCAAACACACGGACGGATGACCATAGAAACACACGGACAGATGACCATACAAACACACGGACAGATGACCATGGAAACACACGGACGGATGACCATACAAACACACAGACAGATGACCATGCAAACACACGGACAGATGACCATACAAACACACGGACAGATGACCATGCAAACACACGGACAGGTGATCATACAAACACACGAACGGATGACCATACAAACACACGGACAGATGATCATACTAATACACGAACGGATGACCATACAAACACACGGACAGATGATCATACTATTACACACTGGCGAGGCACCAACTTTTCCTCTTCTCTCTTACTTAAACAAGAGTAGACTGGCGAGGCACCAACTTTTCCTCTTCTCTCTTACTTAAACAAGAGTAGACTGGCGAGGCACCAACTTTTCCTCTTCTCTCTTACTTAAACAAGAGTAGACTGGCGAGGCACCAACTTTTCCTCTTCTCTCTTACTTACACAAGAGTAGAGGCATCAACTTTTCCTCTTCTCTCTTACTTAAACAAGAGTAGACTGGCGAGGCACCAACTTTTCCTCTTCTCTCTTACTTAAACAAGAGTAGACTGGCGAGGCACCAACTTTTCCTCTTCTCTCTTACTTAAACAAGAGTAGACTGGCGAGGCACCAACTTTTCCTCTTCTCTCTTACTTAAACAAGAGTAGATTGGCGAGGCACCAACTTTTCCTCTTCTCTCTTACTTACACAAGAGTAGACTGGCGAGGCACCAACTATTCTTCTTCTCTCTTACTTAAACAAGAGTAGACTGGCGAGGCACCAACTTTTCCTCTTCTCTCTTACTTAAACAAGAGTAGACTGGCGAGGCACCAACTTTTCCTCTTCTCTCTTACTTAAACAAGAGTAGACTGGCGAGGCACCAACTTTTCCTCTTCTCTCTTACTTAAACAAGAGTAGACTGGCGAGGCACCAACTTTTCCTCTTCTCTCTTACTTAAACAAGAGTAGACTGGCGAGGCACCAACTTAAACAAGAGTTTGGCGAGGCACCAACTTTTCCTCTTCTCTCTTACTTAAACAAGAGTAGACTGGCGAGGCACCAACTTTTCTCTTACTTTCTGGCGAGGCACCAACTTTTCCTCTTCTCTCTTACTTAAACAAGAGTAGACTGGCGAGGCACCAACTTTTCCTCTTCTCTCTTACTTAAACAAGAGTAGACTGGCGAGGCACCAACTTTTCCTCTTCTCTCTTACTTAAACAAGAGTAGACTGGCGAGGCACCAACTTTTCCTCTTCTCTCTTACTTAAACAAGAGTAGACTGGCGAGGCACCAACTTTTCTTCTTCTCTCTTACTTAAACAAGAGTAGACTGGCGAGGCACCAACTTTTCCTCTTCTCTCTTACTTAAACAAGAGTAGACTGGCGAGGCACCAACTTTTCCTCTTCTCTCTTACTTAAACAAGAGTAGACTGGCGAGGCACCAACTTTTCCTCTTCTCTCTTACTTAAACAAGAGTAGCACCAACTTTTCCTCTTCTCTCTTACTTAAACTGGCGAGGCGCCAACTTTTCCTCTTCTCTCTTACTTAAACAAGAGTAGACTGGCGAGGCACCAACTTTTCCTCTTCTCTCTTACTTAAACAAGAGTAGACTGGCGAGGCACCAACTTTTCTTCTTCTCTCTTACTTAAACAAGAGTAGACTGGCGAGGCACCAACTTTTCTTCTTCTCTCTTACTTAAACAAGAGTAGACTGGCGAGGCACCAACTTTTCTTCTTCTCTCTTACTTAAACAAGAGTAGACTGGCGAGGCACCAACTTTTCCTCTTCTCTCTTACTTAAACAAGAGTAGACTGGCGAGGCACCAACTTTTCCTCTTCTCTCTTACTTAAACAAGAGTAGACTGGCGAGGCACCAACTTTTCTTCTTCTCTCTTACTTAAACAAGAGTAGACTGGCGAGGCACCAACTTTTCTTCTTCTCTCTTACTTAAACAAGAGTAGACTGGCGAGGCACCAACTTTTCTTCTTCTCTCTTACTTAAACAAGAGTAGACTGGCGAGGCGCCAACTTTTCCCCTTCTCTCTTACTTAAACAAGAGTAGACTGGCGAGGCACCAACTTTTCCTCTTCTCTTTTACTTAAACAAGAGTAGACTGGCGAGGCACCAACTTTTCCTCTTCTCTCTTACTTAAACAAGAGTAGACTGGCGAGGCACCAACTTTTCCTCTTCTCTCTTACTTAAACAAGAGTAGACTGGCGAGGCACCAACTTTTCCTCTTCTCTCTTACTTAAACAAGAGTAGACTGGCGAGGCACCAACTTTTCTTCTTCTCTCTTACTTAAACAAGAGTAGACTGGCGAGGCACCAACTTTTCCTCTTCTCTCTTACTTAAACAAGAGTAGACAGGCGAGGCACCAACTTTTCCTCTTCTCTCTAGACTGGCGAGGCACCAACTTTTCCTCTTCTCAATTACTTAAACAAGAGTAGACTGGCGAGGCACCAACTTTTCCTCTTCTCTCTTACTTAAACAAGAGTAGACTTGCGAGGCACCAACTTTTCTTCTTCTCTCTTACTTAAACAAGAGTAGACTAGGCACCAACTTTTCCTCTTCTCTCTTACTTAAACAAGAGTTGACTGGCGAGGCACCAAGGCTTACCAAGGCACCTTTTCCTCTTCTCTCTTACTTAAACAAGAGTAGACTGGCGAGGCACCAACTTTTCCTCTTCTCTCTTACTTAAACAAGAGTAGACTGGCGAGGCACCAACTTTTCCTCTTCTCTCTTACTTAAACAAGAGTAGACTGGCGAGGCACCAACTTTTCCTCTTCTCTCTTACTTAAACAAGAGTAGACTGGCGAGGCACCAACTTTTCCTCTTCTCTCTTACTTAAACAAGAGTAGACTGGCGAGGCACCAACTTTTCCTCTTCTCTCTTACTTAAACAAGAGTAGACTGGCGAGGCACCAACTTTTCCTCTTCTCTCTTACTTAAACAAGAGTAGACTGGCGAGGCACCAACTTTTCCTCTTCTCTCTTACTTAAACAAGAGTAGACTGGCGAGGCACCAACTTTTCCTCTTCTCTCTTACTTAAACAAGAGTAGACTGGCGAGGCACCAACTTTTCCTCTTCTCTCTTACTTAAACAAGAGTAGACTGGCGAGGCACCAACTTTTCCTCTTCTCTTTTACTTAAACAAGAGTAGACTAGGCACCAACTTTTCCTCTTCTCTCTTACTTAAACTGGCGAGGCACCAACTTTTCCTCTTCTCTCTTACTTAAACAAGAGTAGACTGGCGAGGCACCAACTTTTCCTCTTCTCTCTTACTTAAACAAGAGTAGACTGGCGAGGCACCAACTTTTCCTCTTCTCTCTTACTTAAACAAGAGTAGACTGGCGAGGCACCAACTTTTCCTCTTCTCTCTTACTTAAACAAGAGTAGACTGGCGAGGCACCAACTTTTCCTCTTCTCTCTTACTTAAACAAGAGTAGACTGGCGAGGCACCAACTTTTCCTCTTCTCTCTTACTTAAACAAGAGTAGACTGGCGAGGCACCAACTTTTCCTCTTCTCTCTTACTTAAACAAGAGTAGACTGGCGAGGCACCAACTTTTCCTCTTCTCTCTTACTTAAACAAGAGTAGACTGGCGAGGCACCAACTTTTCTTCTTCTCTCTTACTTAAACAAGAGTAGACTGGCGAGGCACCAACTTTTCCTCTTCTCTCTTACTTAAACAAGAGTAGACTGGCGAGGCACCAACTTTTCCTCTTCTCTCTTACTTAAACAAGAGTAGACTGGCGAGGCACCAACTTTTCCTCTTCTCTCTTACTTAAACAAGAGTAGACTGGCGAGGCACCAACTTTTCCTCTTCTCTCTTACTTAAACAAGAGTAGACTGGCGAGGCACCAACTTTTCCTCTTCTCTCTTACTTAAACAAGAGTAGACTGGCGAGGCACCAACTTTTCCTCTTCTCTCTTACTTAAACAAGAGTAGACTGGCGAGGCACCAACTTTTCTTCTTCTCTCTTACTTAAACAAGAGTAGACTGGCGAGGCACCAACTTTTCCTCTTCTCTCTTACTTAAACAAGAGTAGACTGGCGAGGCACCAACTTTTCTTCTTCTCTCTTACTTAAACAAGAGTAGACTGGCAAGGCACCAACTTTTCCTCTTCTCTCTTACTTAAACAAGAGTAGACTGGCGAGGCACCAACTTTTCTTCTTCTCTCTTACTTAAACAAGAGTAGGCTGGCGAGGCACCAACTTTTCCTCTTCTCTCTTACTTAAACAAGAGTAGACTGGCAAGGCACCAACTTTTCCTCTTCTTTCTTACTTATACAAGAGTAGACTGGCGAGGCACCAACTTTTCCTCTTCTCTCTTACTTAAACAAGAGTAGACCGGCGAGGCACCAACTTTTCCTTTTCTCTCTTACTTAAACAAGAGTAGACTGGCGAGGCACCAACTTTTCCTCTTCTCTCTTACTTAAACAAGAGTAGACTGGCGAGGCACCAACTTTTCCTCTTCTCTCTTACTTAAACAATAGTAGACTGGCAAGGCACCAACTTTTCTTCTTCTCTCTTACTTAAACAATAGTAGACTGGCAAGGCACCAACTTTTCCTCTTCTCTCTTACTTAAACAAGAGTAGACTGGCGAGGCACCAACTTTTCCTCTTCTCTCTTACTTAAACAAGAGTAGACTGGCGAGGCACCAACTTTTCCTCTTCTCTCTTACTTAAACAAGAGTAGACTGGCGAGGCACCAACTTTTCCTCTTCTCTCTTACTTAAACAAGAGTAGACTGGCGAGGCACCAACTTTTCCTCTTCTCTCTTACTTAAACAAGAGTAGACTGGCGAGGCACCAACTTTTCCTCTTCTCTCTTACTTAAACAAGAGTAGACTGGCGAGGGTTTTCCTCTTCTCTCTTACTTAAACAAGAGTAGGCTGGCGAGGCGCCAATATTTCCTCTTCTCTCTTTCTTAAACAAGAGTAGACTGGCGAGGCACCAACTTTTCCTCTTCTCTCTTACTTAAACAAGTGTAGACTGGCGAGGCACCAACTTTTCCTCTTTTCTCTTACTTAAACAAGAGTAGACTGGCGAGGCACCAACTTTTCATCTTCTCTCTTACTTAAACAAGAGTAGACTCTTTTCTCTCTTACTTAAACAAGAGTAGACTGGCGAGGCACCAACTTTTCCTCTTCTCTCTTACTTAAACAAGAGTAGACTGGCGAGGCACCAACTTTTTCTTCTCTCTTACTTAAACAAGAGTAGACTGGCGAGGCACCAACTTTTCTTCTTCTCTCTTACTTAAACAAGAGTAGACTGGCGAGGCACCAACTTTTCTTCTTCTCTCTTACTTAAACAAGAGTAGACTGGCGAGGCACCAACTTTTCTTCTTCTCTCTTACTTAAACAAGAGTAGACTGGCGAGGCACCAACTTTTCCTCTTCTCTCTTACTTAAACAAGAGTAGACTGGCGAGGCACCAACTTTTCCTCTTCTCTCTTACTTAAACAAGAGTAGACTGGCGAGGCACCAACTTTTCCTCTTCTCTCTTACTTAAACAAGAGTAGACTGGCGAGGCACCAACTTTTCCTCTTCTCTCTTACTTAAACAAGAGTAGACTGGCGAGGCACCAACTTTTCCTCTTCTCTCTTACTTAAACAAGAGTAGACTGGCGAGGCACCAACTTTTCCTCTTCTCTCTTACTTAAACAAGAGTAGACTGGCGAGGCACCAACTTTTCCTCTTCTCTCTTACTTAAACAAGAGTAGACTGGCGAGGCACCAACTTTTCCTCTTCTCTCTTACTTAAACAAGAGTAGACTGGCGAGGCACCAACTTTTCCTCTTCTCTCTTACTTAAACAAGAGTAGACTGGCGAGGCACCAACTTTTCCTCTTCTCTCTTACTTAAACAAGAGTAGACTGGCGAGGCACCAACTTTTCCTCTTCTCTCTTACTTAAACAAGAGTAGACTGGCGAGGCACCAACTTTTCTTCTTCTCTCTTTTAAACAAGAGTAGACTGGCGAGGCACCTCTTCTCTCTTACTTAACCAAGAGTAGACTGGCGAGGCACCAACTTTTCTTCTTCTCTCTTACTTAAACAAGAGTTGACTGGCGAGGCACCAACTTTTCCTCTTCTCTCTTACTTTAGACTGGCGAGGCACCAACTCTTCTCTCTTACTTAAACAAGAGTAGACTGGCGAGGCACCAACTTTTCCTCTTCTCTCTTTCTTAAACAAGAGTAGACTGGCGAGGCACCAACTTTTCCTCTTCTCTCTTACTTAAACAAAGTAGTAGGCACCAACTTTTCTTCTTCTCTCTTACTTAAACTGTAGACTGGAGGCACCAACTTTTCCTCTTCTCTCTTACTTAAACAAGAGTAGACTGGCGAGGCACCAACTTTTCCTCTTCTCTCTTACTTAAACAAGAATAGACTGGCGAGGCACCAAACTTACTTAAACAAGAGTAGACTGGCGAGGCACCAACTTTTCCTCTTCTCTCTTACTTAAACAAGAGTAGACTGGCGAGGCACCAACTTTTCCTCTTCTCTCTTACTTAAACAAGAGTAGACTGGCGAGGCACCAACTTTTCCTCTTCTCTCTTACTTAAACAAGAGTAGACTGGCGAGGCACCAACTTTTCCTCTTCTCTCTTACTTAAACAAGAGTTGACTGGCGAGGCACCAACTTTTCCTCTTCTCTTTTGCTTAAACAAGAGTAGACTGGCGAGGCACCAACTTTTCTCTCTTACTTAAACAAGAGTAGACTGGCGAGGCACCAACTTTTCCTCTTCTCTCTTACTTAAACAAGAGTAGACTGGCGAGGCACCAACTTTTCCTCTTCTCTCTTACTTAAACAAGAGTAGACTGGCGAGGCACCAACTTTTCCTCTTCTCTCTTACTTAAACAAGAGTAGACTGGCGAGGCACCAACTTTTCCTCTTCTCTCTTACTTAAACAAGAGTAGACTGGCGAGGCACCAACTTTTCCTCTTCTCTCTTACTTAAACAAGAGTAGACTGGCGAGGCACCAACTTTTCCTCTTCTCTCTTACTTAAACAAGAGTAGACTGGCGAGGCACCAACTTTTCCTCTTCTCTCTTACTTAAACAAGAGTAGACCGGCGAGGCACCTTCTTCTCTCTTACTTTTGGCGAGGCACCAACTTTTCCTCTTCTCTCTTACTTAAACAAGAGTAGACTGGCGAGGCACCAACTTTTCCTCTTCTCTCTTACTTAAACAAGAGTAGACTGGCGAGGCACCAACTTTTCCTCTTCTCTCTTACTTAAACAAGAGTAGACTGGCGAGGCACCAACTTTTCCTCTTCTCTCTTACTTAAACAAGAGTAGACTGGCGAGGCACCAACTTTTCCTCTTCTCTCTTACTTAAACAAGAGTAGACTGGCGAGGCACCAACTTTTCAACTTTTCTTCTCTCTTACTTAAACAAGAGTAGACTGGCGAGGCACCAACTTTTCCTCTTCTCTCTTACTTAAACAAGAGTAGACTGGCGAGGCACCAACTTTTCTTCTTCTCTCTTACTTAAACAAGAGTAGACTGGCGAGGCACCAACTTTTCCTCTTCTCTCTTACTTAAACAAGAGTAGACTGGCGAGGCACCAACTTTTCCTCTTCTCTCTTACTTAAACAAGAGTAGACTGGCGAGGCACCAACTTTTCCTCTTCTCTCTTACTTAAACAAGAGTAGACTGGCGAGGCACCAACTTTTCTTCTTCTCTCTTACTTAAACAAGAGTAGACTGGCGAGGCACCAACTTTTCCTCTTCTCTCTTACTTAAACAAGAGTAGACTGGCGAGGCACCAACTTTTCTTCTTCTCTCTTACTTAAACAAGAGTAGACTGGCGAGGCACCAACTTTTCCTCTTCTCTCTTACTTAAACAAGAGTAGACTGGCGAGGCACCAACTTTTCTTCTTCTCTCTTACTTAAACAAGAGTAGGCTGGCGAGGCACCAACTTTTCCTCTTCTCTCTTACTTAAACAAGAGTAGACTGGCGAGGCACCAACTTTTCCTCTTCTCTCTTACTTAAACAAGAGTAGACTGGCGAGGCACCAACTTTTCCTCTTCTCTCTTACTTAAACAAGAGTAGACTGGCGAGGCACCAACTTTTCCTCTTCTCTCTTTTAAACAAGAGTAGACTGGCGAGGCACCAACTTTTCCTCTTCTCTTACTTAAACAAGAGTAGACTGGCGAGGCACCAACTTTTCCTCTTCTCTCTTACTTAAACAAGAGTAGACTGGCGAGGCACCAACTTTTCAACTCTTCTCTCTTACTTAAACAATAGTAGAATGGCAAGGCACCAACTTTTCCTCTTCTCTCTTACTTAAACAAGAGTAGACTGGCGAGGCACCAACTTTTCCTCTTCTCTCTTACTTAAACAAGAGTAGACTGGCGAGGCACCAACTTTTCCTCTTCTCTCTTACTTAAACAAGAGTAGACTGGCGAGGCACCAACTTTTCCTCTTCTCTCTTACTTAAACAAGAGTAGACTGGCGAGGCACCAACTTTTCCTCTTCTCTCTTACTTAAACAAGAGTAGACTGGCGAGGCACCAACTTTTCCTCTTCTCTCTTACTTAAACAAGAGTAGACTGGCGAGGCACCAACTTTTCCTCTTCTCTCTTACTTAAACAAGAGTAGACTGGCGAGGCACCAACTTTTCCTCTTCTCTCTTACTTAAACAAGAGTAGACTGGCGAGGCACCAACTTTTCTTCTTCTCTCTTACTTAAACAAGAGTAGACTGGCGAGGCACCAACTTTTCCTCTTCTCTCTTACTTAAACAAGAGTAGACTGGCGAGGCACCAACTTTTCCTCTTCTCTCTTACTTAAACAAGAGTAGACTGGCGAGGCACCAACTTTTCCTCTTCTCTCTTACTTAAACAAGAGTAGACTGGCGAGGCACCAACTTTTCCTCTTCTCTCTTACTTAAACAAGAGTAGACTGGCGAGGCACCAACTTTTCCTCTTCTCTCTTACTTAAACAAGAGTAGACTGGCGAGGCACCAACTTTTCCTCTTCTCTCTTACTTAAACAAGAGTAGACTGGCGAGGCACCAACTTTTCTTCTTCTCTCTTACTTAAACAAGAGTAGACTGGCGAGGCACCAACTTTTCCTCTTCTCTCTTACTTAAACAAGAGTAGACTGGCGAGGCACCAACTTTTCCTCTTCTCTCTTACTTAAACAAGAGTAGACTGGCGACCAACTTTTCATCTTCTCTCTTACTTAAACAAGAGTAGACTGGCGAGGCACCAACTTTTCCTCTTCTCTCTTACTTAAACAAGAGTAGACTGGCGAGGCACCAACTTTTCTTCTTCTCTCTTACTTAAACAAGAGTAGACTGGCGAGGCACCAACTTTTCCTCTTCTCTCTTACTTAAACAAGAGTAGACTGGCGAGGCACCAACTTTTCCTCTTCTCTCTTACTTAAACAAGAGTAGACTGGCGAGGCACCAACTTTTCCTCTTCTCTCTTACTTAAACAATTGGTCTTCTGTTGCTTGCTTGGTCTTCCGTTGCTTGCTTGGTCTTCTGTTGCTTGCTTGGTCTTCTGTTGCTTGCTTGGTCTTCTGTTGCTTGGTTGATCTTCTGTTGCTTGCTTGGCCTTCTGTTGGTTGGTCTTCTGTTGCTTGGTCTTCTGTTGCTTGCTTGGTCTTCCGTTGCTTGCTTGGTCTTCTGTTGCTTGCTTGGTCTTCTGTTGCTTGCTTGGTCTTCTGTTGCTTGGTTGATCTTCTGTTGCTTGCTTGGCCTTCTGTTGGTTGGTCTTCTGTTGCTTGGTCTTCTGTTGGTTGCTTGGTCTTTTGTTGCTTGGTCTTCTGTTGCTTGCTTAGTCTTCCGTTGCTTGCTTGGTCTTCTGTTGCTTGCTTGGTCTTCTGTTGCTTGGTTGATCTTCTGTTGCTTGCTTGGCCTTCTGTTGCTTGGTCTTCTGTTGCTTGGTCTTCTGTTTCTTGCTTGGTCTTCTGTTGCTTGCTTGGTCTTCTGTTGCTTGCTTGTTCTTCTGTTGCTTGGTTGATC
Organism: Cherax quadricarinatus; assembly: GCF_038502225.1. Classification (NCBI taxonomy): domain Eukaryota; kingdom Metazoa; phylum Arthropoda; class Malacostraca; order Decapoda; family Parastacidae; genus Cherax; species Cherax quadricarinatus. Next base: position 986,206 of record NC_091304.1, on the reverse strand, counting down.
TTCTGTTGCTTACTTGGCCTTCTGTTGTTTGGTCTTCTGTTTCTTGCTTGGTCTTCTGTTGCTTGCTTGGTCTTCTGTTGCTTGCTTGGTCTTCTGTTGCTTGCTTGGTCTTCTGTTGCTTGGTTGATCTTCGGTTGCTTGCTTGGTCTTCTGTTGTTTGGTCTTCTGTTGCTTGCTTGGTCTTCTGTTGCTTGGTTGATCTTCGGTTGCTTGCTTGGTCTTCTGTTGCTTGCTTGGTCTTCTGTTGCTTGGTTGATCTTCTGTTGCTTGCTTGGTCTTCTGTTGCTTGTTTGGTTTTCTGTTGTTTGCTTGGTCTTCTGTTGCTTGTTAGGTTTTCTGTTCTTTGCTTGGCCTTCTTTACTCTTGTCTGGAATCTCCCTGCTACACTTCTCCGCTCCCTTTATGAGCGAGGGAGAGAGGGAGGGAGGGAGGGAGGAACGGTTTATTAATAATGGTGAGGGATCTTGATTTAAGGAACGGGAGCTACTCTCTTTTCCTTGAATCATACCTGATTACCTCCTATTCTCCAGGCAGATCCGTAGCACCTCCAGGGTTTAGCGCTAACCCGTCATAATAATAATAATAATAATAATAATAATAATAATAATAATAATAATAATAATAATAATAATAATAATAATAATAATAATAATAATAATAATAATAATAATAATAATAATAGTAATATTATTATTATTATTATTATTATTATTATTGTTAATAATCTCAGGTTGTTTATTAGGTACTAAAAAACTTTCATTCATTACAACAATTTGCGTTTTATTCCTACAGTGTTTTAAAATGTCATGATCACATGGGTATATGTCCAAATCTCTCTCTCTCTCTCTCTCTTTCTCTCTCTCTCTCTCTCTCTCTCTCTACACTCTTTGACACAGGGTTTGACAACAAGGTTAAGGATCCCTAGCTTTATTGACAGACATTCCATAACAGTGGACCCAGCACACTTCCTTGTGGAACGCTTGCCCCAATAGGATGCCTTGCTGATTCCGTTCCATTGAGGACTACACTTAGAGATCTACCATGAAGGTAATCACTGAGGAGACATAGCGTAGAGCCTGCAATTCCCAGTGCTTGAAGTTTTGCTAAGAGGCCCTGGTGCCACACCCGGTCGAAAGCGCCAGCAATGTCTCTCTCTCTCTCTCTCTCTCTCTCTCTCTCTCTCTCTCTCTCTCTCTCTCTCTCTCTCTCTCTCTCTCTCTCACCCTCTCTCTCTCTCTCTCTCTCTCTCTCTCTCACTCTCTCTCTCTCTCTCTCTCTCTCTCTCTCTCTCTCTCTCTCTCTCTCTCTTTCTCTCTCTTTTTTTTTTTTTTTTTTTTTTTTTTTTTTTTTTTCAGCAGGGTTTGACAAGGTTAAGGATCCTAGCTTTATTGACAGCTATTTACGAGGTTAAGGATTCCTAACTTTATTGGCAAGCTAAGAGCTGTTACCTACATCAGCTCATTTGAAAGCATTTTTATTGTTATGAGACATACAAGTAGGGAACAGGATGAAGTTGGAGCCATCTGTGGGCCAGCATTTTCATTTCATCAGCTGACTTTATCTCGTTGACATCATTATGATGTACGAATGTGTTCCATACTCTAGTCATCCTGGGTATGTATGATCTCAGATGGAGTGATGTTCTGGAGAAGGGTACAGCCAGAGTGAAGTTGCTGCTTTCTGCCCGTCTTGTGGCATAAAAGCTTGTTTCACGCTGTCCTCGAAGTGGATCCGAGTGTGGTATTTTGACAATATTGGCCTTGTACATAACAGTAAGGCCACCCACATCCCTCCTATGTTGAAGGCTCTGCTGAAATGACAGATCTATCCAGGATGGGTCCAGGCGAGAGATGAGACGTCTTGCTCTGTTCTCTACTCTGTCAAGCAGTCTCAGGTGAGAGGGGGGGCAGGCAAACCAAGAAAGTGGAGCATACTCAAGGTGTGAGCGTACTTGTGCCTCGTACAGGATCTTGCAACCCCTACTGTCAAGCAGATGCGAGATATGGCGAAGCGCTGTAAGCTTCTTGGCTGCCTTGTTTGCAAGATTTACAACAGGGTTCTTCATGGTTAGTTTGGAGTCAAATTTCACCCCAAGGATATTAACTTCTTCTCCAGGTGCCAACATCGTCCCATTCATCCTTACTACTGCACCAGCATTACCATCATGGTGCCTAGAGACGATCATCATTTGCGTTTTCTCAGGTGCAAATGTTACTTGCCATCTATTTCCCCAAGCTGATATAGCTCTCAGCTGGTGATTGATGTAGCTTAGAGCAGCTGGCATTTCTTCTCTTGGATAAGTGAATGTCAGTGTACAGTCGTCTGCATATGCATGTGATTCTGGGATGAGATGAAGAAGGTCATTGAAGTAGACATTCCATAACAGTGGACCCAGCACACTTCCTTGTGGAACGCTTGCCCCAATAGGATGCCTTGCTGATTCCGTTCCATTGAGAACTACACTTAGAGATCTACCATGCAGGTAATCACTGAGGAGACATAACGTATAGCCTGCAATTCCCTCTCTCTCTTCCTCTCTCTTCATCTCTCATCCTCTCTCTCTCTTTCTCTTTCTCTCTCTCTTTCTCTCTTTCTCTCCCTCCCTCTCTCTTTCTCCCTCTCTCTCTCTCCCTCTCTCTCTTTTTTTTTTTTTTTTACGCAGGGTTTGACAAGGTTAAGGATCCCTAGCTTTATTGACAGCTATTTACAGGTTAAGGATTCCTAACTTTATTGGCAAGCTAAGAGCTATTACCTACATCAGCTCATTTGAAAGCATTTTTATTGTTATGAGACATACAAGTAGGAAACAGGATGAAGTTGGAGCCATCTGTGGGCCAGCATTTTCATTTGATCAACTGACTTTATCTCGTTGACATCATTATCCTGTACGAATGTGTTCCATACTCGAGTCATCCTGGGTATGTATGATCTCAGATGGAGTGATGTTCTGGAGAAGGGTACAGCCAGAGTGAAGTTGCTGCTTTCTGCCCGTCTTGTGGCATAAAAGCTTGTTTCACGCTGTCCTCGAAGTGGATCCAAGTGTGGTATTTTGACAATATTGGCCTTGTACATAACAGTAAGGCCACCCACATCCCTCCTATGTTGAAGGCTCTGCTGAAATGACAGATCTCTTCAGGATCTCTCTCTCTCTCTCTCTCTCTCTCTCTCTCTCTCTCTCTCTCTCTCTCTCTCTCTCTCTCTCTCTCTCTCTCTCTCTCTCTCTCTCTCTCTCTCTCTCTCTCTCTCTCTCTCTCTCTCTCTCTCTCTCTCTCTCTCTCTCTCTCTCTCTCTCTCTCTCTCTCTCTCTCTCTCTCTCTCTCTCTCTCTCTCTCTGTCTCTCTCTCTCTGTCTCTCTCTCTCCGTCTCTCTCTCTCTGTCTCTCTCTCTCTCTCTCTCTCTCTCTCTCTCTCTCTCTCTCTCTCTCTCTCTCTCTCTCTCTCTCTCTCTCTCTCTCTCTCTCTCTCTCTCTCTCTCTCTCTCTCTGTCTCTCTCTCTCTCTCTCTCTCTCTCTCTCTCTCTCTCTCTCTCTCTCTCTCTCTCTCTCTCTCAGACGGAGCCTCTCCATCCCCTTACATACTGTTATTTTTTTGTAACTGTCCTGGCAGCTTAACTAATTGTATGTGGTGGGTGTAGCACCTAGTGGCGGATACAGCTGTAGTCTCCGTGTAAGATGATGCAGAAACAGCTGTAGCAGCGAGGGATAGTACAGGTATGCACAGAACAGGTGTATGAAACATGGTAATCAGGTGTGTAGGTGTGATAAGTATGGGAATTATCCAGTGGGCAGTTATGATTGATAATGGGATTTATCCAGGTGGGAGGACTGCTGATTACCATTGTTATGGGAGAGAGAGACAGGTATGAGGGATGTGGCTGTTAATCAAGGTACAGCTGTTGAACTCTGTGAATATGGTAATTATCCCGGTGACAGGTGTAGCTGTTGGCAGTGTGGTGCCTGTGAAGGTGATATTTTGTGTGTGTGTGTGTACTCACCTATTTGTACTCACCTATTTGTGGTTGCAGGGGTCGATTCACAGCTCCTGGCCCCGCCTCTTCACTGATTGCTACTAGGTCCTCTCTCTCCCTGCTCCATGAGCTTTATCATACCTCGCCTTAAAACTATGTATGGTTCCCGCCTCCACAACTTCACTTTCTAGGCTATTCCACGGCTTGACTACTCTATGACTGAAGAAATACTTCCTAACATCCCTTTGATTCATCTGAGTCTTCAACTTCCAATTGTGACCTCTTGTGTCTGTGTCCCTTCTCTGGAACATCCCGTCTTTGTCCACCTTGTCTATTCCGCGCAGTATTTTATATGTCGTTATCATGTCTCCCCTGACCCTCCTGTCCTCCAGTCTCGTCAGGCCGATTTCCCTCAACCATTCTTCGTAGGACAATCCCCTTAGCTCTGGGACTAGTCTTGTTGCAAACCTTTGCACTTTCTCTAATTTCTTGACGTGCTTGACTAGGTGTGGATTCCAAACTGGTGCTGCATACTCTAGTATGGGCCTGACGTAAATGGTATACAGAGTCTTGAACGATTCCTTACTGAGGTATCGGAACGCTATCCTTAGGTTTCCCAGACGCCCGTATGTGCGCCTCAGGAGATATGCTCGGTGTTATACTCACCCCCTGATCTTTTTCCTTGAGTGAGGTTTACAGTCTTTGTCCATCTAGACTATATTGTGTTTGTGGTCTTCTTTGCCCTTCCCCAATCTTCATGACTTTGCATTTGACAGGGTTAAATTCAAGGAGCCAGTTGCTGGACCGGGCTTGTAGCCTGTCCAGGTCACTTTGTAGTCCTGCCTGATCCTCGTCCGATTTGATTCTTATTAACTTCACATCATCTGCAAACAAGGACACTTCTGAGTCCATCCCTTCTGTTATGTCATTCACATATACCAGAAACAGCACAGGTCCTAGGACCGACCCCTTTGGAAGCCCGCATGTCACAGGCGCCCACTCTGACACCTAGTCACGTACCATGACTCGTTGTTGCCTCCCTGTCAGGTATTCTCTGATCCATTGCAGTGCCTTTCCTGTTATGTGTGCCTGATCCTCTAGCTTTTGCAGTAACCTCTTGTGAGGAACTGTGCCGAAAGCCTTCTTGCAGTCCAAAAAAAAAAATGCAGTCGATCCACCCCTCTCTCTCTTGTCTTCTGTCACCTTGTCATAAAACTCCAGTAGGTTTGTGACACAGGATTTTCCTTCCCTGAAACCGTGCTGGTTGTCAATTATACACTTGTTTCTTTCCAGGTGCTCCACCACTCTCCTCCTGATGATCTTTTCCATGACTTTGCATACTATACACGTTAGTGTTACAGGTCTGTAGTTTAGTGCCTCATGTCTGTCTCCCTTTTTAAAAATTGGGACTGCATTTGCCATCTTCCATACCTCAGGGAGTTGCCCAGTTTCAATGGATGTGTTGAAGATTTTTGTTAATGGCACACACAGCATCTCTGCTCCCCCTCTAAGGACCCACGGAGAGATGTTGTCTTGTCCCACCATCTTTGAGGTGTCAAGTTCACATAGCAGCTTCTTCACCTCCTTCTTGGTTATGTGTACCTCATCCAGCACTTGTTGGTGTACCCCTCTGTTCTGATTTACTGGAGTCCTACTGGTTTCCACTGTGAACAATTTTTTAAATCTCGTGTTGAGCTCCTCACATACCTCTCAGTCGTTTCTTGTGAATTCCCCATCACCCTTCCTCAGTCTGATTACCTGGTCCTTGACTGTTGTTTTCCTCCTGATGTGGCTATACAACAGATTCGGGTCAGACTTGACTTTCGATGCTATGTCATTTTCATACTGTCGCTGAGCCTCCCTTCTTATCTGTGCATATTCGTTTCTGGCTCTTCGGCTAATCTCTTTATTTTCCTGAGTTCTCTGTCTTCTGTACCTTTTCCATTCTGTAGTACACCTAGTTTTTGCCTCCCTACACCTTTGGGTGAACCAAGGACTCGTTCTGTTCTTCCCGTTATTTCTGTTTCCCTTGAGAACAAACCTCTCCTCTGCCTCCTTGCATTCTGTTCCCACATAGTCCATCATTTCTTGTACTGATTTTCCTGTCAGTTCCCTCTCCCACTGAATGTCTTGCAGGAAGTTCCTCATGCCTGAGTAGTTCCCCCCTTTTGTAGTTTGGTTTTCCCATCCTATTCCTGCTGCTCTCTCCACTTGAAGCTCAGCTATGTAGTCGAAGCACAGAACCACATGATCACTAGCTCCTAGGGACCTTTCATACATGATATCCTCGATGGCCGAGCTATTCAAGGTGAATACAAGGTCCAGTCTTGCTGGATCATCCTCAACTCTCTCTCTGGTAGTGTCTCAAACATGTTGATGCATGAGGTTTTCCAGTACCACATCCATCATCTTGGCTCTCCATGTTTCGGGACCCCCATGGGGCTCCAGGTTTTCCCAGTCAATCTCCTTGTGATTAAAATCACCCATAACTAGTAACTTTGCTCCCCCCATGTGTGCTCTCCTGGCCACCTCGGCTAGTGTGTCGACCATTGCTCTGTTGCTCTCATCGTATTCTTCTCTTGGCCTCCTGCAGTTCTGTGGTGGGTTGTACATTACTGCAATTATCACCTTATGTCCCTCAGACTGGATTGTCCCTACTAAGTAGTCCCTTTCGCCCGTGCCATCCATTCCTTTCATTTCCTCAAAACCCCACTGGTTTTTAATGAGCAGTGCAACTCCTCCTCCCCCTCTCATCCCTCTGTCTTTCCTGAGAATTTGATATCTGGATGGGAAGATTGCATCTGTTATTATGCTGGTGAGTTTTGTTTCTGTGAGTGCTATTATGTCTGGGGATTTCTCCTTGATTCTTTCATGCCACTCCTCACACTTATTTGTTATTCCATCTGCATTTGTATACCACCCCTTCAACTTCTTTTCTAAGACTGTGGTCTGGGAGGTATATTGGGGTTGAGGAAGTGGGAGACCTGATAAGGAACTATGGGTGGTTGCTGTGGGGGTGGAGTTTGTAATGCAGTGGGTGGGGGCATTGGATATGGCATGGGTGTTTTGGTTTAGAATGTTTGGTTTCACTGGGGTTGACCCGGTTGGGGGACTTCTATAGGAAGTTGTAAGGGAGGCTGTATTTGATCTTCCTGTGTCTGGGATCTCCTGTCTGTCCCCTCCATCCCCTCTCTTTCCTATTTTCGCCTTTGTACCATCTCTCTCAGTTTCTGCCTTTCTTCTCGTGTTCTGTCGCAGTCGAGATACACTTTCCTGTATGCCGGCATGTCCCTTAATCTTGCTTTCTCCTGCAGGATCCTGTTCCGAGTCGATTCTGCCTTGAAAGTCACTTTCATTGGCCGGGTTCTTCTTCTTGCAAACCCCCCTATTCTCCAAAAATTTTCCAGCTGGGTCATGTCATCTTCTCCTATTGCTTTTAAGAAGCTTTCAATTGCTTTTTTTCCCCTTGTTTTCTTGCTTCATATGCTTCCCCTTCAACTTCCTGGAGCCCATACACAAAGACTGACCTCTCCCTTTCATTCTCCCACTGCATATCCTTGTGTATCCACTCATTCAATTTAATTTCCTCCATTGCAGCTTTCCTTTCTTCAGTTTCACTATCTCTGTGGCCTGTCATTTTCCCTTCTCGGCTTTCCCTGGGCTCTGATGTGGGCTGTTAGGGCCTCCACATATAGCTTAGCTCTTTCATTTACTACAGTCCCCTCTGATAGAGCTTCTACATGCAGTTTTGTTCCTTCTTTCCCTACAGTCTCCTTATTTGTGACTGAGGTAGCAGTCTCTGGTGCCATTCCCAAAATGTTCTTTAGTTCTTTAGGCTGTTTCAGATTTTTCAGTTCCTCTTCTAATGTCTGTATCCTAGCCTCTGCTGCTATGACTTGCATCTCCCACTTCCAGCTTTCCATATCTATCCTCTCTTCCATTCTCATGCTAAGTTCTTCTAGTTTCTTTTCCCATTCATGTTCCCTTCTTGTGAGCTCTGCTGCCCAATCTTCCTTCGCAGATTCATCCTCCTGCTCCTTAGTTTTCCTTCCTGCTCTCTGGCAACCAATTTTTTTTTGTTTTGATTGCCTCAGAATGGAAAACTACGTAATTCTGTGTGTTAGGTTAGTAGTGTGTTTGTCAGTGTGTGGGGGGGAAGGTAGAGGAGGAACTGTGTGTGTGTGTGTGTGTGTGTGTGTGTATGTGTGTGATTATGTATATATATATATATATATATATATATATATATATATATATATATATATATATATATATATACATATATATATATATATTATATATATATATATATATATATATATATATATATATATATATATATATATATATATATATATATATATATATATATATATATATATATATATATATATATATATATATATATATATAGGAGAGTGAGAATATTTCTTCTGAGATTATTTGATTTGAGTCTGGCACATGATCGGGCAGCATAATGACATAAATGCAATAAAATCAGTTGACCAAATTAAATTGTTGGTCCTCAGCTGGCCCACAGCTGGCCCACAGCTGGCCCACAATTGGCCCACAACTGGCCCACAGCTGGCCCACAGCTGGCCCACAGCTGGCCCACAGCTGGCTCACAGCTGGCCCACAGCTGGCCCACAGTTGGCTCTTTGTTATGTTTCGTAACAATAAAGAAAATCTTTCTAATGAGCTGAGGTAGGTAACAGCTCTTAGCTTGTAAATTAAGGCAGGAACTCTTAACCTAGCAATGTAAAAACTGTTTTGTAAATTAAAAACGGAGAGAGAGAGAGGGAAAGAGAGAGAGAGAGAGAGAGAGAGAGAGAGAGAGAGAGAGAGAGAGAGAGAGAGAGAGAGAGAGAGAGGGAGGGAGGGAGAAGGAGAGAGAGATTTAGCAATATCTGTCTCATTATTTGGTCTCTTGCTTTTGGTGCTCA
>NC_091304.1:937297-967297 GCF_038502225.1 Cherax quadricarinatus | reverse complement strand
AAAATGGATCACACATACACACACACACACACACACACACACACACACACACACACACACACACACACACACACACACACACACACACACACACACACAAAACATGCCCACACAGATATATATATATATATATATATATATATATATATATATATATATATATATATATATATATATATATATATACATTCATATACACGTACATCCCAGCAGTCGTAACGTACACATGAGAACTACAATATTATACTCACGAATATTATACAGGAACGCAGTTAAATTAAGTTATGCAGATCCTGAGGTGTGGGAGGTAATCAGGGTTGATCCAAGAAAGAAGATAGCTCCAAGTCCTAGAATCAAGAACCCATCAGGAGCCTGGCGACAGGGTGACAGACAGACAGGGAAGCTGTCTTTAAAGTAAGCAAGAGAATATGCCTGATTGAATATGCTAACTGATAAACTCATGGATACTTATGGATATACTCATGGATATATTCATGGATATTATCACAGATATACTCACGGATATTTTCACGGATATACTCATGGGTATACTCATGGATATAATCATGGATATACTCATGGATATACTCACGGATATAACCCCACTCCACAAAAGTGACAGCAAACAATAGCAAGAGAACTCTAGACCGATAACTCTAACGTCCCACATTATAAAAATCTTTGAAAGAGTTGTAAGAAGCAGGATCACTATCCAGTTGCCTTCACAACAGCTGCACAACCCAGGCCAGCATGGGTTGTGCAGGTCGCTCCTGCCTCTCACAACTACTGGACCACTATGACATGGTCTTGGGTAGTCGCTCCTGCCTCTCACAACTACTGGACCACTATGACATGGTTTTGGATGGTCACTCCTGCCTTTCACAACTACTGGACCACTATGACATGGTCTTGGATAGTCGCTCCTGCCTCTCACAACTACTGGACCACTATGACATGGTCTTGGGTGGTCGCTTCTGCCTCTCACAATTACTGGACCACTATGACATGGTCCTGGATGTACTGGAAGTCAAACAGAATGTAGATGTAGTATTCACAGACTTTACAAAAGCCTTCGACCAATCATGGTGTAGAGGCACATAAAATGTGTTCAAAAGGAATAACTGGAAAAGTGGGCAGATGGATCTTTAACTTTCCATCCAAAAGAACACAAAGAGAGTTAAGTCAGAGGCAGCCACAATGAAAAGTTTTGCTCCACAAGGCACAGTACTCGCCCCCATCCTTTTCCTCATTTTCATGTCTAACACAGAGACGTAAATCATAGCACTGTATCATCCTTTGCTGACGATACTAGAATTTGCGTGGAAGTGTCATCGACTGAGGACACTATATCTTCAAGCTGATACATAGCAAGTCTTCCAGTGGTTCACTGACAACAAGTCTTCCAGTGGTTCACTGACAACAAGTCTTCCAGTGGTTCACTGACAACAAGTCTTCCAGTGGTCCACTGACAACAAGTCTTCCAGTGGTCCACTGACAACAAGTCTTCCAGTGGTCCACTGACAACAAGTCTTCCAGTGGTCCACTGACAACAAGTCTTCCAGTGGTCCACTGACAACAAGTCTTCCAGTGGTTCACTGACAACGAGTCTTCCAGTGGTCCACTGACAACGAGTCTTCCAGTGGTACACTGACAACAAGTTCTTCAGCGAGGACAAGCTTCATTTACTTCGTTATGAAAAAGAAAACTGAAAGAATGAAGACTGGAATTAAGTGCACGATACATTCAAATTGCTAAACATAACGAAAAACTACAGTGACGGTCTGACTTGTGATAATTCCAGAGAATCTCACTGTTACAAAAAACGCGATTCTAAAAGCTTAGAGATCTCCAGTGAATACTAGAAAGGACTGCCCTTCTAGCATCCAGCCTGTTACTGGGTTTTCGTAACAGTATCCTTGTCCAATTATCCATTAGAATTCAGTATGATTCAATAGTGCTTCAGGATTACAACTGGTAGGCTACTAACTAGAGAAAATAAAATTTAATAAATTTATTGAGTATCGTCTAGAGGTATATTATCAAAGTAAATTTAATCAAAATAATAATAATCACTTCTCTCGTGTATAATATTATTGTGCTGAAAGCACATATCACATTTATAATTCGTAAGTACCGTCTGGTACATTAACATTTAATAAGATATTACAAATATGTACAAGTAAGTTTGTGTGTATGTGTGTAAGTGCTCTAAGTAGTTCGCTATGTCTCACGACTCGACTAGACTTAAACAAGTGACTGACAGTCCTCACATAAACTAACTTCTTGACCAACTGGCAATCAGAACAGTCTGCTTGAACAATAAAAAGAATGCTAAGCCCAATAGCAATATAACAAGCAACTGCGACACAATCAGGATCAAGGAGATAATATAACGACACTAAGTAGGGACCATCAGCAGATCCTCCACAAAAGTCGTAAAACTCCCATATTACTGAATCTAAGTTCAGCATAAGAAAATCCCCGACTGTGATAATACACAGATACCAGTACAAATTAGGTCAGAAGCTACAGCTCAGGACCTGAGTTGCTCAGAGTGTCTTAGCGACACACAACCTCAGTACAACGTCGAAAATCACTAAGTCTATACAATGTTCTGTGAACAGAGTCTCCAGAACTAACAAGAATAATGAGACAGACGATCTGTCCAACCACCAAGAGAGTCTAGATCAGAATGAATACTTCAGGCGAGGTGAGGACACCCTCCCCTCGATCACGTGATAGCTCTGTGGGTCGCTGCAGCTCAGAAACAGAAGCCGGCAGTCTAACGAGCCACAAGCGATAATTACAGTAGTTAGACAATCAAGACTTGAACTGAGCACATAATATGCTACATCCTACCTAACCAAAGGAAGCTAAGTCAAATAACAATGCAAAGTAATACATTTACGATTTAGCTATTATCGCAAATATAAGCAATATAAAATTATATGAAAAGATAATTATATATATACATAATAATTATTGCAACCCATTCAGGGGTTGCAACACTCACCTTCAAGGATCAAAACAGTGTCACAATTATTATTATTATAATCAAGGGGGAAGCGCTAAACCCGGAGGATTATACAGCGCCTGGGGGGGGATGTGGAAGGCATTCAGGCTTAATTCGGGGAACTGGAGCACAGATCCAATTCCCTAAATCAAGAGCCCCTCACCAACATCAAGGAGCCTTCCTTGAGGGGAACAGTGTCACAAGCACCAGGAAAATGCTAGGATGGACAACTAGAACCTTCAAAACAAGAGATATCACATGATCCTCGTCAAGTCACCTGCCCCTTACACTGGCACACTGCTTTATTGTAAGGGCCAGCGTCCCCCTCCCTTTAAGACAAGCCAAACTCCAATCTGTAGAATGTACAGAGAACATTAACTGCTCGTATGGATCAGTCCAGCACTGAGACTGAGAACTCTTGAAGTACATTGTATTATTTGGAACGCAGCCGAGAAAGATACATCATAATTACACCTGGAAAATTCTAGAAGAATTGGTGGCAAACCTGCACATACAGGTCAGTGCTTGTTAAAGTTCTCACGTGAAAAGCAGAGGTGCGACGCGGACACTGAGAGACAAGTCAATTAGTGTGTTGGGCCCTAGACTCTTCAACACACTCCCTTCATATATTAGAAGAGTTGCGTACGTAAATGTTGCGATAAGATAAGTAAGAAACACAAGTGTCTGGAGACCGGCAAACTAATACAACAAATAAAAACAAGTACTAACTCGGTTTGCGCAGTTTGCATGATGAGAGCAGGTCCAGGAGCTGCACTCATGTTCACGTTAAGAATTATATGCATAACTACACGAAAATGACACTTATGTACACACGGAAGTAAACACTTATGTACACATGGAAGTGACACTTATGTACACACGGAAGTGACACTTATGTACACATAGAAGTAACACTTATGTACACAGGGAAGTGACACTTATGTACACATGGAAGTAACACTTATGTACACATGGAAGTGACACTTATGTACACACGGAAGTGACACTTATGTACACACGGAAGTGACACTTATGTACACATAGAAGTAACACTTATGTACACACGGAAGTAACACTTATGTACACACGGAAGTAACACTTATGTATACATGGAAGTAACACTTAACGAAACACGGAAGTAACACTTATGTACACATGGAAGTAACACTTATGTACACACGGAAGTGACACTTATGTACACATGGAAGTAACACTTATGTACACATGGAAGTGACACTTATGTACACACGGAAGTGACACTTATGTACACACGGAAGTGACACTTATGTAAACATGGAAGTGACACTTATGTACACATGGAAGTGACACTTATGTACACATGGAAGTAACACTTATGTACACATGGAAGTGACACTTATGTACACATGGAAGTGACACTTATGTACACATGGAAGTAACACTTATGTACACGTGGAAGTGACACTTATGTACACACGGAAGTGACACTTATGTACACATGGAAGTGACACTTATGCACACACGAAAATGACACTTATGTACACACGGAAGTGACACTTATGTACACACGGAAGTGACACTTATGTACACATGGAAGTGACACTTATGTACACACGAAAATGACACTTATGTACACACGGAAGTGACGCTTATGTACACACGGAAGTGACACTTATGTACACATGGAAGTGACACTTATGTACACATGGAAGTGACACTTATGTACACACGGAAGTGACACTTATGTACACATGGAAGTGACACTTATGTACACATGGAAGTAACACTTATGTACACAGGGAAGTGACACTTATGTACACATGGAAGTGACACTTATGTACACATGGAAGTGACACTTATGTACACACGGAAGTGACACTTATGTACACATGGAAGTGACACTTATGTACACACGAAAATGACACTTATGTACACACGGAAGTAACACTTATGTACACACGGAAGTAACACTTATGTATACATGGAAGTAACACTTAACGACACACGGAAGTAACACTTATGTACACATGGAAGTAACACTTATGTACACACGGAAGTGACACTTATGTACACACGGAAGTGACACTTATGTACACACGAAAATGACACTTATGTACACACGGAAGTGACACTTATGTACACATGGAAGTGACACTTATGTACACACGGAAGTGACACTTATGTACACACGGAAGTGACACTTATGTACACATGGAAGTGACACTTATGTACACATGGAAGTAACACTTATGTACACACGGAAGTGACACTTATGTACACATGGAAGTGACACTTATGTACACATGGAAGTGACACTTATGTACACACGGAAGTGACACTTATGTACACATGGAAGCGACACTTATGTACACACGAAAATGACACTTATGTACACACGGAAGTAACACTTATGTACACACGGAAGTAACACTTATGTACACACGGAAGTAACACTTATGTATACATGGAAGTAACACTTATGTACACACGGAAGTAACACTTATGTACACATGGAAGTAACACTTATGTACACACGGAAGTGACACTTTTGTACACATGGAAGTAACACTTATGTACACACGGAAGTGACACTTATGTACACATGGAAGTGACACTTATGTACACACGGAAGTGACACTTATGTACACACGGAAGTAACACTTATGTACACACAAAAATGACACTTATGTACACACGGAAGTAACACTTATGTACACATGGAAGTGACACTTATGTACACACAGAAGTGACACTTATGTACACACGGAAATGACGCTTATGTACACACGGAAGTGACACTTATGTACACACGGAAGTGACGCTTATGTACACACGGAAGTGACACTTATGTACACACGGAAGTGACGCTTATGTACACACGGAAGTGACACTTATGTACACACGGAAGTAACACTTATGTACACACGGAAGTGACGCTTATGTACACACGGAAGTGACACTTATGTACACACGGAAGTGACGCTTATGTACACACGGAAGTGACACTTATGTAAACACGGAAGTAGTAACACTTATGTACACATGGAAGTGACACTTATGCTCGCACGGAAGTAACACTTATGTACACACGGAAGTGACACTTATGTACACACGGAAGTGACACATATGTACACATAGAAGTGACACTTATGTACACAGGGAAGTGACACTTATGTACACACGGAAGTGACACTTATATTCACACGGAAGTAACACTTATGTACACACGGAGGTGACACTTATGTACACATGGAAGTGACACTTATGTATACACGGAAGTGACACGTATGTACTCATAGAAGCGACACTTATGTACACACGGAAGTGACACTTATGTACACACGGAAGTAACACTTATGTACACACGGAAGTGACACTTATGTATACACGGAAGTGACACGTATGTACAGATAGAAGCGACACTTATGTACACACGGAAGTGACACTTATGCACACATGGAAGTGACACTTATGTACACATGGAAGTAACACTTATGTACACATGGAAGTGACACTTATGTACACATGGAAGTGACACTTATGTACACCTGGAAGTAGCACTTATGTACACATGGAAGTGACACTTATGTACACATGGATGTGACACTTATGTACACATGGAAGTGACACTTTTGTACACACTGAAGTAACACTTATGCACACACGGAAGTGACA
Organism: Cherax quadricarinatus; assembly: GCF_038502225.1. NCBI lineage: Eukaryota > Metazoa > Arthropoda > Malacostraca > Decapoda > Parastacidae > Cherax > Cherax quadricarinatus. The sequence continues at coordinate 960,630 of NC_091304.1, read as the reverse complement.
CTTATGTACACACCGAAGTAGCACTTATGTACACACGGAAGTAGCACTTATGTGCACATGGAAGTGACACTTATGTACACATGGAAGTGACACCTATGTACACATGGAAGTAACACTTATGTACACATGGAAGTGACACTTATGCACACATGGAGGTAGCACTTATGTACACATGGAAGTGACACTTATGTACACATGGAAGTGACACTTATGTACACACGGAAGTGACACTTATGTACACATGGAAGTGACACTTATGTACACACGGAAGTGACACTTATGTACACATGGAAGTGACACTTATGTACACACGGAAGTGACACTTATGTACACATGGAAGTGACACTTATGTACACACGGAGGTGACACTTATGTACACATGGAAGTGACACTTATGTACACACGGAAGTGACACTTATGTACACATGGAAGTGACACTTATGTACACACGGAAGTGACACTTATGTACACATGGAAGTGACACTTATGTACACATGGAAGTGACACTTATGTACACATGGAAGTGACACACATGTTTCCATGACATCAACACACATCTACGCACAAAAGTAACACTTGTGTGTACACGAAACGTACACACGAAAGCGACACCCATGTACGCGTGTACATGTGTCACCCATGTACGTACGAAAGCGATAAACAAATTCACGAATGTAACATGCATGTGCACACAAAGTAGCACACATGTGTACAATAAAGTTACACAGATGTAGACACCTGTGTGACACAGCAACACAGGTGACACACACGTGTGACACAGATGACACACACACGTGACACAGGTGACACGGTAGACATGCTCTTGCCGGCGGCAGTGCCTGGAGCAAGCAAATCTAGCCTCTATAGTGTGCACATGTGTGCACGCGAGAATAATACGCACATGAGCACATACACGGTCACATTACACAGGGGTAGCCAGGGCAACGGATGTGTGCGTACGATGTACCGGTGTGTACATGTTGACAACACACACTCACACACTCGATATTTTGCGTGTGTTATGAGTGTGCACACGCATAGTGTACGCCTTCATGGTGTACACACGCTCTCATACACCTGTACATTCTCTGTACAGTCATAAACAAGTGCAATATCTCGGTACCAACAGTGACCCCCTCCTTCTGCCCACTACAGCAACGACCCCCTCCCTCTCCCCACCTACAACAACGACCCCCTCCCTCTCCCCACCTTCAACAACGACCCTCTCCCCACCTACAACAATGACCCCCTCCGTCTCCCTACCTACAACGATGACCCCCCTCCCTCTCCCCACCTACAACAACGACCCCCTCCCTCTCCCCTCCTACAAGAACCACTCCCTCCCCAGCTCCCGTCCCCACTTACAACGACGCCAGCCTGGAGACAACCAGTGACCTCAAGAGTGTCGTCACTGGCTTCGCATCTCTTGTTTTGAAAGTTCTAGTTATCCAACTTATCATTTGTCTTGCTGTTGCGATAATAACATTGTTGTGATCCTTGAAGGTGAGATCTGACATTATCACTCCCAGGTCTCTCACATTTGACTTACGTTCTATCGAGCGATTTGAGTTTGTCTTGTGCTCTGATCTTGTGTAAGTTTCCTCCATTCTTCCGTGACTTAGTAACTGAAATATATCCTCATTGAACATCATATTGTCAGTGGCTCATTGGTAGACTTGGTTTATATCAGCTTGGAGGCTGACTGTGTCTCCTGTGGCTGACACTCTCCTGCAGATTCCGGTATCGTCTGCAAGGGATGACAGTGCTGTGGTTTATGTCCCTGTGTATGTCAGATATGAGAATGAGAAATGGAGTGTGTACAGTGCCTCGGGAAACACAGCTCTTCACTGCAGCAATCCCTTATTTGATTCTGTTAGTTAAGAAGTTAAAGTCCATCTGCCCACCTATTTAGTTTTTCTATACACAAATAACCCGCACATAAAAGAGAGAAGCTTACGACGGCGTTTCGGTCCGACTTGGACCATTTACAAAGTCCGAGTCGGACCGAAACGTCTTCGTAAGCTTCTGTCTTTTATGTGCGGGTTATTTGTGTATCGTTCCAGTCACGGTATTGTCCCTTTTTTTGCTATTTAGTTTTTCTCTTTGCATGTATTTTGTGCACAGTTACCCCATTGTCGCATTTGTCGAAGTCTTTTAAAAATCAGTGTACACTACATCTGCATTTTCCTGGTATTCCAGAGTACCCAAGACTATGTCACAATGGTTCAGCAATTGCGAAAGGCAGGAGCGACCTGTTCTGAACCCATCTTGACTGCGTTGTGCAAATGCTACGATTCCATGTAATTAGCAGTCTTACTTCTCGTAAAGTCTTCAAAAAATAATTATAATGTGGGATATTAGGGCTATTGGTCTATAGGTTTTCTTTGTCATTGCTTGCCTACCAAGTTTGTGGAGGGGGCTATATTTAAGGTCCGTGATAAAGGCGTCTTGCAATGGAGTTGCACGAGTCTGGGCCTGAGGCAGAGTGCATGGCATGCTATCAATGACTTCTTCGAGGTCCAGGGAGGTCCAGTGAGCTCCAGTGAGGTTAGAGTTACATCAGAGATGATGGTGGTGATCAGCGTTTCAATATTTAGGCTGCTTAATGGTTCATTCATCACTGAATCATGATGGAATTTAAATATTTTAACCATTTCTTTGTTATCATCAGTGCACAAATTCAGTGAAAAACTGCAGACTGCGAAGAGCCTTAGATGTAGTGAATGGAAAGTGTGAATAGCTTAGTCATATGCAGATATTATAGCTGTTGGGAATTATAGTACAGATATAAGGATGAACACAATAAAAGAACGGCTCAAGATCCCAGCAGCTGCGAGTCTGGGATCTTCGATGTCGGTTAACTTAGCTCTCACCGGGCTGAAATAGAGCAATTATGACCAGGGTTAACACTCGCCCTGAAGACCGATATTATCCAAGTATTTCAAGTATGTCACCTGGAAAGTCGTGGGCGAGTCTTACCTTGGTGTGGGCAATCACCCTCGTGTCACAGTATCGAATTGGTTAGTCTTATCAACCCCAAATAAATACCTATTCACTGCAGCAGACATGGTATAACGTGTTGTGATAGGACTTACCTGGATGTGTGTATCATACCTATATGGTATGACGCCGGTATTGATGCCTGGATTGAAGATACGACATTGAACGTCTTCACTTCTGTTGTCACTGACCATGTCGGCACTTGAGCATCATTTGTGCACGAGATTCACATGACAATGGTAATATGTCCAGGCATAAAATATTCAGGGAGAATATTAGCAATACTTCGCTTAGCAAAGACAATGATTGGAGTTTCAACACTATATTTACTTCAGTTCTCCTTTAATGATTGTTTGTACAAGAATGAGAGTCACAGAGAAGAGTTCCGCTGCAGTACTTGCTCTCTCACTCACATGTCCATAATTATTCATTTAAGGGAGAGTTTGGTAGGTGAGACACATAGGCAACAGTTAGGGAACTTTATTCCCAAATGTTTCGCCTACACAGTAGGTTTCTTCAGTCGAGTACAGAAAGTAGGCAGGAGCAGTAGAGATGTAAAGACGATATAATCAGTCCATTACCCTTGATGTAGATTTGAGGTTGTCAGTCCCTCAGCCTGGAGAAGAGTTCTGCTTCATAGTCTGCAACAGTCTGAAGAACCAAGAGACAATATGGAGACTTATATACTGTCGGCAGGAGAGATGTAGAGTATATAAGTCTCCATATTGTCGCTTGTTTCTTCAGACTGTTTCAGACTATGGAACAGAACTCTTCTCCAGGCTGAGGAACTGACAACCTCAAATCTACATCAAGGGTGATGAACTGATTATATCGTCTTTACATCTCTACTGCTCCTGCCTACTTTCTGTACTCGACTGAAGAAGCCTACTGTGTAGGCGAAACATTTCGGAATAAAGTTCCCTAACTGTTGCCCATGTGTCTTACCTACCAACCTGTCGGTATTGTACACCTTTTTGATATTCATTTAAGGGAGAGTTTCATTCTTCCTGGAGACTGTTGATGCACGATTTGAGTTGCACGAAGTTCACACGGATACAGCCATAAATTTTTCTACATTTCATTGTAACACAGCCCCACCGGCGACACTCGTTCGCTCATTACATCTTCTGTCATCAATTCAAGCATCATAATAGCAATCTGGCTGTTGCAGCTCCCAGCACTTCTACTCACAATCTAGTTACTGTTGACATAATATCTACAGGCATATATGCCAGCTCTGATAACTTTTCTGGATCAAAAAGTGCAGATTCCTTGACTTCAAGGTGCAGGTTAATGGGTATAATGCCACTAGCTATTTTATCAGGATAGAAACATATTATTCCATTTCCTTAAGTGTTGTAGATTCTCCTGCAAGTGGGGAGAGCTGTTGTCCACATGCAAGTCTCAGGTGTTCATATTATCTGCTCTTGATCTGCCCCCAATTTAATGAGGGCCTAATTCTGCAGAGTAAGGAACTCATGCTGAGATGTATGGCTTTCCTAATATGGCTTTATTGCAAGACATAAGATCTTGCTTCATCTCTGCTTATGGAAAAGGGAAAGGTGATGACCCCTTCAACCCACACCTGCATAGCCAGTGTGGGAAAGTAGACAGAAGGGTCTTAGCCCCCTTGGCAGGGGTCTCTGCCCTCTGTTGGAGAAAATTTCTCCAGAGTAGCTCTTAAAGGGACGATAACAGATGCAGTTTTCCCAGTAGGGTAGCATCTATTGAGGAAACAATGTAGAAACAGGAACAGCAGAGGAGTGACACTAGTAGAAGGAAGTGGAAGGAGTGAGATGATGGAATGCCTAGCAAGAAGGAGCAGAAGTTCATACTCAGAAGATGCCATGCCGACTCCAGGAGCCGTGAATCGACCCCTGCAAACACAAATAGGTGGGTGCACGTTCATGTGAGTAATGATATGTTGACGTCCACGTGCCTACGCACATGAGTACATACATACATACATACATACATACATACATACATACATACATACATACATACATACATACATACATACATACATACACATACATACATACATACACACCCAGACACAGGCAAACACAACAATACAAAGCCAGGTTGTCTCCATACATCATTCTTGCAATACCTTCATACTTGCCTCCCTCCTTCCCTCCTTAACTCTCCCCTTCCCTCCCTCCTTCCCTCCCTCCCTCCCTCCCTCTCTCCTTCCCTCCCTCTCTTCCTCCCTACCTCCCTTCCAACCTCCCTTCCTCCCTCTCAGCTCTCATATTTTCCTCCCCTTCCCTCCCTTACTCTTTCTCTTTCCCTTTCTTCCCTCCCTCCCTCCCTGCCTGCCTGCCTGCATGAGGTGCGTGTCTGTTCCCTGTATGCCCGTGTCCAGCCTCAGACGTATTGGTCATTAAGATTACCCACATGTCCTGTCCACCATGTCATTACCACCACCTCCCTCACCCCTACCTCACCTCTCCCTTACCACTCCCATCACCCCTACCTCACCCTCTCCCTCATCCCCTCCCTCACCCCTCCCTCACCCCTCCCTCACCCCTCCCTCAATACTTCCCTCACCCCTACCTCACCTCTCCCTCACCTCTCCCTCACCCCTCTCTCACCCCTCCCTCACCCCTCCCTCACCTCTCCCTCACCCCTCCCTCACCTCTCCCTCACCCCTTCCTCCATGGCTCCTCAAAACAATGATAATTTCCCGAGTTTTTGATGTTAGTGTAAAGGAGGGAGATAGGGAGGGAGAGAGGATGATGTGAGGAAGAACAAAATGAAGGATGGAGAGAAGGATGGAAGGAAAGAAGGAAGGAAGGAAGGAAGGATGGAGGGAAGGATGGAAGGGATGCTCAAGTATCTCATCCATCCTAATTTGAGGAACTTGTCAAGTTCACTCTTGGAGACAGCCAGGAATGTTCAAGACAGCAAGGAGTATTCAAGACAGCTAGTAGTCTGGAAGACAGCCATGAATTTGTTGGTGATTTCCCTTATGTATTAAGGGAGGGCGGTAAAGAGTACTGGTACTGCTGTTAAGGGAGGGCGGTAAAGAGTACTGGTCCTGCTGTTAAGGGAGGGCGGTAAAGAGTACTGGTCCTGCTGTTAAGGGAGGGCGGTAAAGAGTACTGGTCCTGCTGTTAAGGGAGGGCGGTAAAGAGTACTGGTCCTGCTGTTAAGGGAGGGCGGTAAAGAGTACTGGTCCTGCTGTTAAGGGAGGGCGGTAAAGAGTACTGGTCCTGCTGTTAAGGGAGGGCGGTAAAGAGTACTGGTACTGCTGTTAAGGGAGGGCGGTAAAGAGTACTGGTACTGCTGTTAAGGGAGGGCGGTAAAGAGTACTGGTACTGCTGTTAAGGGAGGGCGGTAAAGAGTACTGGTCCTGCTGTTAAGGGAGGGCGGTAAAGAGTACTGGTCCTGCTGTTAAGGGAGGGCGGTAAAGAGTACTGGTACTGCTGCTAAGGGAGGGCGGTAAAGAGTACTGGTCCTGCTGTTAAGGGAGGGCGGTAAAGAGTACTGGTACTGCTGTTAAGGGAGGGCGGTAAAGAGTACTGGTACTGCTGTTAAGGGAGGGCGGTAAAGAGTACTGGTCCTGCTGTTATGGGAGGGCGGTAAAGAGTACTGGTCCTGCTGTTAAGGGAGGGCGGTAAAGAGTACTGGTACTGCTGTTAAGGGAGGGCGGTAAAGAGTACTGGTACTGCTGTTAAGGGAGGGCGGTAAAGAGTACTGGTACTGCTGTTAAGGGAGGGCGGTAAAGAGTACTGGTCCTGCTGTGCTCTTTCACTGCTGTTCACTGGCGTAGGCTGCACCGTCTACCAAACTTTCAGAGGGACTGATTTCTGAGTGTAGGTTGGAACCGACTCCCTCCAGAATTTTCTACCTGGAGTTTACCTGGAGAGGGTTTCGGGGGTCAACGCCCCCGCAGCCAGGTCTGAGACCAGGCCTGTCCAGTGCCTTCTTGAAGACAGACAGGGGTCTATTGGTAATCCCCCTTATGTATGCTGGGAGGCAATTGAACAGTCTTGGGCCCCGGACACTTATTGTGTTGTCTCAGTGTACTCGTGGCGTCCCTGCTTTTCATCGGGGAAATGTTACATCTCCTGCCGAGTCTTTTGCTTTCACATGGAGTGATTTTCGTGTGCAGGTTTGGTACTAGGTGTAGATTAAGGTGTATCTTTCTTGCCTAAGCTCCAAGGAGTACAGTAATTTGTATCTTTTACTGAATTTATATGGTAAATTATAGAAAACATTTCTAAGGCTCCTTGAAGTTGACAGAACTGCCAGAAAGCCGGTAAAGAAATAATTAATGACTACTGCTACGAAGAAAATTAGGCTTCTGTCAGCACCCGATTCTATGAGATGGACGACAGATGAATGGAGAAAAGATATATATATATTCAGATGAGGCGCATTTTCAAGTATATGAGTATAAATCAGTGGTAGTGAGACGGAGTATAAAGGCAAACATCTTCGGAATGGACACTTTCAACAAGCGCCAAAACACCCATCTAAGATATTTTGAGGTAGTTTTACTGCTTCTTATTGTTGAAGGGAAGATGAACAGTGACAGATATAAAGCATCCTGGCAACTCATTTGCTTTCCATTGTGGATAGAGACTTTCCTGATGAAGAAGGCATTTTCCGGCAGGATCTTGCTCCACGTCACACCTCAAAGGAAAATGCTGACATTCTTCGAAGAGAGTACACTAAGCGTTCTAAATATGTCTGGAAACTCTCCTACGCTCAACCCAGCTGATAATCTATGAGAAATAACCAAACGCAAAACAGGTCTGTTCAAGTGTGGAGAAGGTAATTGCTGCAGTTATCAGGCACCACAACAAAGAACTTGCCACAATGTGTTCAACATTGGTCGATAGTATAGCCAAGTGTGTAGCAATGATTATAATGGAAAATTATCTGTTATAACATTGTCGTGTGTTTTTTAAATAAAGAATAATTTTTCAAATAAATGCTTTATTTCATTACTGACCCAGTTCATATGCACACACACACACACACACACACACACACACACACACACACACACACACATAGTTTTAAGAGCACACACTGAGAGTATATCTCACACACACACACACACACACACACACACACACACACACACACACACGCACACACACACACACACACACACACACACACACACACACACACACACACACACACACACAAACACACATACGTACACCCTCCCATTCATACACTCAGGCAACTTTATATACAGTAATACATCTATACAAGCCGGGGGCAGCAGCAGCATCAATATGTATAGCACACATCTCTCCCGGACGGCCGGCTGGATTAGAGAGAACCTATCTCGGCCGGACGACCCAGCTGACTAATTGGTGAGGGGGGAGGGGAGGGGAAAGGATGGAAGGGAAGGGAGTCGTGATGAGTACATGTACACACTGTATATATGATGGCCAGACGAGGGGATATAATATATATATATATATATATATATATATATATATATATATATATATATATATATATATATATGTATATATATATATATATATATATATATATATATATATATATATATATATATATACCTTAGTCTCCGATCTGCAACCATGCAGCTGTGGTGTTCTTGTACCAGTGCTACAATAGCTGTTGTTCTGTAAGGCTATTCCTGCAAGTGTGCTCCATGAGTGAATGTGGTTTCGCCAAATTCTCCCCTTCAGTTCATGATTACTGCTGAAATTCATGACGGATGTTACACCTAGGAAGCCTATAAGTGTTGTAGCTCTAAGAAAATATGCTGATTTGAGTATCAGACAGATCGCCGAAAATTTGAGCCTAGCAAAGTTGTTTGAATGCTGAAAGGAGATGGTGATTGTGGAGCGCTGCGTCAAGGAAGCTGTGGAAGACAACACAAGACAACACAAGACATCACCTCACGATTACAAGGTTATCATAAGAAATACTGTGAAGGATCCCAAGAAAACCAGCAAAGATCTACACAGAGTTTTGGCTTCAGCTGGTGTAAATGTTGATTCTTCAAGTGTTTGACTCATGTTCCTTGAAGTTGGCAGAACTACCAGAGAGCCAATATAGAAACAATTATTGACTGCTGCTATGAAGAAAAAACGGCTGCGGTGAGCACTCGATTATATGGCATGGATGACAGATGACCGGAGAAAAGATATATTTTCAGATGAGGAGCATTTTCAAGTACATGAGTACAGATCAGTGGTAGTGAGACGGAGTAAAGGCGAAACATCCACCTAGGATATTTTGAGGTAGTTTTATTGCTAAAGGCCCTGGACAGCTTCTTACTGTTGAAGGGGAGATGACCAGTGACAGATACAAAGCATCCTAGCAACTCATTATATATATATATATATATATATATATATATATATATATATATATATATATATATATATATATATATATATATATATATATATAAATATATATATATATATATATATATATATATATATATATATATATATATATATATATATATATATATATATATATATATATATATATATATATATATATATATATATATATATATATATATATATATATATATATATATATATATATATATATATATATATGTATATATATAAATAATAGTGTGCATATTAATTTGGGACAGTAACGAAAAAAGACATTTATTTGGAAATTTAATCTATAATTAAGAAAAACATAGATGATATAATTTATTAAATAAGAGATTTGATTACTCTTTGCTTTTACAAACATTGTTACAAAGTTTAGCATAAAACTGGTTAAACATATTTTAACAAGTTGTTCGTCGTGATGGAGGTCTTAATAACAGCAACAGTTAGCTTGTCCACAGTTGAGGTCACCTGGAGTTTACCTGGAGAGAGTTCCGGGGGTCAACGCCCCCGCGGCCCGGTCTGTGACCAGGCCTCCTGGTGGATCAGAGCCTGATCAACCAGGCTGTTGCTGCTGGCTGCACGCAAATCAACGTACGAGCCACAGCCCGGCTGATCAGGAACTGACTTTAGGTGCTTGTCCAGTGCCAGCTTGAAGACTGCCAGGGGTCTGTTGGTAATCCCCCTTATGTGTGCTGGGAGGCAGTTGAACAGTCTCGGGCCCCTGACACTTATTGTATGGTCTCTTAACGTGCTAGTGACACCCCTGCTTTTCATTGGGGGGATGTTGCATCGTCTGCCAAGTCTTTTGCTTTCGTAGTGAGTGATTTTCGTGTGCAAGTTCGGTACTAGTCCCTCTAGGATTTTCCAGGTGTATATAATCATGTATCTCTCCCGCCTGCGTTCCAGGGAATACAGGTTTAGGAACCTCAAGCGCTCCCAGTAATTGAGGTGTTTTATCTCCGTTATGCGCGCCATGAAGGTTCTCTGTACATTTTCTAGGTCAGCAATTTCACCTGCCTTGAAAGGTGCTGTTAGTGTGCAGCAATATTCCAGCCTAGATAGAACAAGTGACCTGAATAGTGTCATCATGGGCTTAGCCTCCCTAGTTTTGAAGGTTCTCATTATCCATCCTGTCATTTTTCTAGCAGATGCGATTGATACAATGTTATGGTCCTTGATGGTGAGATCCTCCGACATGATCACTGCCAGGTCTTTGACGTTGGTGTTTCGCTCTATTTTGTGGCCAGAATTTGTTTTGTACTCTGATGAAGATTTAATTTCCTCATGTTTACCATATCTGAGTAATTGAAAATTCTCATCGTTGAACTTCATATTGTTTTCTGCAGCCCACTGAAAGATTTGGTTGATGTCCGCCTTGAGTCTTGCAGTGTCTGCAATGGAAGACACTGTCATGCAGATTCGGGTGTCATCTGCAAAGGAAGACACGGTGCTGTGGCTGACATCTTTGTCTATGTCGGATATGAGCATGAGGAACAAGATGGGAGCGAGTACTGTGCCTTGTGGAACAGAGCTTTTCACCGTAGCTGCCTCGGACTTTACTCTGTTGACGACTACTCTCGGTGTTCTGTTAGTGAGGAAATTATAGATCCATCGACCGACTTTTCCTGTTATTCCTTTAGCACGCATTTTGTGCGCTATTACGCCATGGTCACACTTGTCGAAGGCTTTTGCAAAGTCTGTATATATTACATCTGCATTCTTTTTGTCTTCTAGTGCATTTAGGACCTTGTCGTAGTGATCCAATAGTTGAGACAGACGGGAGCGACCTGTTCTAAACCCATGTTGCCCTGGGTTGTGTAACTGATGGGTTTCTAGATGGGTGGTGAGCTTGCTTCTTAGGACCCTTTCAAAGATTTTTATGATATGGGATGTTAGTGCTATTGGTCTGTAGTTCTTTGCTGTTGCTTTACTGCCCCCTTTGTGGAGTGGGGCTATGTCTGTTGTTTTTAGTAACTTTGGGACGACCCCCGTGTCCATGCTCCCTCTCCATAGGATGGAAAAGGCTCGTGATAGGGGCTTCTTGCAGTTCTTGATGAACACAGAGTTCCATGAGTCTGGCCCTGGGGCAGAGTGCATGGGCATGTCATTTATCGCCTGTTCGAAGTCATTTGGCGTCAGGATAACATCGGATAGGCTTGTGTTAATCAAATTTTGTGGCTCTCTCATAAAAAATTCATTTTGATCTTCGACTCTCAGTCTGGTTAGCGGCTTGCTAAAAACTGAGTCATATTGGGACTTGAGTAGCTCACTCATTTCCTTGCTGTCATCTGTGTAGGACCCATCTTGTTTAAGTAGGGGCCCAATACTGGACGTTGTTCTCGATTTTGATTTGGCATAGGAGAAGAAATACTTGGTGTTTCTTTCGATTTCATTTATGGCTTTTAGTTCTTCCCGCGATTCCTGACTCCTAAAGGATTCTTTTAGCTTAAGTTCGATGCTTGCTATTTCTCTGACCAGTGTCTCCCTACGCATTTCAGATATATTGACCTCTTAAACCGCTCTGTTATTCTTTTCCGTCTCCTGTAAAGGGAGCGCCTGTCTCTTTCTATTTTACATCTACTCCTCCTTTTTCTTAGAGGAATAAGCCTTGTGCATACATCGAGTGCCACCGAGTTAATCTGTTCTAGGCATAAGTTGGGGTCTGTGTTGCTTAGTATATCTTCCCAGCTTATATCGGTTAGGACTTGGTTTATTTGGTCCCACTTTATGTTTTTGTTATTGAAGTTGAATTTGGTGAATGTTCCCTCGTGACTAGTCTCATTATGTCGGTCTGGGGCTCCACGCATACATGTCTGAACCTCAATTATGTTGTGATCTGAGTATATTGTTTTTGATATGGTGACATTTCTTATCAGATCATCATTGTTAGTGAAGATGAGGTCTAGTGTATTCTCCAGTCTAGTAGGCTCTATTATTTGCTGGTTTAAATTGAATTTTGTGCAGAGATTTAAAAGTTCGTGTGAGTTTTCATCAGAGCTGCCTCCTGGTGTTATTACTGCAACAATATTATTTCCTATATTCCTCCATTTTAGGTGCCTTAAGTTGAAATCCCCCAGGAGCAAGATGTTGGGTGCAGGCGCTGGAAGATTTTCCAGACAGTGGTCAATTTTTAACAGCTGTTCCTGGAATTGCTGGGACGTTGCATCTGGAGGCTTGTAGACTACCACAATGACTAGGTTTTGGTTCTCGACCTTTACTGCTAAAACTTCCACTACATCATTTGAGGCATTAAGCAGTTCTGTGCAAACAAGTGACTCTGCAATGTACAGGCCAACCCCCCCCTTTTGCCTGTTCACTCTGTCACATCTGTATAGGTTGTAACCTGGGATCCATATTTCGTTGTCCAAGTGATCCTTTATGTGGGTCTCAGTGAAAGCCGCGAACATTGCCTTTGCCTCTGCAAGCAGTCCATCAGAATTTCCTGGAGAATTTAAAATATTTAGCCCACTCATGTTGAGAATTTTTTTTAGAGAAATCCACGTCATTATTAATAATTTTTCATTACAGTTTTTTCCTTGAAGAAGTATGTGTTCCCATCTTAAGATTTTTTAAGACGATCAAGACGATCATCACAATGATGATTAAAAGGCGAGGCGGTGGTGAGGCCCTAAGGGTCATTGTCCCATTGAAAGTGAAGCCTGGTGGAGCTCTAACACCTGGTGAAGATGACACACGTCTTGGCAGCTTGCAATCTTTCACCAGTAATGTGTAACTGTTATAAATTCTGGGAATATATACCTTGTTTATCCCCGTATATACCTGGATATACTGTCGCAAGCAGCGGTAAAAAAAATTATCATTTTATTGTCGGTATATTGAGTAGACAAGTTGATGAAGGACACATGTAACTTTGTTTCAGAAACGTTTAACGTGTACAGACTGCAAGGCCAAACGTTTAACGTGTACACAGTGCAAAGCAAAACGTTTAACGTGTACAGACTGCAAGGCCAAACGTTTAACGTGTACAGAGTACAAAGGAAAACGTTTCGCCAATAAAGGGGCAAGTTTTGCACACGTAAGTGTGTGAAACTCGGTTAGAGTTAAAGAGACTTGAGATCTCTCGTCAGGAGGTGAGCGTCCTGGAGTAAGGAATAACAGCTGTTACCTACGAAATCTGGATTAAAAAAAAACGAGAAATCCCTGAGTGTTATTAAAACAACGGTACTCACGAAAACACTCCTGTTGCTTTTCTGTGCACCTTTCTTTAAATATTTCTCTTTAAGTGAATCTATAAAACTTATGTCAACATTTTTTTGTAATTTTCGGCAATAAACTCATTGAAGTGTTGTGAATTATTATCCCTTATGAATATGGTGTTGATGTTATGAAGAAAAAAAAGGATAATGATTTATTAATATATGTAATATATATCATTGCATACATGTCTGGCAACATGGCAACTGAGGGTTGCCCATTGCCATACCAAAATTTTGACAAGAAACGTAATTGCCATTAAAAAAACAATCATGGATTGGGTGGGACTTGACCCTATGGCAAGTGAGTTTTAAAATTGACAGGCGAGTGTGCTAATAACTTGGCCAGCTGGCTCTAATAATATTCATTCAATTAGGTATATTTCTATGCACAGTCATGCTGGTGTGGGATTCGCCTGCAAAAACCTGCATTTGTGGTGACAGTAATGGCCCATGCTAACCTCCCTACGGTGTATAAATATACCTAGTTGAATGAATCTTATTACAGCTAGCTGGTACAGTGGTTAACGCACTGGCCTATGAGTTTCAGCACTCACCCGCCATGAATTCGATCCCCACCCGTTCCCTGATTTGTTTTCAATCGTCCTTTTTACGATTTCGTGAGTCATAGTTGCTATTAACCGTGAGATCTTAGACAAGAGAGTGATTTGGAAGTGATTGAAGGTTATTAAGGGCGAAAAGTCTGGTTATAGCTGAGGGAAACGTGCAAGACCTCGTTATTTGCCTTCGGATAACCCTGAGTGGTTCAGGGGGTAAAGTGCTTATGTGTGTGTGTGTGTGTGTGTGTGTGTGTGTGTGTGTGTGTGTGTGTGTGTGTGTGTGTGTGTGTGTGTGTGTGTGTGTGTGTGTGTGTGTGTGTGTGTGTGTGTGTGTGTGTGTGTGTGTGTGTGTGTGTGTGTGTGTGTGCGTGTGTGTGTGTGTGTGTGTGTGTGTCCAAGTGACTTGCAATTAAGACAGTTTAAACCATTGTTATAATATCGTGAAATTTCAGTTTGTCAACATTAGTCCCTAATTTGGGGATAATAATTATTTGTGTGGTCTTAGCCAGCTAGTCTGTGAACCTAGCCAGCTAGTCTGTGATCCTAACCAGCTAGACTGTGATCCTACCCAGCTAGACAGTGATCCTGGCCAGCTGGTTTGTGATCATAGTCAGCTAGACAGTGATCGTGGCCAGCTGTGATCATAGTCAGCTAGACACAGCACGCCACCAACGTGCGTAACTACGTCTCCCCGAACATGCATCATTAGTGGGCCGTGAACACCTGCCCACACCTGTCTACGACCAGCTGGTGTGGTTGGTGGGGTTGTGTGTGTATCACCTACACAGAGCACGCACCCGTCCACGTACCGTATGTGTACTTGCTTTGTAATTACCTGTGCCTCAAAGTACGAACGAACGAGTTGTTGATTTTTTACCCTAAGTACGCCAAGCCAATACGTACGCCAGGCAAATACGTACACAAGAAAACATGTACACAGGAGAATACGTACACCAGGTAAACAAAGGAGGGGTTGTTTGGGAGGATGGAAAGAGAGAAGAGGAGCAGAAAGGACTAGGAGGAGCATAATTAAGAAGGATAAGGGAGAGGGAGAGAATGAGAGAAAGAGAAAGAGAGAGAAAGGATGATGGAGCCAGGACAGGCAGTGCGGGTGGGAGTTAGCATTCGGATGAGCTCATGATGCCGGATGCTGTCACCACGGGATGATAGACCGGCTAGAATGATGGATTAAACCCAGTGAGGGATTGCGCCCGCAGAATGATGCATTCACCAGACTCATTATAAAGGATTAGGCACGGATGATAAATCGCTTCAACAGGCTCAGTATGATGGAATGCTCGGGGGGGGGGGGATATTGCTTTAGAGAGTTTTAAAATGGTAAAAATGGAGTAGAATGATTAGATTGATTTTAAGAAGATAGACTGATGATTTTAAGGACATAGAATGATGATACTAATAAGTTAGAAAGATGTTTTTAAGGAGTTAGAATAATGATGTTAATAAGTTAGAATGATGATTTTAAGGAGTTAGAATAATGATGTTAATAAGTTAGAATGATGATTTTAAGGAGTTAGAATGATAGTTTTGAAGATATAGAATAATAATTTTGAAAGTTAGAATGATTATTTTAAGAGATAAAATGATGATTTTTAGGAATTAGAATGATGACATTAAGAGTTAAAAATGATGACTTTGAGGAGTTAGAATGATGGCTTTAAGGAGTTAGAACGATGACTGTAAGAGTTAGAAGGGTGACTTTAAAGAGTTAGAATGATGACTTTAAAGAGTTAGAATGATTATTTTAAGGAGTTAGAATGATAGCTTTATGGAGTTAGAATGCTGTATTTAAAGAGTTAGAATGATTACCTTAGGAGTTAGAATGATGATTTTAAGGAGTTAGATTGATGATTTTAATAAGATATAATGATTATTTTTAGAAGTTAGAATGATGACTTCAAGAGTTAAATGATGACATTAAATGTTAGAATGATGACTTTAAGGAATTAGAATGATGACCTTAAGAATTAGAATGAAGATTTTAAAGAATTAGAATGATGATTTGAAGGAGTTAAAATGATGAGTTTAAGAGCTAGAATGATGATTTTAGGAAGTTAGAATGATGAATGAGATGGAAACATGGATTAAGAGGGTTAGAATGGTGGTTTAAACAAGTTTTGGGATGGTTTAATCTTGTAGAATGATTGTTTACGTAAAAATGATCTTTTAGCTAATTAGAACTATGAATCGTATTAGTTTAAAGTTAGCTAGGATGATGATTTAAGCCAATCAGAATAATGACTTAATTGAGAATGATTATTTAAGCTAGAATGATTTTAAGGTTAGAATGATGATTTTAGTTAGAATGATTACTTTAAGTTAAAATTATTATTAAAGTTAGTATGATAGCTTAAAATTGTTTGAATGATGATTAAATATAGAATGATAATTCAAGGTAAACAGAACTGTGGTTCAAGTTAGCGTGGTAGTACCTCCCTGGGGGTAGTACCTCCCTGGGGGTAGTACCTCCCTGGGGGTAGTACCTCCCTGGGGGTAGTACCTCCCTTTGGGTAGTACCTCCCTGGGGGTAGTACCTCCCTGGGGTAGTACATCCCTGGGGGTAGTACCTCCCTGGGGGTAGTACCTCCCTGGGGTAGTACCTTCCTGGGGGTAGTACTTCCCTGGGGGTAGTACCTCCCTGGGGGTAGTACCTCCCTGGGGGTAGTACCTCCCTGGGGGTAGTACCTCCCTGGGGGTAGTACCTCCCTGGGGGTAGTACCTCCCTGGGGGTAGTACCTCCCTGGGGGTAGTACCTCCCTGGGGGTAGTACCTCCCTGGGGGTAGTACCTCCCTGGGGGTAGTACCTCCCTGGGGGTAGTACCTCCCTGGGGGTAGTACCTCCCTGGGGGTAGTACCTCCCTGGGGGTAGTACCTCCCTGGGGGTAGTACCTCCCTGGGGGTAGTACCTCCCTGGGGGTAGTACCTCCCTGGGGTAGTACCTCCCTGGGGGTAGTACCTCCCTGGGGTAGTACCTCCCTGGGGGTAGTACCTCCCTGGGGGTAGTACCTCCCTGGGGTAGTACCTCCCTGGGGGTAGTACCTCCCTGGGGGTAGTACCTCCCTGGGGTAGTACCTCCCTGGGGGTAGTACCTCCCTGGGGGTAGTACCTCCCTGGGGGTAGTACCTCCCTGGGGGTAGTACCTCCCTGGGGGTAGTACCTCCCTGGGGGTAGTACCTCCCTGGGGGTAGTACCTCCCTGGGGTAGTACCTCCCTGGGGGTAGTACCTCCCTGGGGTAGTACCTCCCTGGGGGTAGTACCTCCCTGGGGGTAGTACCTCCCTGGGGGTAGTACCTCCCTGGGGGTAGTACCTCCCTGGGGGTAGTACCTCCCTGGGGGTAGTACCTCCCTGGGGGTAGTACCTCCCTGGGGGTAGTACCTCCCTGGGGTAGTACCTCCCTGGGGGTAGTACCTCCCTGGGGGTAGTACCTCCCTGGGGGTAGTACCTCCCTGGGGGTAGTACCTCCCTGGGGGTAGTACCTCCCTGGGGGTAGTACCTCCCTGGGGGTAGTACCTCCCTGGGGGTAGTACCTCCCTGGGGGTAGTACCTCCCAGGGGGTAGTACCTCCCTGGGGGTAGTACCTCCCTGGGGGTAGTACCTCCCTGGGGATAGTACCCCCCTGGGGGAAGTACCTCCCTGGGGTAGTACCTCCCTGGGGGTAGTACCTCCCTGGGGTAGTACCTCCCTGGGGTAGTACCTCCCTGGGGGTAGTACCCCCCTGGGGGTAGTACCTCCCTGGGGTAGTACCTCATTGGGGGTAGTACCTCCCTGGGGGTAGTACCTCCCTGGGGGTAGTACCTCCCTGGGGGTAGTACCTCCCTGGGGATAGTAGCCTCCTGGGGGTAGTACCTCCCTGGGGGTAGTACCTCCCTGGGGGTAGTACCTCCCTGGGGGTAGTACCTCCCTGGGGGTAGTACCTCCCTGGGGGTAGTACCTCCCTGGGGGTAGTACCTCCCTGGGGGTAGTACCTCCCTGGGGGTAGCACCTCCCTGGGGGTAGTACCTCCCTGGGGGTAGTACCTTCCTCAGGGTAGTACCTCCCTGGGAGTAGTACCTCCGTGGGGGTAGTACCTCCCTGGGGGTAGTACCTCCGTGGGGGTAGTACCTCCGTGGGGGTAGTACCTCCGTGGGGGTAGTACCTCCGTGCGGGTAGTACCTCCGTGGGGGTAGTACCTCCGTGGGGATAGTACCTCCGTGGGGGTAGTACCTCCCTGGGGGTAGTACCTCCGTGGGGGTAGTACCTTCCTGGGGGTAGTACCTCCCTGGGAGTAGTACCTCCCTGGGGGTAGTACCTCCGTGGGGGTAGTACCTTACTGAGGGTAGTACCTCCCTGGAGGTAGTACCTCCCTGGGGTAGTACCTCCCTGGGGATAGTACCCCCCTGGGGGTAGTACCTCCCTGGGGTAGTACCTCCCTGGGGGTAGTACCTCCCTGGGGTAGTACCTCCCTGGGGTAGTACCTCCCTGGGGGTAGTACCCCCCTGGGGGTAGTACCTCCCTGGGGTAGTACCTCCCTGGGGGTAGTACCTCCCTGGGGGTAGTACCTCCCTGGGGGTAGTACCTCCCTGGGGGTAGTACCTCCCTGGGGGTAGTACCTCCCTGGGGGTAGTACCTCCCTGGGGGTAGTACCTCCCTGGGGGTAGTACCTCCCTGGGGGTAGTACCTCCCTGGGGGTAGTACCTCCCTGGGGGTAGTACCTCCCTGGGGTAGTACCTCCCTGGGGGTAGTACCTCCCTGGGGGTAGTACCTCCCTGGGGGTAGTACCTCCCTGGGGGTAGTACCTCCCTGGGGATAGTACCTCCCTGGGGGTAGTACTTTCCCTGGGGTAGTACCTCCCTGGGGGTAGTACCTCCCTGGGGGTAGTACCTCCCTGGGGGTAGTACCTCCCTGGGGGTAGTACCTCCCTGGGGGTAGTACCTCCCTGGGGGTAGTACCTCCCTGGGGGTAGTACCTCCCTGGGGGTAGTACCTCCCTGGGGGTAGTACCTCCCTGGGGGTAGTACCTCCGTGGGGGTAGTACCTCCCTGGGGGTAGTACCTCCCTGGGGGTAGTACCTCCGTGGGGGTAGTACCTCCCTGGAGGTAGTACCTCCGTGGGGGTAGTACCTCCCTGAGGGTAGTACCTCCCTGGGGGTAGTACCTCCCTGGGGGTAGTACCTCCCTTTGGGTAGTTCCTCGGTGGGGGTGGTACCTTCCTGGGGGTAGTACATCCCTGGGGGTAGTACCTCCGTGGGGGTAGTACCTCCGTGGGGGTAGTACCTCCCCGGGGGTAGTGCCTCCCTGGGGTAGTACCTCCCTGGGGGTAGTACCGCCCTGGGGGTAGTACCTTCCTGGGGTAGTACCTCCCTGGGAGTAGTACTTCCCTGGGGGTAGTACCACCCTGGGGGTAATACCTCCCTGGGGGTAGTACCTCCGTGGGGGTAGTACCGCCCTGAGGGTTGTACTTTTCTGGGAGTAGTACCTCCCTGGGGGTAGTACTTCCCTGGGGTAGTACCTCCCTGGGGTTAGTACCTCCCTGGGGTAGTACCTCCCTTGGGGTAGTACTTTCCTGGGGTAGTACCTCCCTGGGGGTAGTACGTCCCTGGGGGTAGTACCACCCTGGGGGTAGTACCGCCCTGGGGGTAGTACCTTTCTGGGGTAGTACCTCCCTGGGGGTAGTACTTCCCAGGGGTAGTACCTCCCTGGGGGTAGTACCTCCCTGGGGGTACCACCCTGGGGGTAGTACCGCCCTGGGGGTAGTACCTTTCTGGGGTAGTACCTCCCTGGGGGTAGTACCACCCTGGGGGTAGTACCGCCCTGGGGGTAGTACCTTTCTGGGGTAGTACCTCCTTGGGGGTAGTACTTCCCAGGGGTAGTACCTCCCTGGGGGTAGTACCTCCCTGGGGTAGTACCTCCCTAGGGGTAGTACTTCCCTGGGGTAGTACCTCACTGGGGGTAGTACCTCCCTGGGGGTAGTACCTCCCTGGGGGTAGTACCTCCCTGGGGTAGTACCTTCCTGGGGATAGTACCTCCCTTGGGGTAGTACCTCCCTTTGGGTAGTTCCCTCCCTGGGGGTAGTACCTCCCTGGGGGTAGTACCTCCGTGGGGGTAGTACCTTCCTGGGGGTAGTACCTCCCTGGGGTAGTACCGCCCTGGGGGTAGTACTTCCCTGGGGTAGTACCTCCCTGGGGGTAGTACCTCCCTGGGAGTAGTACCTCCCTGGGGGTAATACCTCCCTGGGGGTAGTACCTTCCTGGGGGTAGTACTTCCCTGGGGGTAGTACTTCCCTGGGGTAGTACCTCCCTGGGGGTAGTACCTCCCTGGGGGTAGTACCTCCCTGGGGGTAGTATCTTCCTGGGGGTAGTACACTCATGGAAAGTAGTACCTACCTAGAGGGTAGTACCTTCCTGGAGGGTAGTACCTCCCTGGAGGGCAGTACCTCCCTGGAGAGTAGTACCTTCCTGGAGGGTAGTACCCCAGTGGAGGGTAGTACTTCCCTGAAGGGTAGTACCTCCCTGGAGGGTAGTACCTCCCTAGAGGGTAGTACCTCTCTGGATAACAGTACCTTCCTGGAGGGTAGTATCTCCCTGGAGGGTAGTATCTCCCTGAAGGACAGTATCTCTCTGAAGGACAGTATCTCCCTGAAGGACAGTACCTCTCTGAAGGACAGTATGTCCCTGTAGGACAGTATCTCCCTGAAGGACAGTATCTCTCTGAAGGACTTCCCTGAAGGACAGTACTTCCCTGAAGGGCAGTACCTCCCTGAAGGACAATATCTCTCTGAAGGACAGTATCTCCCTGGAGGACAGTACCTCTCTGGAGGACAGTATCTCCCTGGAGGACAGTATCTCTCTGAAGGACAGTATCTCCCTGGGGGAGTACTGGGGTAGTACCTCTCTGAAGGACAGTATCTCCCTGGAGGACAGTACCTCTCTGGAGGACAGTATCTCCCTGAAGGACAGTACCTCTCTGGAGGACAGTATCTCCCTGGAGGACAGTATCTCTCTGAAGGACAGTATCTCCCTGGAGGACAGTACCTCTCTGGAGGACAGTATCTCCCTGGAGGACAGTATCTCTCTGAAGGACAATATCTCCCTGGAGGACAGTACCTCTCTGAAGGACAGTATCTCCCTGAAGGACAGTATCTCCCTGAAGGACAGTATCTCTCTGAAGGACAGTATCTCCCTGAAGGACAGTATCTCCCTGAAGGACAGTATCTCTCTGAAGGACAGTATCTCCCTGGAGGACAGTACCTCTCTGGAGGACAGTACCGCCCTGGAGGACAGTACCTCTCTGGAGGACAGTACCGCCCTGGAGGACAGTACCTCTCTGGAGGACAGTACCTCCCTGGAGGACAGTATCTCCCTGGAGGACAGTATCTCCCTGGAGGACAGTATCTCCCTGGAGGACAGTACCTCTCTGAAGGACAGTATCTCCCTGAAGGACAGTATCTCCCTGAAGGACAGTATCTCTCTGGAGGACAGTATCTCTCTGAAGGACAGTATCTCCCTGAAGGACAGTATCTCTCTGGAGGACAGTATCTCCCTGAAGGACAGTACCTCTCTGAAGGACAGTATCTCCCTGGAGGACAGTACCTCTCTGAAGGACAGTATCTCCCTGGAGGACAGTATCTCTCTGAAGGACAGTATCTCCCTGAAGGACAGTACCTCTCTGGAGGACAGTATCTCCCTGAAGGACAGTACCTCTCTGAAGGACAGTATCTCCCTGGAGGACAGTACCTCTCTGAAGGACAGTATCTCCCTGGAGGACAGTACCTCTCTGAAGGACAGTATCTCCCTGGAGGACAGTACCTCTCTGGAGGACAGTACCGCCCTGGACAATAGTGGTAATGACAATATTAATAATCCTTAATGACAATGACAATAATAGCATTGATAATTACACAAACAATAGCCATCATTAACAAATAATAATAGTCTGGTTAATTGGCCACAACAGTGGCGAAACAATGGGCGAAATGTAATTTTTACAGAATTTTTATTTTTGTCTTCTACAATCTCTCAAGTCGAGCATAGAGCAGAAAAGAGCAAGGTAGAGCCTTGTAGAGCTTTAATCAAGTCATGTGTCACTCTGTAGAGCTTTATCAAGTCATCTGTCACTCTGTAGAGCTGTTATCTTAGGTCTAAGATATGTCACTATTCGCCTCCTTACAGGATGCCACCAACAATGGTCTACTAAACCCAGGTACCTATTTACTAAATGGTGAACAGAGGCAGCAGGTGATAGGGACTGTTATACCCAGGCACCTATTTACTGTTAGGTGAACGAGGGTAGCAGGAACCAGGGGACCGACGTCAAAGAACCTATTTACTGTTACTCAGGAGCAACATTTGTAAGGATACCAACACCTGGGTACCTATTTACTGCTAGGTGACCATAAGTTTCTAGTGCTTAGGTACTGCTGGGTGCAACAGATGTAAGGAGACTGATCACCCTGGTACCTTGTGACTACTAGGTGCAGCAGGTATAAGAAGACTAATCACCCAGTTACCTAGTGAGTGCTAGGTGCAGCAGGTATAAGGAGACTAATCACCCAGGTACCTAGTGACTACTAGGTGCAGCAGGTATAAGAAGACTAATCACCCAGGTACCTAGTGAGTGCTAGGTGCAGCAGGTATAAGGAGACTAATCACCCAGGTACCTAGTGACTGCTAGGTGCAGCAGGTATAAGGAGACTAATCACCCAGGTACCTAGTGACTGCTAGGTGCAGCAGGTATAAGAAGACTAATCACCCAGGTGCCTAGCGACTGCAAGGTGCAGCAGGTATAAGGAGACTAATCACCCAGGTACCTAATGACTCCTAGGTGCAACAGGTATAAGGAGACTAATCACCCAGGTACCTAATGACTGCTAAGTGCAGCAGGTATAAGGAGACTAATCACCCAGGTACCTAATGACTCCTAGGTGCAACAGGTATAAGGAGACTAATCACCCAGGTACCTAATGACTCCTAGGTGCAGCAGGTATAAGGAGACTAATCACCCAGGTACCTAGTGACTACTAGGTGACCAGGATACAAACACACACACACAGGTATCAATTTCCTTTCAGATGACCAAGAAATCTAACCCATTTCCCTACGGTTGTGACCTGAACGTTATACACTAACATCTTGCCGTACGTTCCACCTGTCCGTCTGAACGTAAATAATCGGATTATCACCGATATCATCCCAGTTA
>NC_091304.1:929797-932297 GCF_038502225.1 Cherax quadricarinatus | reverse complement strand
AGTGGCACGAAAGAGTCAAAGAGGCATCACCAGACATCATAGCGATCACAGAAACCAAGCTTACAGGTATGATAACAGATGCCATTTTTCCAGCAGGATCCCAGATCCTGAGAAAAGACAGAAGGAACAGGGGATGAGGAGGAGTGGCATTGCTGATCAAACACCGATGGAATTTTGATGAGCTGGAGAGAGGAGACAGCGGAGAAGAAAGTGATTACATAGCGGAAACGCTTCACTCTGGTGATCCCAAGGTGATAATTGCAGTGATGTTTAACCCACCACAGAACAGCAGGAGGCCAAGGCAAGAGTATGACGAGAGCAATAGAGCAATGGTTGACACACTGGCTGCAGTGGCGAGAAGAGCTCATGCATGCAGGGCAAAGCTCCTGATCATGGGCGACTTTAACCACAAGGAGATCGAATGGGAGAACTTGGAGCCACATGGGGGCCAAGATACATGGAGGGCTAAGATGATGGAGGTGGTACTGGAAAACTTCATGTACCAACACGTAAGGGACACTACAAGAGAGAGAGGAGAGGATGAACCAGCAAGACTGGACTTAGTATTCACCTTGAGTAGTGCAGATATTGAGGACATCACATATGAAAGACCCCTTGGGGCCAGCGATCATGTGGTTTTGAGCTTTGAATACACAGTAGAACTACAAGTGGAGGGGGAAGCAGGAACCTTCAAGGTAGAATCGACTCGGAACAGGATCCTGCAGGAGAAAGCACAATTAAGGGACATGCCGGCATACAGGAAGGTGTATCTCGACCGTGACAGAACACAAGCAGAAAGGTAGAAACAGAGAGAGATGGTACAAAGGCGAAAGGAGGAAAGAGAGGGGATGGAGAAGACAGACACTAGATCCCAGACACAGGAAGATCAAATACAGCCTCCCTCACAACTTCCTATAGAAGCCTCCCAACCAGGTCAACCCCAGTGCAACCAAACACTCTAAACCAAAACACCCATGCCATATCCAATGCCCCCACCCACTGCATTACAAACTCCACCCCCACAGCAACCACCCATAGTTCCTTGTCACGTCTCCCACTTCCCCAACCCCAGTACACCTCCCAGACCACAATCTTAGAAAAGAAGTTGAAGGTGTGGTATACAAATGCAGATGGAATAACAAATAAGAATGAGGAGTGGCACAAAAGAATCAAGGAGACATCCCCAGACATAATAGCACTCACAGAAACAAAACTCACCAGAATAATAACAGATTCAATCTTTCCACCCGGATATCAAATCCTCGGGAAAGACAGAGGGAGGAGAGGGGGAGGAGGAGTTGCACTGCTCATTAAAAACCAGTGGGGGGTTGAGAAAATGGAAGGAATGGATGGCACGGGCGAAAGGGACTACTTAGTAGGAACAATCCAGTCTGAGGGACATAAGGTGATAATTGCAGTAATGTACAACCCACCACAGAACTGCAGGAGGCCAAGAGAAGAATACGATGAGAGCAACAGAGCAATGGTCGACACACTAGCCGAGGTGGCCAGGAGAGCACACATGGGGGGAGCAAAGTTACTAGTTATGGGTGATTTCAATCACAAGGAGATTGACTGGGAAAACCTGGAGCCCCATGGGGGTGGTGAAACATGGAGAGCCAAGATGATGGATGTGGTACTGGAAAACCTCATGCATCAACATGTTAGAGACACTACCAGAGAGAGAGGAGAGGATGAACCAGCAAGACTGGACCTTGTATTCACCTTGAGTAGCTCTGACATCGAGGATATCATGTATGAAAGGCCCCTGGGAGCTAGTGATCATGTGGTTCTGTGCTTCGACTACATAGTTGAGCTCCAAGTGGAGAGAGCAGCAGGAATAGGGTGGGAAAAAAAAAACTACAAAAGGGGGAACTACTCAGGCTTGAGGAACTTCTTTCAAGACATTCAGTGGGAGAGGGAACTGACAGGAAAACCAGTACAAGAAATGATGGATTATGTGGCAACAAAATGCAAGGAGGCAGAGGAGAGGTTTGTTCCTAAGGGAAACAGAAATAATGGGAAGAACAGAACGAGTCCTTGGTTCACCCAAAGGTGTAGGGAGGCAAAAACTAGGTGTACTAGAGAATGGAAAAGGTACAGAAGACAGAGAACTCAGGAAAATAAAGAGATTAGCCGAAGAGTCAGAAACGAATATGCACAGATAAGAAGGGAGGCTCAGCGGCAATACGAAAATGACATAGCTTCGAAAGTCAAGACTGACCCGAAGCTGTTGTACAGCCACATCAGGAGGAAAGCAACAGTCAAGGACCAGGTAATCAGACTGAGGAAGGGTGATGGGGAATTCACAAGAAACGACCGGGAGGTATGTCAGGAGCTCAACATGAGATTTAAAGAAGTATTTACAGTGGAAACCAGTAGGACTCCAGGAAATCAGAGCAGGGGGGTGCACCAGCAAGTGCTGGATGAGGTACATATAACCAAGGAGGAGGTGAAGAAGCTGCTATGCGAACTTGACACCTCAAAGGCGGTGGGACCA
>NC_091304.1:909797-917297 GCF_038502225.1 Cherax quadricarinatus | reverse complement strand
AGGATGATCAAGTTTCAATAAAGAATTTACCAGGACCTTAAAATGTGCAAACTTAATAACAAATTCAATTATCGGTTACTTTTATTAAGTTGGTCAACCTTATTATTCCATCAATAAAGTACTTTGTGGGCTCCTCTTCATATTTATTTATGTCAGTTTTATTTATCTTTTGAGTTCAGTTTATTCTGGAATCTTTACTGGGTGTTTCTTTTATTTTGTCAGAAATTTATTTACAAATTTATTCTTCCCGGAACTTCAAGGGAATAAAGGAGTTTTATTCTTTTTTTAAGATGGTGTTGAGTGTGTTTTATTGTTCTGGTGGTTAAACGTGAGGAGCACTGCAGCGGGCCTACTGGCCAATGCTAGGCAGGTCCAAGTTACCTACTGGCTCATGTTAGGCAGGTCCAAGTTACCTACTGGCCCATGTTAGGCAGGTCCAAGTTACCTACTGGCTCATGTTAGGCAGGTCCAAGTTACCTACTAGCCTATGTTAGGCAGGTCCAAGTTACCTACTGGCCCATGTTAGGCAGGTCCAAGTTGCAAAATAACAAAAAAAGGCACAATACCGTGACTGGAACGATACACAAATAACCCGTACATGAAAGAGAGAAGCTTACGACGACGTTTCGGTCCGAGTTGGACTTGTGACTATGTCAATGGACCAAGTCGGACCGAAACGTCGTCGTAAGCTTCTCTCTTTTATGTGCGGGTTATTTGTGTATCCAAGTTACCTACTGGCCGGACCTTCACACTTAAAGGACCCCAGGAGAGAAGAGATTCTGCCAGTCTGAGGTGACGGAGGAGAGAGAGAGATCCGTTGCTGGAGAGAACTGGCGGTTTCTTGAAGAGAACTGACGGTATCTTGAAGAGAACTGACGGTATCTTGAAGAGAACTGACGGTATCTTGAAGAGAACTGGCGGTTTCTTGAAGAGAACTGACGGTATCTTGAAGAGAACTGACGGTATCTTGAAGAGAACTGACGGTATCTTGAAGAGAACTGGCGGTTTCTTGAAGAGAACTGACGGTATCTTGAAGGGAACTGGCGGTTTCTTGAAGAGAACTGATGGTATCTTGAAGGGAACTGGCAGAATCTTGAAGAGAACTGGCGGTTTCTTGAAGAGAACTGATGGTATCTTGAAGAGAACTGACGGTATCTTGAAGAGAACTGACGGTATCTTGAAGGGAACTGGCGGTTTCTTGAAGAGAACTGACGGTATCTTGAAGAGAACTGACGGTATCTTGAAGAGAACTGGCGGTTTCTTGAAGAGAACTGACGGTATCTTGAAGGGAACTGGCGGTTTCTTGAAGAGAACTTATGGTATCTTGAAGGGAACTGGCGGTTTCTTGAAGAGAACTTATGGTATCTTGAAGGGAACTGGCGGTTTCTTGAAGAGAACTGATGGTATCTTGAAGGGAACTGGCAGAATTTTGAAGAGAACTGACGGTATCTTGAAGAGAACTGACGGTTCCTTAAAAAAATTTTTTAACTTATTACGAAGAAAATTCTTGGCACCTTCAGGAAGTCAGGAGGTCAGAAGGTCAGGAGGTCAGAAGGTCAGGAGGTCAGAAGGTCAGGAGGTCAGAAGGTCAGGAGGTCAGAAGGTCAGAAGGTCAGGAAGTCAGAAAGTCAGAAGGCCAGAAGGTCAGGAGGTCAGAAGGTCAGGAGGTCAGAAGGTCAGAAGGTCAGGAAGTCAGAAAGTCAGGAGGCCAGAAGGTCAGGAAGTCAGAAGGTCAGGAGGTCAGAAGGTCAGGAGGTCAGAAGATCAGGAGGTCAGAAGGCCAGGAGGTCAAAAGTTCAGGAAGTCAAAAGAACAGGAAATCAGGGGGTCAGGAGGTCAGGGGGTCAGGAGGTCAGAAGGTCAAGCGGTCAGGAAAACAGGAGGTCAGGAGGTCGGAAGGTCAGGAGGTCAGGAGGTCAGGAGGTCAAGTCAGCAGATCAGGAGGTTAGCAGATCAGGAAGTCAGGAAGTCAGGAGGTCAGGAGGACCATGAGTGTAGTGAGGAACGCAGCAAAGTGGGAACAGCATCTTAATAGTGAGTGAGGGAGAAGCTTAACCATCTATAGCAACGACTCTGTCAATGAGGACACTAATTCTCCTCCAAGAGAGAAGATAGAGAGGAGAGAGAGAGAGAGAGAGAGAGAGAGAGAGAGAGAGAGAGAGAGAGAATAATTTCACAGCAGATGACAAAGTTTTTCGACTAACACTCACTACTTTGTGACCGTCAATATGGCTTCAGAAAAGGTTAATCTGCTGCTGATCTGTTCTTAAACTTCTCCACTAAGTGGCACCAGTCACTGGATGAATCCAAAGTCAACTGTGTAGTAACACCGGACATTACTGGTGCTATCGACCGAGTATGGCACCAGGGACTCTTGGCACAACTGCAAGCACTGGGAATTGCAGGCTCTACACTATGTCTCCTCAGTGATTATCGTCATGGTAGATCTCTAAGCGTAGTACTCAATGAGACCGAGTCAGCAAGACATCCTATTGGGGCAAGTGTTCCACAGGAACGCGTGCTTGGGCCATTGTTATGGAATGTCTACTTCAGTGACCTCTTTCATCTCATCCCGAAATTCCATGCATGTGCAAACGACTGTACTCTGACATTTACTTATTCAAGAGAGGACATGCCAGCTGCTCTAAGTTACATCAATCACCAGCTAAGAGCTATATTACCCTGGGTAAACGATGGCAGGTCACATTTGCTCTTGAGAAAACACAAATGACGACGTTCTGTAGGCACCATGATGGTAATGCTGGAGCAGTAGTAAATATGAGAGAGTGTTGGTACCCGGGGACGAAGTTGAAATCCTTGGGGGGAAATCGGACTCCAAACTGACCATGAAGAACCATGTTGTAAATCTTGCAAACAAGGCGGCCAGGAACCTTACAGCACTTCGATATATCTCGTAATTGTTCAACAGTAGAGGTTGCAAGATTCTGTACGAGACACAAGTATGATCACACCTTGAGTTTGCTCTACTTTCTTGGACTGCCTGCCCCTCATCTCATCTGCGACTTCTTGACAGAGTAGAAAATAAAGCTAGACGCCTCATCTCTCGCCTGGATCCAGCATGGATAGATCTGTCATTTCAGCAGAGCTTTCAGCACCAGAGGGACGTGGATGGCCTTACTGTTATGTACATGGCCAGTGTTGTCAGAGCACCACGCTTGGCTCCACTCCGAGGACAGCGAGAAGTGAGCTTCTACACAACAAGACGGGCAGCAAGCACTAACTTCACTCTGTACCCTTCTCCATATTTGTATGTCTCATAACAAGAAAAAAGGCTTTTAAATGAGCTGATGTAGGTAACAGCTCTTAGCTAGTAAATAAAGTTAGGAATCCCTAACCTAACCTTGTGAAACCCTGTGTGAAAACAAAGAGAGAAGAATAAGTTTGTGTGTTGCTGGAGATGATGTGAGATATTCACCTTCACCTAACACATTACTACTAAGATCAAGAGCGTAGATCAGCAGTGCCGGACACACAACAACCCCACACACATGGACTCATGCATCTCTTAAATGATAAAAATAAAAATAAATCGCATCCGAATATAATGGAAAATTGCTTTCTGCATACTTTCTAATGGCTTTCTGCATACTTTCTAATGGCTTTCTGCATACTTTCTAATGGCTTTCTAAACACTTTCTTAGACACTTTCTAAGTATTTTATAAATATTTTTTTAAATTCTTTCTAAATACTTTCTAGACACCTTATAAGGACTTTCTAAATAAGTACTGAATACTTTTTAAATGCAATATAAATACTTTCTACATATTTAATAAATACTATACAAACTTTTTAGCCATTTTTTAAATGATTTTAACCACACTATATTCTCAAAATTCTTTCTAAATTTTTCAAAAGGATTTCTAAATACTTTCAAACTGATTTATATTTATTATTCAGAGCTTGTTATGTGAACCCTTTGTCACTGCATCCCAGTTAGCTTTCTAACTGTTTCTAAGTACTTTCTCTTTGTCTCGGAAAACTTCTTGAACGTGTTCCAGTATTTTTTCCTACAACCTTAGAAGTTAACTTTTAGATTATGTTAAATTTCTCTTGGAATACTTTCCAATTCTCCTCGAAATACTTTCTAATTGTTTTCTTAAATGCTTTCCAATGCCTTTCTAAATTTTCTTTTCATTTTTTGTTTTGCAAAGGAATACCAAACGTTTTATAAGCTTACCCCGAATACTTTCTAATACTTTGTAAGTACTTGTTAAATACTTTCCATGCCCTTTTTAACTTTGGCTTTCTAAAGCCTTTCTAAATACTTTTTAAATGTTTCTAAAGCCTTTCTAAATACTTTCCAAATGATTTATAATAGGTTTCTAAATACTTATATATATTTTTAATGCAGTACACTTTCTACTTTCTATCAAAGACATTTTTAATGCTTTTCGACTTAGATTGAAACTCTAAGAGTTAACCTGGACGTCCATTGTCTGCGAGACTGACTGCAGAATGCGCAACCTGCGTCCTGCCTTGACATTCACTCGGACAACGCATATATTAATGATTAATTCAGGTCACAATTTAGTGGTATTGAAGGATACTGCCACCGTGTGTGTGTGTGTGTGTGTGTGTGTGTGTGTGTGTGTGTGTGTGTGTGTGTGTGTGTGTGTGTGTGTGTGTGTGTGTGTGTGTCTGTGTGTGTGTGTGTGTGTGTGTGTGTGTGTGTGTGTGTGTGTGTGTGTGTGTGTGTGTGTGTGTGTGTGTCTGTGTGTGTGTGTGTGTGTGTGTGTGTGTGTGTGTGTGTGTATGTGTGTGTACTCACCTAGTTGTACTCACCTAGTTGAGGTTGCGGGGGTCGAGTCCGAGCTCCTGGCCCCGCCTCTTCACTGATCGCTACTAGGTCACTCTCCCTGAGCCGTGAGCTTTATCATACCTCTGCTTAAAGCTATGTATGGATCCTGCCTCCACTACATCGCTTCCCAAACTATTCCACTTACTGACTACTCTGTGGCTGAAGAAATACTTCCTAACATCCCTGTGATTCATCTGTGTCTTCAGCTTCCAACTGTGTCCCCTTGTTACTGTGTCCAATCTCTGGAACATCCTGTCTTTGTCCACCTTGTCAATTCCTCTCAGTATTTTGTATGTCGTTATCATGTCCCCCTATCTCTCCTGTCCTCCAGTGTCGTCAGGTTGATTTCCCTTAACCTCTCCTCGTAGGACATACCTCTTAGCTCTGGGACTAGTCTTGTTGCAAACCTTTGCACTTTCTCTAGTTTCTTTACGTGCTTGGCTAGGTGTGGGTTCCAAACTGGTGCCGCATACTCCAATATGGGCCTAACGTACACGGTGTACAGGGTCCTGAATGATTCCTTATTAAGATGTCGGAATGCTGTTCTGAGGTTTGCTAGGCGCCCATATGCTGCAGCAGTTATTTGGTTGATGTGCGCTTCAGGAGATGTGCCTGGTGTTATACTCACCCCAAGATCTTTTTCCTTGAGTGAGGTTTGTAGTCTCTGGCCCCCTAGACTGTACTCCGTCTGCGGTTTTCTTTGCCCTTCCCCAATCTTCATGACTTTGCACTTGGTGGGATTGAACTCCAGGAGCCAATTGCTGGACCAGGTCTGCAGCCTGTCCATATCCCTTTGTAGTTCTGCCTGGTCTTCGATCGAGTGAATTCTTCTCATCAACTTCACGTCATCTGCAAACAGGGACACCTCAGAGTCTATTCCTTCCGTCATGTCGTTCACAAATACCAGAAACAGCACTGGTCCTAGGACTGACCCCTGCGGTACCCCGCTGGTCACAGGTGCCCACTCTGACACCTGTGTGTGTGTGTGTGTGTGTGTGTGTGTGTGTGTGTGTGTGTGTGTGTGTGTGTGTGTGTGTGTGTGTGTGTGTGTGTGTGTGTGTACTCACCTAGTTGTACTCACCTAGTTGAGGTTGCGGGGGTCGAGTCCGAGCTCCTGGCCCCGCCTCTTCACTGATCGCTACTAGGTCACTCTCCCTGAGCCGTGAGCTTTATCGTACCTCTGCTTAAAGCTATGTATGGATCCTGCCCCCACTACATCGCTTCCCATACTATTCCACTTACTGACTACTCTGTGGCTGAAGAAATACTTCCTAACATCCCTGTGATTCATCTGTGTCTTCAGCTTCCAACTGTGTCCCCTTGTTACTGTGTCCAATCTCTGGAACATCCTGTTTTTGTCCACCTTGTCAATTCCTCTCAGTATTTTGTATGTCGTTATCATGTCCCCCCTATCTCTCCTGTCCTCCAGTGTCGTCAGGTTGATTTCCCTTAACCTC
The DNA here is from genome assembly GCF_038502225.1 of Cherax quadricarinatus. Lineage (NCBI taxonomy): Eukaryota > Metazoa > Arthropoda > Malacostraca > Decapoda > Parastacidae > Cherax > Cherax quadricarinatus. Next base: position 911,020 of record NC_091304.1, on the reverse strand, counting down.
TCCTCGTAGGACATACCTCTTAGCTCTGGGACTAGTCTTGTTGCAAACCTTTGCACTTTCTCTAGTTTCTTTACGTGCTTGGCTAGGTGTGGGTTCCAAACTGGTGCCGCATACTCCAATATGGGCCTAACGTATACGGTGTACAGGGTCCTGAACGATTCCTTATTAAGATGTCGGAATGCTGTTCTGAGGTTTGCTAGGCGCCCATATGCTGCAGCAGTTATTTGGTTGATGTGCGCTTCAGGAGATGTGCCTGGTGTTATACTCACCCCAAGATCTTTTTCCTTGAGTGAGGTTTGTAGTCTCTGACCCCCTAGACTGTACTCCGTCTGCGGCCTTCTTTGCCCTTCCCCAATCTTCATGACTTTGCACTTGGTGGGATTGAACTCCAGGAGCCAATTGCTGGACCAGGTCTGCAGCCTGTCCAGATCCCTTTGTAGTTCTGCCTGGTCTTCGATCGAGTGTATTCTTCTCATCAACTTCACGTCATCTGCAAACAGGGACACCTCAGAGTCTATTCCTTCCGTCATGTCGTTCACAAATACCAGAAACAGCACTGGTCCTAGGACTGACCCCTGCGGGACCCCGCTGGTCACAGGTGCCCACTCTGACACCTCGCCACGTACCATGACTCGCTGCTGTCTTCCTGACAAGTATTCCCTGATCCATTGTAGTGCCTTCCCTGTTATCCCTGCTTGGTTCTCCAGTTTTTGCACCAATCTCTTGTGTGGAACTGTGTCAAACGCCTTCTTGCAGTCCAAGAAAATGCAATCCACCCACCCCTCTCTCTCTTGTCTTACTGCTGTCACCATGTCATAGAACTCCAGTAGGTTTGTGACACAGGATTTCCCGTCCCTGAAACCATGCTGGCTGCTGTTGATGAGATCATTCCTTTCTAGGTGTTCCACCACTCTTCTCCTGATAATCTTCTCCATGATTTTGCATACTATACATGTCAGTGACACTGGTCTGTAGTTTAATGCTTCATGTCTGTCTCCTTTTTTAAAGATTGGGACTACATTTGCTGTCTTCCATGCCTCAGGCAATCTCCCTGTTTTGATAGATGTATTGAATATTGTTGTTAGGGGTACACATAGCGCCTCTGCTCCCTCTCTCAATACCCATGGGGAGATGTTATCTGGCCCCATTGCCTTTGAGGTATCTAGCTCACTCAGAAGCCTCTTCACTTCTTCCTCGGTTGTGTGCACTGTGTCCAGCACTTG
>NC_091304.1:897297-907297 GCF_038502225.1 Cherax quadricarinatus | reverse complement strand
TTACTGCTAACCAGAACTCCTAAATCCTTTTCGCAATCAGTAGTATTAAGATCTACATTATTTAGTTTATATGTGGCATGGTTATTTAACTGTCCAACATTTAGAACTTTGCATTTGTCAATATTAAACTGCATCTGCCACTTCTCCGACCATTGCATCAGTCTATTCAAATCATCTTGCAGTGCTCTAGTGTCAATTCATTAGAATGAATTGGATGGCCTATTTTGGTGTCACCAGCAAATTTGCTTATGTCGCTATTTATTCCCTCATCTATGTCGTTTATGTAAATTGTGAACAACAACGGGCCCAACACTGACCCCTGAGGAACACCGTTTGTGACGTACCCCCATTCTGATTTCACCCAATTCATGCAAACTCTCTGCTGCCTATTTGTCAGCCATGCCTCTACCCAGGAAAAAATTTATCCTCCTATTCCGTGTGCCTTAAGTTTCCTCAATAGCCTCTGATGTGGAACTCTATCGAAAGCCTTACTGAAGTCCATATACACAATATCATATTCATTACCATGATCTACCTCCTCAAACACCTTAGTGAAAAAAGTTAGTAAATTCGTAAGGCAGGAACGCCCCTTTGTAAAACCGTGTTGAGATTCATTAATCAATCTGTGCCTATCAAGATGGCTACGAATTGCTTCGGCAATTATTGATTCCATAAATTTTCCCACTATGGAGGTAAGGCTTATTGGTCTATAGTTCGAAGCCAAGGACCCGTCACCTGCCTTGTAAATAGGTATTACATTTGTCATTTTCCACTTATCAGGCACTATGCCAATTTGTAGTGATATGTTAAAAAGATTAGCCAAAGGTATTACCTGGAGTTTACCTGGAGAGAGTTCCGGGGGTCAACGCCCCCGCGGCCCGGTCTGTGACCAGGCCTCCTGGTGGATCAGAGCCTGATCAACCAGGCTGTTGCTGCTGGCTGCACGCAAACCAACGTACGAGCCACAGCCCGGCTGATCAGGAATGCTAAGTTCCTCTTTACATTCCTTTAACACCCTTGCAAACAGTTCATCAGGGCCTGGAGATTTGCTAGGCTTTAGTTTCTCTATTTGTCTGAGGACCTTGTCACCAGTTACCCCAATCGTACATAGTTTATTATCCTGTTCTACATAATCTGTTATTTCAGGAATATCGCTAGTATTTTCCTGGGTGAAAACTGAGAGGAAGTAGGTATTGAGAATTTTACATATATCCTTATCACTGTCAGTGATCTGACCAGAGTTACTCTTAAGTGGGCCAATCTTGTCCCTAATCTTACTTCTGTATACCTGAAAGAACCCTTTTGGGTTAGTCTTTGAATCCCTTGCGACCTTAGCCTCATAATCCCTTTTTGCTTTTCTTATTCCTTTCTTTATTTTTCTCTTTAATTGAATATATTGATTTCTTAACTGTTCATCCCCTCTTGTGATACGCCTATATATGCCTTTCTTTTGACCAGTGAGATGTTTTAATCTATTGTTCATCCATTTGGGATCATTTTTGTTAGATCTAATTTCCCTACTCAGAACAAAAGTTGTCTGGGCAGCTAGAACTATGCTCTGAAAAACGTCATATTGGCAACCAAGATCACCTACCTGACCCATAGTCAGGACATAACAATTTAGCCCACCCAGGTAATTTTTCAGTCCCATGAAGTCGACCAAGCAAAAATCTGGGACAGAGATTTGATTGCAGTTATCTGGGTAATTCCATGATATATTAAAACTAAGTGATTTGTGATCACTTTCCTCAAGCTCATCATTAACCTCAAGATTATTAATTAGTGAATCTTTGTTGGCAAGAACCAAGTCAAGCAGATTGTTTCCTCTAGTTGGTTCTGTCACAACCTGTTCTAAAAAGCAATCCTGAACCGTATCAAGAAAGTCACTAGACTCAAGATTTCCTGTCATATTGTTCCAATCAATTTGTCTAAAGTTAAAATCTCCCATTATCACAACATTTTCATATCTAGATGCCTTATGAATTTCGTCCCATAACAGCTTACTGCACTCCCTATCAAAGTTTGGGGGCCTATAAATCACACCCAAAATTAATTTGTCACGTTCCTCGAGAAACTGTAGCCAAACAGATTCTGTGTTCGATGTTTCTAATCTTATATCATGTCTAAGACAACAATTTAAATTTTTTCTGACATACATCGCCACTCCACCACGCTTCCTGTTGACCCTATCAGCGTGGAATAGTTTATAACTCTGTATGTTGCATTCAGAAGGCATTTCTCTATCTTTCAGGTTAAACTAGGTCTCTCTTATACCAATAATATCTATATTACCTGCACTTGCAAGTAATCTTAGCTCATCTATCTTATTTCTTAGACTCCTACTATTTGTATAGTAAACCTTAAGGGAGCTAGTCACTCGTTGCCCTCTACTATCTTTCTTTCTTTGTTGATCAATTGATTTGCCATTACTAGCAACTTTATTCTGAATATTGTCTTTTAAACATATCCCTGAGGTATCCCGGTAATAACTGCTGTTTTTAACCCTAATGCTGCAGCCTGATTGTTTCCCACAAACACCCATACCTCTATAATCTATCAGTTTAAATTCCTAGACAAGTCATCAATTACCCTCTCAATTGAATTGGCTAGTGCAACCACTCCATCCCCAGAGAGATGAACCCCATCCCTTGCATACATATCACATTTGCCAAAGAATAGGCCCCAGTTATCAATGAATGGGATTACAAGTTCCTTGCAGCACCTGTCTAGCCAGCAATTTATACCAATTGCCCTAGACATCCATTCATTGCCCACTCCCTTTCTAGGCAAGATGCTACATATGACTGGGATCCCTCCCTTAGACCTAACTACTTCTATGGCTGACCTGTACTTATCCAGCAGCTCCTCTCTCCTGCCCTTCCCAATGTCATTACCCCCAGCACTAAGACAGATAATGGGCTTGTTCCCATTACCTGGCATAATATTATCCAACCTGCTGACTATGTCACCAACACCAGCTCCAGGAAGGCATACTCTCTGTCTGACCTTTCTGTCTCTGTTACAAAATGCACGGTCCATATATCTTACCTGAGAATTGCCTACTATTAAAATATTCTTACCTTGATTAGCAGGGGAATCAGTGGTACCTTCAACCTCACTAACTACTGAATTACACTCGTCTTGGAGAACAGAGAATCGATTTCCTACCTTCACATCTTCTCTATTAACTCTCCTCATCTTCCTTCTTCCTGAACTGTGAACCACTTGCCACTTAAAGTGGCTGCCACTGTCACTGCTGGTGACCATTTCCTCCTTACCAGCTAAATCCTTCTCAAATTCTCTCCCAAACTCATCTATGCGAAGCTTCAGCCTCCTATTTTTCTCCTGAAGAAGTAGAATCTCCTTCTTCAACACCTGAACCTGAGATTCTAAAACACTACAACAAGCCATGGTGCTTGGTAACAGCCCACGCTAACCTTTGCACTTTCTCAAGCTTCCTTATGTGCTTGGCTAGGTGTGGATTCCAAACAGGTGCTGCATACTCCAATATTGGCCTAATGAACACATTGTAAAGGGTCCTGAACAATTCCTTATTGAGATGCCAGAATGGTGTTCTTAGGTTAGCTAGGCGCCCGTATGCTGCAGCAGTTATTTGGTTGATGTGTGCCTCAGGACATGTGCCTGGTGTTATACTCACTCCAAGATCCTTTTCCTAGAGTGAGGTTTGTAGTCTCTGGCCCCCTAGACTGTGCTCTGTCTGTGGTCTTCTTTGTCCTTCCCCAATCTTCAGGATTTTGCACTTGGTAGGGTTGAACTCCAGGAGCCAGTTGCTGAACCAGGCCTGCAGCCTGTCTATATCCCTTTGTACTTCTGCCTGGTCCTCGTCCGATTGAATTCTTCTCATCAACTCCACGTCATCTGCAAACAGGGACACTTCTGAGTCTATTCCTTCCTTCATGTCGTTCACAAATACCAGAAACAGCCCCGGATCTAGTACTGACGCCTGTGGAACCCCGCTCGTCACAGGTGCCCACTGTGACACTTCACCACTTACCATGACTCATTGTTGCCTCCCTGTCAGGTATTCCCTGATCCATTGCAGTGCCTTCTCTGTTATCCCTGCCTTGTTCTCCAGCTTTTACACTAATCTCTTGTGTGGAACTGTGTCAAACCCCTTCTTACAGTCCAAGAAAATGCAATCTACCCACCCCTCTCTTTCTTGTCTTACTGCTGTCACCCTGTCATTGAACTCCAGTAGGTTTGAGACACAGTATTTCTCCTCTCTGATACCGTGCTGGCTGTCGCTGATAAACTCATCCCTTTCTAGGTGCTTCACAGCTCATCTCCTGATAATCTTCTCCATGACTTTGCATACTATACATGTCAGTAACACTGGTCTGTAATTTAGTGCTTCGTGTCTGTCGCCTTTTTTTAAAAATTGGGATTACATTTGCTGTCTTCCATACCTCAGGTAGTCACCCTGTTTCGATAGATGTGTTAAAGATTGTTATTTATGGTAAACTTGGCGCCTCTGTTCCCTCTCTCAGGACCCATGGAGAGATGTTATGCAGTCCCATCGCCTTTGAGGTATCTTAGCAGCCTCTTCACTTGTTCCTCGGTTGTATGTGTGTGTGTTCACCTAGTTGTGGTTGCAAGGGTCGAGTTACAGCTCCTGGCTCTGTCTCTTCGCTGGCCGCCACTAGGACACTCTTCCCACTCCATGAGCTTTATCATACCTCTTCTTAAAGCTATGTATAGTACCTGTCTCACTACATCACTCTCCAGAGTATTCCATTTCTTGACAACACCATGGCTGAATTAATACTTCCTAATATCCTTGTGATTCATCCGAGTCTTCAACTGCCGGTTGTTACCCCTTGTTGCTGTGTCACATCTCTGGAACATTCTGTCTCTGTCCACCTTGTCAGTTCCTGTCAGTATTTTATATGTCGTTAGCATGTCCTCCCTATCCCTCCTGTCCTCCAGTGTAATCAGGTCGATTTATCTTAACCTCTCCTCGTAAGACATACCCCTTAGCTCCAGGACTAGTCTTGTTGCAAACCTACCTGGATACCTGGAGGTTATTCCGGGGATCAACGCCCCCGCGGCCCGGTCCACGACCAGGCCTCCCGATGGATCAGGGCCTGATCAACTAGGCTGTTACTGCTGGCCGCACGCAGTCCGACGTACGAGCCACAGCCCGGCTGATCCGGCACTGACTTTAGGTATCTGTCCAGCTCTCTCTTGAAGGCAGCCAGGGGTTTATTGGCAATTCCCCTAATGCTTGATGGGAGGCTGTTGAACAGTTTTGGGCCCCGGACACTTATGGTGTTTTCTCTTAGTGTACCAATGGCGCCCCTACTTTTTATTGGCGGCATTTTGCATCGCCTGCCCAGTCTTTTACTTTCGTAGGGAGTGATTTCTGTGTGCAGATTTGGGACCATTCCTTCCAAGATTTTCCAAGTGTAGATTATGATATATCTCTCCCTCCTGCGTTCCAACGAGTACAAGTCAAGTGCTTTCAAGCGTTCCCAGTAGTTAAGGTGCTTGACAGAACTTATACGTGCAGTAAAGGATCTCTGTACACTCTCTAGATCTGCGATTTCACCTGCTTTGTACGGAGATGTTAATGTACAGCAGTATTCCAGCCTAGAGAGAACAAGTGATTTGAAAAGGATCATCATGGGCTTGGCATCTCTCGTTTTGAAAGTTCTCATTATCCATACTATCATTTTCTTTGCACGTGTGATCGTGGCACTGTTGTGATCCTTGAAAGTGAGATCCTCAGACATTACTACTCCCAGGTCCCTTACATTATTTTTCCGCTCTGTTGTATGGCCGGAGTCAGTAGTATACTCTGTTCTAGTTATTATCTCCTCCAGTTTTCCATAACGGAGTAGTTGGAATTTGTCCTCATTGAACATCATATTGTTTACCGTGGCCCACTGGAAAACTTTGTTTATATCTTCTTGGAGGTTAACCGCGTCCTCAGCAGATGACAGCCTCATGCAGATCCTAGTATCATCCGCAAAGGATGATACGGTGCTGTGGTGTATATCTCTGTTTATGTCTGATATGAGGATAAGGAATAAGATGGGGGCGAGTACTGTGCCTTGTGGAACAGAGCTCTTCACTATGGCAGCCTCCGATTTAACTCTGTTGACCACTACTCTTTGTGTTCGATTTGTTAGGAAGTTGAAGATCCATCTCCCCACTTTCCCAGTTATTCCTTTAGCACGTATTTTATGGGCTATTACGCCATGATCGCATTTGTCAAATGCTTTTGCAAAGTCTGTATATTACATCTGCATTCTGATTTTCTTCCAGTGCATCCAAGGCCATGTCATAGTGATCCAGTAGTTGTGAGAGGCAGGAGCGACCTGCCCTGAACCCATGTTGCCCTGGATTGTGCAGATTTTGGGAATCCAGGTGATTTGCAATCCTGCTTCTTAGCACTCTTTCAAAGATTTTTATGATGTGGGACGTCAGAGCTATTGGTCTATAGTTCTTAGCTAATGCTTTGCTGCCACCTTTATGGAGCGGGGCTATATCCGTTGTTTTAAGTGACTGTGGAATTTCACCCATGTCCAAGCTCCTCCTCCATAGTGTACTTAGGGCACGCGAGAGGGGTTTCTTGCAGTTCTTAATGAAAACAGAGTTCCACGAGTCTGGGCCCGGGGCTGAGTGCATAGGCATGTTGTCAATGGCTTTTTCGAAATCTATCGGAGTTAGGGTAATGTCGGAAATCTGGCATACATTTATGGAGTTTTGAGGCTCATTCATGAAGAAATCATTTGGGTCGTCGATCCTCAGACCGATTAGTGGTTCACTAAACACAGAGTCGTACTGGGATTTCAATATTTCACTCATTTCCTTGTTGTCGTCTGTGTAAGTCCCATCCTGTCTGAGTAAGGGCCCGATACTAGATGTGGTATTTGCCTTGTTTTTGGCATATGAAAAGAAATATTTGGAATTTCTTTCAATTTCACTAATAGCTTTAAGCTCCTCCTGCCTCTCCTGGTTCCTGTAAGAGTCATTTAGCTTAAGTTCGATAGTTTCCACTTCCCTGGTCAGCGCCTCCTTTCGTGTATCAGATATTCTAGCACTCCTGAGGAGCTCAGTGACTCTTCGTCGTCTTCTGTAGAGGGAGCATCTTTTTCTCTCCAGTTTACTCCTGCTCTTCTTCTTTCTTAGGGGAATATGCCTAGAACATGCTTCGGCTACCAGGAAGTTGATCCTTTCAAGGCACTGGTTTGGGTCCATGTCATTTAAGACATCTTCCCAACATGTTTCGTTTAGGACATGGTTTACCTGGTCCCAGTTGATGTTCTTGTTGTTGAAATTGTATTTTGTGAAGACACCTTCACCGGTACATGCATTCTTCTGTTCAGGACCCCTATGCATGTACGTCTGGACTTCGATTAGATTGTGATCGGAATTAGTTGTTTTTGATATTCTTATGTCTCTTATCAGGTCCTCATTATTTGTGAAGATAAGGTCAAGTGTGTTTTCTAGTCTTGTTGGCTCCACTATCTGCTGGCTTAAGGTGTGTTTTTCGCAGAGACTTAGTAGCTCATGTGTGTGTGACCTTTCATCTGCGCTACCTCCGGGGATTGTTTCAGCTATAACATTATTTGCTACATTTTTCCATTTTGTATGCCTTAGGTTGAAATCACCAAGCAGTAAGATGTTTGGGGATGGAGCTGGAAGGTTTTCCAAACAGTAATCGATTTTCAGTAGCTGTTCCTTGAACTGTTGGGAGGTTGTATCTGGTGGCTTGTATACAACCACAATGACTAGGTTTTGGTTCTCGATCTTTATTGATAGAACTTCAACTACCTCATTTGTGGTGTTCAGCAACTCCGTGCAGATAAGGGACTCTTTGACATACAGGCCAACCCCCCCTTGTTGCCTGTTTTTTCTGTCGCATCTAAAAAGGTTGTAACCACTTATCCATATTTCACTGTCAAAGTGATCTTTTGTGTGAGTCTCTGTGAAGGCTGCAAACATTGCATTAGACTCCACTAGAAGTCCACTGATAAAAGGTATTTTGTTGTTGGTGGATGGCTTAAGGCCCTGTATATTAGCAAATATGAACGAGGTTGTATTCTGTGTTTGTTGGGGGGATTTTGTTATTGGCATCAGTAGTTGTAATTCTGGAGGGCCATGGGTGGCCACTGGCTGCGCCTCCAGTCCAACAAGGCTCCAAGGTGGTGGACTATTTTTGTTATTTCCTTCCATTTTCTTTTTTCGTTTCCTGCCACTAAAAAATCACCTGGAGTTGGGTAGTCATAGCTACTATTGTTTGTCCTGTGGGGTCTGTGCCTCCTGGTCCCTTTTAGATGGTATGCAGGGCACTCGATGTTGTAACACTGCTTCTGGAGGACCGAGGAGTGGCACATTTTTGGGTGAAAGAAAGTACAGGAAGAAGAGCGACACACTCCTTTAGACAGGAGGTCGCTATATTTTTTGGGATGGTCAAAGTTGCATGTCCCATTTTTTTCCCCTGTTATTCCATGCTTACAGATGCCCCAAGCATAATATTTGCACAAATTCACCTTTGGTTGAGAATTGTTGGGAGGTGTGTTGTCAATTTCTGCAGGTTCTGGGACTGCACTATAATCCTCAGTATCCAAGCCAGGGCCACCCCGTCCTGGATTCCATCTACTTTCCCCAGTAGAGGAAGGAGACTCCTCTCCAACATCTGTACTGTGGGCCACGGTCTTGTGCAATGATGGTTGTATATTTACTGTTTTTGTGGTGGTTTGGGTAGTGTCCCTAGGAGAGTCTGGGCGGGCTGTATGGGGGGGGGCGGGGTGGGGGTCCGCCCGGGGGCGGGGGGGGGGGGCTGGGGCTATGACTGTGATGGTTGCAGAAGAGTCTACTCCAGAGGAGGGCTCCTCTACTACATCTGTACTAGGGGATATGGCATTGGTAGCTGTGGAGGAGTCTTTAACTGAATCCAGATTTTCACAATGGCTGGGGGCTGGGTCTGGGTCAGCCCTAAGGCTGGGCACTGAACTAGCTGTTGTTTTTGTTTCCCATGTTTTTTCTAGTGTGTATCTGCTTATTTTTGGGTCAGTTGTTGTAGACTGGGCGTTCTCTGTGTTAGACTTTACTCCTCTCCTATCTTCCCATGCTCTATATATTCCAGGTAGACTATTCAATAGTTCCTCCTTTTTCTCGTGTTTATTGTTTATTAACCTCCTGAGTGCTTTCCTGATATCTATCCATAGTTCCACATCCCTGTTGCAGATCCAGAAACACCTATCTAGATAGATGTCATTTTTGGTTGCAGTGTTTATTCTTGCACAGGTAACATGATGTTTTGAAAAGCAAAGGTTGCATGTGATTCTAGATTGTTTCCCAAGAGCCTTTCCACATGTCCCACAGGTATACTGTACTGCCATCCTGCCTGTATCCTATTTGCAACTTTCTCTAATTTCTTGACGTGCTTGAACAGGTGTGAGTTCCAAACTCGAGCTGCATACTCCAGTACGAGCTTGACGTACACTGCATACAGAGTCTTGAGCAATTCCTTACCTAGGCGTTGGAAAACTATTCTTAGGTTTGCTAATCAACCATATGCTGCAGCAGTTATTTGGTTAATGTGCGCCTTAGGAGATGTGTCCGGTATTATGCTCACTCCAAGATCCTTTTCCTTGAGTGAGGTTTGCAGTCTTTGGCCTCTAGTCTGTATTTTATCTACTGCCTTCTTTAACCTTCCCCCAATCTTCATGACTTTGCCCTTGGTGGAGTTAAACTCCAGGAGCCAGTTGCTAGACCAGGCCTGTAGCCTGTTCAGATCCTTTCGTAGTCCTACCTGAGCTTTATCCGATTTAATTCATCGCATTAGCTTCACTTCGTTTGCAAACAGGAACACCCTTGAATCTACCCTTTCCATCATGTCATTCACATATTCCAGATATAGCACTGGTCCTAGGATTGACCCCTGTGGAACCCTGCCCGTCACAGTGGCCCACTCTGACACCTCGACATGCATCATGACTCGTTGTTGCCTTCCTGTCAGGTAGTCTCT
>NC_091304.1:879797-894797 GCF_038502225.1 Cherax quadricarinatus | reverse complement strand
TCCAGATCCCTTTGTAGTTCTGCCTGGTCTTCGATCGAGTGTATTCTTCTCATCAACTTCACGTCATCTGCAAACAGGGACACCTCAGAGTCTATTCCTTCCGTCATGTCGTTCACAAATACCAGAAACAGCACTGGTCCTAGGACTGACCCCTGCGGGACCCCGCTGGTCACAGGTGCCCACTCTGACACCTCGCCACGTACCATGACTCGCTGCTGTCTTCCTGACAAGTATTCCCTGATCCATTGTAGTGCCTTCCCTGTTATCCCTGCTTGGTCCTCCAGTTTTTGCACCAATCTCTTGTGTGGAACTGTGTCAAACGCCTTCTTGCAGTCCAAGAAAATGCAATCCACCCACCCCTCTCTCTCTTGTCTTACTGCTGTCACCATGTCATAGAACTCCAGTAGGTTTGTGACACAGGATTTCCCGTCCCTGAAACCATGCTGGCTGCTGTTGATGAGATCATTCCTTTCTAGGTGTTCCACCACTCTTCTCCTGATAATCTTCTCCATGATTTTGCATACTATACATGTCAGTGACACTGGTCTGTAGTTTAATGCTTCATGTCTGTCTCCTTTTTTAAAGATTGGGACTACATTTGCTGTCTTCCATGCCTCAGGCAATCTCCCTGTTTCGATAGATGTATTGAAAATTGTTGTTAGGGGTACACATAGCGCCTCTGCTCCCTCTCTCAATACCCATGGGGAGATGTTATCTGGCCCCATTGCCTTTGAGGTATCTAGCTCACTCAGAAGCCTCTTCACTTCTTCCTCGGTTGTGTGCACTGTGTCCAGCACTTGGTTGTGTGCCCCACCTCTCCGTCTTTCTGGAGTCCCTTCTGTCTCCTCTGTGAACACTTCTTTGAATCTCTTGTTGAGTTCTTCACATACTTCACGGTCATTTCCTGTTGTCTCTCCTCCTTCCTTCCTTAGCCTGATTACCTGGTCCTTGACTGTTGTTTTCCTCCTGATGTGGCTGTACAACAGTTTCGGGTCAGATTTGGCTTTCGCTGCTATGTCATTTTCACATTGTCTTTGGGCCTCCCTTCTTATCTGTGCATATTCGTTTCTGGCTCTACGACTGTTCTCCTTATTCTCCTGGGTCCTTTGCCTTCTATATTTCTTCCATTCCCTAGCACACTTGGTTTTTGCCTCCCTGCACCTTTGGGTAAACCATGGGCTCATCCTGGCTTTTTCATTACTCCTGTTACCCTTGGGTACAAACCTCTCCTCAGCCTCCTTGCATTTTGTTGCTACATATTCCATCATCTCATTAACTGGCTTCCCTGCCAGTTCTCTGTCCCACTGAACCCCGTTCAGGTAGTTCCTCATTCCTGTGTAGTCCCCTTTCTTGTAGTTTGGCTTCATTCGTCCTGGCCTTCCTGCTTCTCCCTCCACTTGTAGCTCTACTGTGTATTCGAAGCTTAAAACCACATGGTCACTGGCCCCAAGGGGTCTTTCATATGTGATGTCCTCGATATCTGCACTACTGAAGGTGAATACTAAGTCCAGCCTTGCTGGTTCATCCTCTCCTCTCTCTCTTGTAGTGTCCCTTACGTGTTGGTACATGAAGTTCTCCAGTACCACCTCCATCATCTTAGCCCTCCATGTATCTTGGCCCCCATGTGGGTCCAAGTGTGTGTGTGTGTGTGTGTGTGTATGTGTGTGATTGTGTGTGTGTGTGTGTGTGTGTGTGTGTGTGTGTGTGTGTGTGTGTGTGTGTGTGAGTGTGTGTGTGTGTGTGTGTGTGTGAGTGTGTGTGCGTGTGTGTGTGTGTGTGCGTGCGTTTGTGTGTGTGTGAGTGTGTGTGTGTGTGTGTGTGTGTGTGTGTGTGTGTGTGTGTGTGTGTGTGTGTGTACTCACTTATTTGTGGTTGCAGGGGTCGAGTCACAGCTCCTGGCCCCGCTTCTTCGCTGATTGCTACTAGGTCCTCTCTCTCCCTGCCCCATGAGCTCTATCATACCTCGCCTTAAAACTATGTATGGTTTCTGCCTCCACTACATCCCTTTCTAGGCTATTCCATGGCCTGACTACTCTATGACTGAAGAAATACTTCCTAACATCCCTTTGATTCATCTGAGTCTTCAACTTCCAATTGTGACCTCTTGTGCCTGTGTCCCATCTCTGGAACATCCCGTCTTTGTCCACCTTGTCTATTCCGCGCAGTATTTTATATGTCGTTATCATGTCTCCCCTGACCCTCCTGTCCTCCAGTGTCGTCAGGCCGATTTCCCTCAACCTTTCTTCGTAGGACAATCCCCGTAGCTCTGGGACTAGTCTTGTTGCAAACCTTTGCACTTTCTCTAATTTCTTGACGTGCTTGACTAGGTGTGGATTCCAAACTGGTGCTGCATACTCCAGTATGGGCCTGACGTAGATGGTATACAGAGTCTTAAACGAATCCTTACTGAGGTATCGGAACGCTATCCGTAGGTTTGCCAGGCGCCCGTATGCTGCAGCAGTTATCAGATTGATGTGTGCCTCAGGAGATATGCTCGGTGTTATACTCACCCCCAGATCTTTTTCCTTGAGTGAGGTTTGCAGTCTTTGGCCATCTAAACTATATTGTGTCTGCGGTCTTCTTTGCCCTTCCCCAATCTTCATGACTTTGCATTTGGCAGGGTTAAATTCAAGGAGCCAGTTGCTGGACCAGGCTTGTAGCCTGTCCAGGTCTCTTTGTAGTCCTGCCTGATCCTCGTCCGATTTGATTCTTCTCATTAACTTCGCATCATCTGCAAACAAGGACACTTCTGAGTCTATCTCTTCCGTTATGTCGTTCACATATACCAAAAACAGAACAGGTCCTAGGACTGACCCCTGTGGAACCCCGCTTGTCACAGGCGCCCACTCTGACACCTCGTCGCGTACCATGACTCGTTGTTGCCTCCCTGTCAGATATTCTCTGATCCATTGCAGTGCCTTTCCTGTTATGTGTGCCTGATCCTCTAGCTTTTGCAGTAACCTCTTGTGAGGAACTGTGTCGAAGGCCTTCTTGCAGTCCAAAAATATGCAGTCGATCCACCCCTCTCTCTCTTGTCTTACTTCTGTCACCTTGTCATAAAACTCTAGTAGGTTTGTGACACAGGATTTTCCTTCCCTGAAACCCTGCTGGTTGTCAATTATACACTTGTTTCTTTCCAGGTGCCCCACCACTCTCCTCCTGATGATCTTCTCCATGACCTTGCATACTATACACGTTAGTGATACAGGTCTGTAGTTTAGTGCCTCATGTCTGTCTCCCTTTTTAAAAATTGGGACTACATTTGCCATTTTTCATACCTCAGGGAGTTGCCCAGTTTCAAATGATGTGTTGAAGATCTTTGTTAATGGCTCACACAATATCTCTGCTCCCTCTTTAAGGACCCACGGAGAGATGTTGTCTGCTCCAACCGCCTTTGAGGTGTCAAGTTCGCATAGCAGCTTCTTCACCTCCTCCTTGGTTATATGTACCTCATCCAGCACTTGCTGGTGTGCCCCCCAGTTCTGATTTCTTGGAGTCCTACTGGTTTCCACTGTAAATACCTCTTTAAATCTTGTGTTGAGCTCCTGACAAACCTCTCGGTCGTTTCTTGTGAATTCCCCATCACCCTTCCTCAGTCTGATTACCTGGTCCTTGACTGTTGTTTTCCTCCTGATGTGGCTGTACAACAGCTTCGGGTCAGTCTTTACTTTTGATGCTATGTCATTTTCATATTGTCTCTGAGCCTCTCTTCTTATCTGTGCATATTCGTTTCTGGCTCTTCGGCTGATTTCTTTATTTTCCTGAGTTCTCTGTCTTCTGTACCTTTTCCATTCTCTAGTACACCTAGTTTTTGCCTCCCTACACCTTTGGGTGAACCAAGGACTCGTTCTGTTCTTCCCATTATTTCTGTTTCCCTTGGGAACAAACCTCTCCTCTGCCTCCTTGCATTTTGTTGCCACATAATCCATCATTTCTTGTACTGGTTTTCCTGTCAGTTCCCTCTCCCACTGAATGTCTTGAAGGAAGTTCCTCATGCCTGAGTAGTTCCCCCTTTTGTAGTTTGTTTTTTCCCACCCTATTCCTGCTACTCTCTCCACTTGGAGCTCAACTATGTAGTCGAAGTGTAGTGAAGTGTGTGTGTGTGTGTGTGTGTGTGTGTGTGTGTGTGTGTGTGTGTGTGTGTGTGTGTTTTGTGTATACTCACCTATTTGTGGTTCTAGGAGTCGAGTCATAGTTTCTGGCCCCGCCTCTTCACCGATCGCTACTAGGTCTGCTCTCTCTCCCTGCTCCATGAGCTTTATCTTACCTCATCTTAAAACTATGTACGGTTCCTGCCTCTACTACGTCACTTGCCAGACTGTTCCACTTCCTGACAACTCTATGACTGAAGAAATACTTCCTAACATGTCTTTGATTCATCTGAGTCTTCAACCCCCAATTGTGACCCCTTGTTTCTGTGTTCCATCTCTGGAACATCCTGTCTTTGTCCACCTTGTCAATTTCTCGCAGTATTTTGTATATCGTTATCATATCTCCCCTAACCCACCTGTCCTCCAGTGTCGCAAGTCCGATTTCCCCCAACCTTTCTTCGTAGGACATTCCCATTAGTTCTGGAACTAGTCTTGTTGCAATCCTTTGCACTTTCTCTAATTTCTTGAAGTGCTTGACCAGGTGTGGGTTCCAAACTGATGCTGCATACTCCAGTATGGGCCTGACGTACACAGTGTACAGAGTCTTCAACGATTCCTTACTGAGGTATCGGAATGCTATTCTCAGGTTTTCCAGGCACCCATATACTGCAGCAGTTATCTGGTTGATGTGCACCTCAGGAGATGTGCTCGGTATTATACTCACCACACGATCCTTTTTCTTACGTGAGGTTTGCAGTTTTTGGCCACCTAGCCTGCACTTTGTCTGCGGTCTTCTTTGCCCTTCCCCGTTCATCATGACTTTGCATTTGGCGGGGTTAATTTGAAGGAACCAATTGCTGGACCAGGCATACAGCCTGTCCAGGTCTCTTTGTAGTCCTGCCTGATCCTCATTCGATTTAATTATTCTCTTTAACTTCACATCATCTGCAAACAGGGACACTTCTGAGTCTATCCTTTCCCTCATGTTATTCACATATAATAAAAGCAACACTGGTCCTAGGACTGACCCCTGTGGAACCCCGCTCATAATAGGCGCCCACTCTGACACCTCGTCACGTACCATGACTCGTTGTTGCCTCCCTGTCAGGTATTCCCTGATCCATTGCAGTACCCTTCCTGTTATGCATGCCTGGTTCTCCAGTTTTTGCATTAATCTCTTGTGAGGAACTGTGTCGAAGGCCTTCTTACAGTCCAATAAAATGCAGTCTGCCCATCCCTCTCTCACTCATGTCTTACTTCCATTACTTTGTCATTAAACTCCAGTAGGTTCATGACACAGGAATTTCCTTCCCTGAATCTGTGCTGGTTGTTGTTTAAAAGCTTGTTCCATTCTAGATGCTCCACCACTCTCCTGATAATCTCCATGACTCTGCATGCTATACACATTAGTGACCCTTGTTTGTAGTTTACTGCCTCCTGTCTCCTTTCTTAAAAATGGGGGCTACATTTGCTGTCTTCCATACCTCAGGTAGTTGCCCAGTTTCAATGGATGTGTCGAAAATTGTTGTTAGTAGCACACATAGCATCTCTGCTCCCTCTCTAAGGACCCATGGAGAGATTTTGTCCAGCCCCACCGCCTTTGAGGTATCAGGTTCACTTAGCATCTTCTTCACCTTCTCCTCGGTTGTGTGTAGTTCATCCAGCACTTCTTGGTATATCCCTTGTTGGTGTACCCCCCTATTCAGATTTCCCAGAGTCCTTCCTGTCTCCTCTGTAAATACTTCCTTAAATCTCATGTTGAGCTCCTCACATACTTGTTGGTCATTTTTTGTGTGCTCCCCACCTTCCTTCCTCAGCCTGATTACTTGTTCCTTGACTGTTGTCTTCCTACTGATGTGGCTATATAACAGACTTGATTTTCTATGCAATGTGGTTTTCGTAGTGTTGCTGTGCCTTCCTCCTTATCTGTGCATACTCGTTTCTTGCTCTTCGACTAATTTCTTTATTTTCTTGGGTCCTTTGTCTTCTATACATTTTCCATCCTCTAGCACACTTAGTTGTTGCCTCCAAACACCTTTCGGTAAACCAAGAGCTCGTTCTGGTCTTCTCATTATTTCTGTTGCTCTTGGGAACAAACCTTTCCTCTGCCTCCTTTCATTTTGTTGTCACGTAGTCCATCATTTTGTTTATTGATTTTCCTACCCATTTTCTTTCTCGTTGAACCTCTTGCAGAAAGTTTCTCATGCCAGTGTAGTCCCCTCTTTTTAGTTTGGCTTTTCCCATCCTCCTCCTCTTGCCCTCTCCACTTGTAACTCTACTAAATATTTGAAGCTCAGAACAACGTGATTACTAACTCCAAGGAGCCTTTCATATGTGATGCCCTTGTTGTCCAAGCTACTCAAGGTGAATACAAGGTCCAGTCTTGCTGGTTCATCCTCACCCGTCTCTCTGGTAGTGTCCCAAACATGTTGATGCATGAGGTTTTCCAGTACCACATTCATCATCTTGGCACTCCATGTTTAGGGGCCCCGATGTAGCTTCAGGTTTTCCCAGTCAACCTCCTTGTGATTGAAATCACCCATAACTAGTAGCTTTGCTCTACCTGTGTGAGTTCTTCTGGCCACCTCAGTGTGTCCACCATTGCTCTATTGCTCTCTTCTCATTCTTCTCTTGGCCTCCTTCAATTCTGTGGCTGGTTGTACATCACTGCAATGAATCTATTTTATGCCCCCCAGACTGAATCATACCTACTATCTAGTCCCTTTTGCCCATATCATACATTCCTTCCATTTCCTCAAATCGCCATTAGTTTTTAATGAGAAGTGCAACTCCTCCTCCCCATTTACTCCCTCTATCTTTCCTCAGGGTCTGAAATCTGGGTGGGAAAATTGTGTCTGTTATCCCAGTGAGTTTTGTTTCTGTGAGTACTATAATGTCATGCCACTTCTCACTTTTATTCGTTATTCCATCTGCATTCATATACCAAACCTCCAACTTCTTTTCTAAAACTGTGGTCTGGGGAAAACATTGGTGTTGGGGAGTGGGAGACCTAGCGAGGAATCATGGGGGGTTGCTGTGGGGGTGAAGTTTATATTGAGGAGGGTAGGGGCAGTGGGAATGGTGTGTGGGTTTTGCGTTACATTCCTTGGTTGCATTGTGGTTGACGTGGTTGAGGTTATTCTGTAGGTGCTTCTGAGGGAGGCTGTATTTGCTCTTCTTTCTGAGTCTGGGTTCTCCTGCTCATCTCTGTCCTTGCCTTTCTTTCCTCCTTGCATCTTTGTACCCTCTCTTTCAGTTTCTGCCTTTCTTCTTGTGTTCTGTCACAGTCGAGGTACACCCTCCGGTACATCAGTATGTCCCTTAGTCATGCTTTCTCCTGCAGGATCCTGTTTCGAGCTGATTCTGCCTTGAAAAATCACTTTGACTGGCTTTTTATTTTTCCCTCTTGCAAACCCCCTTATTCTCAGAAAATTTGTCAGCTAGGTCATGTCGTCCTCACCTATTGCTTTTATGATACTTTCAATTGCTTTTTTCTCCCCCTCTCTTCTTGCTTCATAAGTTTTCCCTTCAGCTTCCTGTAGCCCATAAACAAAAATTGACATCTCCTTTTCATCATTCCACTGCATTTCCCTTTACATCCCCTGAGTCGATCTAGTTTCCTCCACTGAAGCTTTCTTTCCTTCAGTCTCTTCAATATCTGATGTCCCTGTGCTCAGTGGTCTGTCATTTTCCCTTCTCAGCTTTTCCTGGGCACTGCTATGGTCTGTTAGGTCCTCTGCATATAGCTTAGTTTTTCATTTTCTTCAATCCCCTCATTTGTTCCTGGTCTGCTTGTGGTCTTTTCCCAGGCCCATGTACAGTATAACTCCTGTGTTCCCTACAATCCCCTCATTTGTGACTGATGTAGCAGTTCCCAATGTCACACCCATAATGCTCTTTGGTTCTTTGGACTGTTTCAGATTTATAAGTTCCTCTTCTAAGCTCTGTATATTACCTTCTGCTGCTGTGGTTTGTAGCTCCCATTTCCTGCTCTCTGCAGCTATCCATTCCTTCATTTTCTTCCTGAGCTCTTCTACCTGGAGTCTACCTGGAGAGCATTCCAGGGATCAATGCCCCCGTGACCCAGTCCGTGAATAAGCCTCCCGGTGGATCAGGGCCTGATCAACGAGGTTGTTACTGCTCGCCACACACAATCCAACGTATGAACCACAGCCTGGCTGATCCGGCACAGTTTTTAGGTATCTGTCCAGCTCCCTCTTGAAGACAACCAGAGGTCTAGGGGTAATGCCCCTTACTGCTAGTGGGAGGCTGTTGAACAGTCTTGGGCCCCAGACACTTATTGCATTTTCTCTTAGTGTACCAGTGACGCCCCTACTTTTCACTGGGGGTATGTTGCATCGCCTGCCAAGTCTTTTGCTTTCATATGGCGTGATTGCTGTGTACATATTAGGGACCAGTCCCTCCAGAATCTTCCAGGTGTAGATTACGATATATCTCTCTTGCCTGTGCTCTAGTGAGTACAAGTCAAGTGCTTCCAGGCACTCCCAGTAGTTAAGGTGTTTGATGGAACTTATACGTGCAGTAAAGGTTCTCTGTACATTCTCTAGTTCTGCAATTTCACCTGCCTTGAATGGGGATGTTAATGTACAGCAGTATTCCAGCCTAGAGAGAATAAGTGATTTAAAAAGGATCATCATTGGCTTAGCATCTCTTGTCTTGAATGTTCTCATTATCCCCAGTCTTCTTCCCTTTTCCTGAGCTCTGCCACCCAATCTTCCTTCCCAGGCTTTTCCACCAGTCCACTGGTTCCCCGTAGTGCTATTTGGCAACCCATGTGTGTGTGTGTGTGTGTTGTGTGCATATTCTGTGTATGTGTTGTGTGTGTGTGTTCCATGTATGTGTTGTGAGTGTGTTTTAATCACCTAACAGTTATTTTAGAGTTGACTCTCAGCTCCTGGTTCCTACTATAATCAGAAGACTGGTTCCACAAATTTTCTGATGCGTGGATGCTATTGTATCTATCCTTGAAGCTGTGTATGGTATTTGCTTCTAACATTTCATCATCTAAGTCATTTCTAACCATCCTGCTGAAGCTTACCTGGAGAGCAGTTTACCTGGAGAGAGTTCCGGGGGTCAACGCCCCCGCGGCCCGGTCTGTGACCAGGCCTCCTTAGGTCAGTGTCCCAGGATGCGACCCACACCAGTCGACTAACACCCAGGTACCCATTTTACTGATGGGGAACATAGACAACAGGTTGAAAGAAACACGTCCAATGTTTCTACTCTGGCTGGGAATCGAACCCAGGCCCTCACCGTGTGAAGCGAGAGCGTTAACCACCAGGCCACCATGTATGTGACTTATCCGATTCTTTAGATTACAGTTATACTCTCTTGTTCTTGGTGTCAGCTTTAAAAGAAAAGAAAAGCGTCTTCCTGTGTGTCCAAGCAAGACCTCTGGATATCATGTACATTGTTAACATAGCTCCTCGTTTGCTTTTCTAAAGTCATAAAATTTAGTTTTTTGAATCTCTGTAAGTCAGGTCTATCAGCTCTAAGACCATTCAGTCTTTTCTGCAAAACTCTGGACTGTCACTAGGTTGTTTAATATGTTTGATCAAGTGTGGCTTTCAATATTGATACTTGAAGCATGATTTACGTGCCACGAGTTTCCGTGTTAGTTCACTCCATCATCAGACACTGGACAAAGTCAGACAAAATGAATTATAAGAACCAGATGTAAGCAAATGCCTAAATACACACTACAACTTTTCTTTAAGTTCAGAGATGATATATCTGTTAAATTACAGTCCCCTGTAGGCAACAGATGTAAGAGTCATCGCTGTAATGCTGTGTATATTGCTAAAACTGATAGTCAACTGAAGGTCCGGATCCTTGAACATTTGGGCAGATCTATGAGAACAAATAGGCAATAGTCGATCCAGTAACACTGGGCTGGTAACGGTGGTCTCTCGACACGTTTAGAGACGCACTAAGTACGCTCAGTAGTTACTTGGTTTCTAGTTTTTATTCTTTATTCTGGTTTCTCTTTTCTTGTAGTTATATTAATTTGACGTTTAGCATATGTTTAGCTCTGGTTCGCAGAATTGAGTTTCTCCGATTTTGTTCACTGCCTGAAGACGGAGAGTTTAAACCCCGAAACTAGTAGTAATAAATGATATTTTAAACACACACACACACACACACACACACACACACACACACACACACACACACACACACACACACACACACACACACACACACACACACACACACACACACACACACACACACACACACACACACACACACACACACATATATATATATATATATATATATATATATATATATACAGTCTGTGTTTAATTACCATGCTCTAAGAACTGTGATATCAGGTAATTTATTTCTTAACATTCTCTTATAACTGCCACTTACCTGGATGTTATTAGCGTCTTGTGTGAAGACAGAGAGGAAATAATTCTTAAAAATTGAACAAGTCTGGTTCTGGTTATGAGTAAGTGGCCGGGATCTAGTTTTATGTGGACACAAGTGTAATCTTTGTCTGGTATTGGAGAAAATGATGCTGGATGCTCTTGCCACTTGAATTTCATGATCTCGTTTAGTTTTGTTTATCCATTTTTCTTGTTCCTCTTAATATGTGCATATTAGTCTCAGCTTTCCTCCCTTCTATACTTCTCTCTTCCTTCCCTCTCTTCCTTCCTTCCCTTCCCCCTCCCTCGTTCTCTTCCGCCCTCCTTTCTATATTGTCACTCCCCATTTCCCTCTTGGTCACCCACCTCCGGGGGTCACCGCCCCCGCGAGCGGGTCGGAGACCTGGCCTCCTGGTTGCTGGCTTCATCACAGAAACACAACGCCTGCACCAAAGCCTGCTTGATCAGGAAGCCCCTTGTGTAACTACATTCCCTCTATCCCCTTCCTCTCTTCCCTATCCTCTTCCCTCTCCTCACCTCCCCCTCCCCCTTAACCCCTCTATATCTCTAAACTTCCCCCCCCTTCCAGAGGCACATTACTGATTTACTCTAATTAATTCTCTTACCTGTTAAGGTTTGTGACTTACCTGTGTCGTAGGGACCGTCTCCCCTGACAACCTTCCCCTGAGACCAGGCTTGAGTGACTGATCCCCTCCTATCAAGACTGAGGAACTGACCCCCTCCTACCATGACTGAGGGACAGACCCCCTCCTACCAAGACTGACCACCGCCTACCAAGACTGAGGGACTGACCCCCTCCTACCTTGACTGAGGGACAGACTCTCTCCTACCAAGACTGACCACCGCCTACCAAGACTTAGGGACAGACCCCCTCCTACCAAGATTGACCACCGCCTACGAAGACTGAGGGACTGACCACCGCCTACCAAGACTGAGGGACTGATCCCCTCCTACAAAGAATAAGGGACTGATCCCCTTCTACCAAGATTTAAGGACTTACCACCTCCTACCAAGACTGAGGGGCTGACCACCTAATAACTATTTTTTTTCCAGTGTTACATTCCCGTTTTGTTTTTAACTGAAAACGCCTGACTGTACGGGCGAAACGTTTGAAGAACAAACAGATACGCGAGTGTTGCACACGTGTGTTACCCATTGGAGTATACCGCCTCCCATCATAAATGACGCCAGGTTCGTTTGGACCTATCTACCATGGGACAGCAGACCTCCTGCAGTGCTCCTTCTTTCAATGAAATTCTCAAACAAGGGACCACACAAGTGTCTAAGTCTCTCCGAGCAGCACGACAAAGATTCCAAGTTTAATTATCAACAAAGAAAAACAATACATCTTGCGAATGGGCATTTAAACACACACACACACTCACACACACACACACACACTCACACACACACTCACACACACACTCACACACACACACACACACACACACTCACACACACACTCACACACACACACACACTCACACACACACTCACACACTCACACACACACTCACACACACACTCACACACACACTCACACACACACTAACACACACACTCACACACTCACACACTCACACACATTCCCTGTTCGCAGATGATGTGTTCAGAGTTTATCTGGAGAGAGTTTATCTGGAGAGAGTTCCGGGGGTCAACGCCCCCGCGGCCCGGTCTGTGACCAGGCCTCCTTAGGTCAGTGTCCCAGGATGCGACCCACACCAGTCGACTAACACCCTGGTACCCATTTTACTGATGGGGAACATAGACAACAGGTGGAAAGAAACACGTCCAATGTTTCTACTCTGGCTGGGAATCGAACCCAGGCCCTCACCGTGTGAAGCGAGAGCGTTAACCACCAGGCCACCAGAGCCCTGTGAAGTTGATGAGAAGAATTAAATCGGATGAGGATGAGGCAGGACTGCAAAGAGACCTGGACAGGCTGGACATGTGGTCCAGCAACTGGCGTCTCGAATTCAATCCAGCCAAATGCAAAGTCATGAAGATTTGGGAGGGGCAAAGAAGACCGCAGACAGAGTATAGGCTAGGTGGACAAAGACTACAGACCTCACTCAGGGAGAAAGACCTTGGGGTGACCATAACACCGAGCACATCACCGGAGGCACACATCAACCAAACAACAGCTGCAGCATACGGGCGCCTGGCAAACCTGAGAATAGCGTTCCGATACCTTAATAAGGAATCGTTCAAGACACTGTACACTGTGTATGTTAGGCCCATACTGGAGTATGCAGCACCAGTCTGGAACCCACACCTGGTCAAGCACGTCAAGAAGTTAGAGAAAGTTCAAAGGTTTGCAACAAGGCTAATCCCAGAGCTCAAGGGAATGTCGTACGAGGAAAGGTTAAGGGAAATCGGACTGACGACACTGGAGGACAGAAGGGTCAGGGGAGACATGATAACGACATACAAGATACTGCGGGGAATAGACAAGGTGGACAGAGATAGGATGTTCCAGAGAGGGGACACAGGGACAAGGGGTCACAACTGGAAGCTGAAGACTCAGACGAGTCACAGGGACGTTAGGAAGTATTTCTTCAGTCATAGAGTTGTCAGCAAGTGGAATAGCCTAGCAAGTGAAGTAGTGGAAACAGGAGCCATACATAGTTTTAAGAAGAGGTATGACAAAGCTCAGGAAGCAGAGAGAGAGAGGATCCAGTAGCGATCAGTGAAGAGGCGGGGCCAGGAGCTGAGTCTCGACCCCTGCAACCACAATTAGGTGAGTACACTCACACACACGCTCACACACACACACACACTCACACACACACACATACACACACAAACACACACGGAATTTTGATGAGCTGGAGAGAGGAGATAGCGGAGAAGAAAGTGATTGCATAGTGGGAACACTTCACTCTGGAGGTCCCAAGGTGGTAATAGCAGTGATGTATAACCCACCACAGAACAGCAGGAGGCCAAGGCAAGAGTACGACGAGAGCAATAGAGCGATGGTTGACACACTGGCTAGAGTGGCCAGAAGAGCTCATGCATGCAGGGCAAAGCTCCTGATCATGGGTGACTTTAACCACAAGGAGATCGATTGGGAGAACTTGGACCCACATGGGGGCCAAGATACATGGAGGGCTAAGATGATGGAGGTGGTACTGGAGAACTTCATGTACCAACACGTAAGGGACACTACAAGAGAGAGAGGAGAGGATGAACCAGCAAGGCTGGACTTAGTATTCACCTTCAGTAGTGCAGATATCGAGGACATCACATATGAAAGACCCCTTGGGGCCAGTGACCATGTGGTTTTAAGCTTCGAATACACAGTAGAGCTACAAGTGGAGGGAGAAGCAGGAAGGCCAGGACGAATGAAGCCAAACTACAAGAAAGGGGACTACACAGGAATGAGGAACTACCTGAACGGGGTTCAGTGGGACAGAGAACTGGCAGGGAAGCCAGTTAATGAGATGATGGAATATGTAGCAACAAAATGCAAGGAGGCTGAGGAGAGGTTTGTACCCAAGGGTAACAGGAGTAATGAAAAAGCCAGGATGAGCCCATGGTTTACCCAAAGGTGCAGGGAGGCAAAAACCAAGTGTGCTAGGGAATGGAAGAAATATAGAAGGCAAAGGACCCAGGAGAATAAGGAGAACAGTCGTAGAGCCAGAAACGAATATGCACAGATAAGAAGGGAGGCCCAAAGACAATGTGAAAATGACATAGCAGCGAAAGCCAAATCTGACCCGAAACTGTTGTACAGCCACATCAGGAGGAAAACAACAGTCAAGGACCAGGTAATCAGGCTAAGGAAGGAAGGAGGAGAGACAACAGGAAATGACCGTGAAGTATGTGAAGAACTCAACAAGAGATTCAAAGAAGTGTTCACAGAGGAGACAGAAGGGACTCCAGAAAGACGGAGAGGTGGGGCACACAACCAAGTGCTGGACACAGTGCACACAACCGAGGAAGAAGTGAAGAGGCTTCTGAGTGAGCTAGATACCTCAAAGGCAATGGGGCCAGATAACATCTCCCCATGGGTATTGAGAGAGGGAGCAGAGGCGCTATGTGTACCCCTAACAACAATTTTCAATACATCTATCGAAACAGGGAGATTGCCTGAGGCATGGAAGACAGCAAATGTAGTCCCAATCTTTAAAAAAGGAGACAGACATGAAGCATTAAACTACAGACCAGTGTCACTGACATGTATAGTATGCAAAATCATGGAGAAGATTATCAGGAGAAGAGTGGTGGAACACCTAGAAAGGAATGATCTCATCAACAGCAGCCAGCATGGTTTCAGGGACGGGAAATCCTGTGTCACAAACCTACTGGAGTTCTATGACATGGTGACAGCAGTAAGACAAGAGAGAGAGGGGTGGGTGGATTGCATTTTCTTGGACTGCAAGAAGGCGTTTGACACAGTTCCACACAAGAGATTGGTGCAAAAACTGGAGGACCAAGCAGGGATAACAGGGAAGGCACTACAATGGATCAGGGAATACTTGTCAGGAAGA
>NC_091304.1:782297-864797 GCF_038502225.1 Cherax quadricarinatus | reverse complement strand
AGCAATCTTGATGCCCATGATGCTCTGTATCTCCTCACAAGGTGCCTTACTATTCCAAGACTCACTTACTTCCTGAGGTGTGCACCCTCTTTTGACAACCCAACACTCGACGAATATGACGCACTCCTGAGGTCAACCCTTAAGAAGGCACTGAACCTGTCACTAGAGGATCAGCAATGGGATCAGGCAACCCTCCCAGTACGGCTGGGAGGTATAGGGGTGCGTAAAGCAACGCATGTTGCTTTACCTGCTTTTCTGTCTTCGTGTTTGGCTTCCAGTGCATTAGTCAAGAAGATAGTGCCCGAACGCTTGAGAGACGTGGTAGGAGCTCAAGACCCCAGGTTTACTGAAGCAGCAATTCGGTGGGACACCCTTACAGATTTCTCCAGTAGACCAGCTCCTCCCAAAGAACACAAACAGTCCCACTGGGACAAACCGATCATGGAAAAAATCGCCAACACAATGCTCTCCAACGCCTCAGGAAAGGACAAAGCTCGTCTCCTGGCAGTGAAGGCACCACACTCAGGAGATTTCCTGTTAGCTGTTCCCAATTCCTCCTTGGGCACTCGACTAGACCCACAGGCCATTCGGATTGGTGCTGCTCTTCGCCTAGCCGCCCCCATCCTCACCGAACATAGGTGTATTTGCGGCAGGGCGACAGCTGATCAATTCGGACTTCATGGTCTCGTGTGTCACACAGCAGAAGGGAAGTATGCCAGGCATGAGGAGGTCAATGACATCATAAAGAGAAGCCTCACCACAGCCCGTTGCCCAGCTCAACGGGAACCTCAAGTGCAGAGGTCTGACGGAAGTCTAAAGCGTCCTGATGGAGCCACTATGCTACCTTGGAAGGATGGAAAGCAGATTGCCTGGGACTACACATGTGCCGCCACATTGGCAGACACCTACTTGCCATACTCCGTAGTGGAAGGGGGTGGAGCTGCCAGCCACAGGGAGACCCAGAAGATCCGCAAATATGAAGACCTTCCCCCTTGCCATAACTTCATCCCAATAGGGTCGGAGACCCTTGGAGCATGGGGCAAGTGTGCTCTAAAGTTCCTAGTAGAGCTGGGTGAAAAGCTCATCATAGAAACCAAGGACCACAGGGCGACCAGCTTCCTCTTTCAGAGACTCAGTGTTGTGATCCAGAGAGGAAATGCCTGCAGCATTCTGGGCACGCGGCCCAGGGAGAACCTTTTGTTTTCCCTGAAGCAAGTTTATTCTTTTCTCTGAGGATGAGGGTCCCTATAACGCTCATCTTGCCATTTAAGACAAGTGAAAATTTGTGTATACAATAATGTCGCCAAAATCATTCTGAACCTAACGAAAAAAATATATTTCACTGAGTTTGTTTAGTATTAAATTATTGTAAACAAATCTAATATATATTTAGTTGGGTTAGGCTAAAATAAATTACTCTTGTTACAATAAGGTTAGGTAAGTTTTCTAAGATTCTTTTGGTGCAAAATTAAAATTTTTTACATTAACATTAATGAAAAATATATATCTTTAAACGTATAAGAGAAAATTTTCGAAAAGGATTTAATTTTAAATGAGTTCTTGCTAATTGACCAGTTTTACATATTCGGCAAGACATATGTATATATATATATATATATATATATATATATATATATATATATATATATATATGCCTACAACCTTGAGAGAGAGGCTTGTTATATATTCTGATAAGTATATTTCAGTTATGCACTGAGAGGAACAGTGTATATACACACGTGAGAGTGGGGTGTATATGTCACTATACATACCGTTTAAAGTATACTTTACTCGCAAGTATTAAAGTATTCTCTCCTGGTGGTGAGCAAGTGACGAACAGTCTGAATGACCCTCGTGCAGTCAATAGGCTTGAAACCCAATTAACCTGCCCACTCTTGTTATTTTTCATCCATTCACTATTGTTAACTATTGTTAACTATTGTTAAATAGGTAGTTAGTTAGACTTAAGGCTATTAGAATGCATGAGGGTCATTAAGGCTGCAAATCACCTGTATACTGACGTAAAAATGGCCTTAATCCCTTAAATAGGGACGTATCTCTCAGTGTATATACACAGAGAGATACGTGTGTTTGCTAGCATGTGTATATACACTGAGAGGTACACACATGTCAGCGTGTATACAGTGAAAGGTACACACCTGTCAGTGTATATACACTGAGAGGTACACATCTATCAGTGTGTATACAGTGACAGGTACTCACCTGTCAGTATGTATACAGTGATAGGTACACACCTGTCAGTGTGTATACATTGAACTATACACACCTGTCAATGTATATACAGGGAGTGGTACACATCAGTCAGTATATATACACTGAGCTATACACACCTGTCAGGGTATATACACTGAGAGGTACACACCAGTCAGTATATATACACTGAGCTATACACACCTGTCAGTGTATATACACTGAGCTATACACACCTGTCAGTGTATATACACTGAGCTATACACACCTGTCAGTGTATATACACTGAGCTATACACACCTGTCAGTGTATATACACTGAGCTATACACACCTGTCAGTGTATATACACAGAGCTATACACACCTGTCAGTGTATATACACTGAGCTATACACACCTGTCAGTGTATATACACTGAGCTATACACACCTGTCAGCGTATATACACAGAGCTATACACACCTGTCAGTGTATATACACTGAGCTATACACACCTGTCAGTGTATATACACTGAGAGGTACACACCAGTCAGTATATATACACTGAGCTATACACACCTGTCAGTGTATATACACTGAGAGGTACACACCAGTCAGTATATATACACTGAGCTATACACACCTGTCAGGGTATATACACTGAGAGGTACACACCAGTCAGTATATATACACTGAGCTATACACACCTGTCAGTGTATATACACTGAGAGGTACACATCAGTCAGTATATATACACTGAGCTATACACACCTGTCAGGGTATATACACTGAGAGGTACACACCAGTCAGTATATATACACTGAGCTATACACACCTGTCAGTGTATATACACTGAGCTATACACACCTGTCAGTGTATATACACTGAGAGGTACACACCAGTCAGTATATATGCACTGAGCTATACACACCTGTCAGTGTATATACACTGAGAGGTACACACCAGTCAGTATATATGCACTGAGCTATTCACACCTGTCAGTGTATATACACTGAGAGGTGCACACCAGTCAGTATATATACACTGAGCTATACACACCTGTCAGGGTATATACACTGAGAGGTACACACCAGTCAGTATATATACACAGAGCTATACACACCTGTCAGTGTATATACACTGAGCTATACACACCTGTCAGTGTATATACACTGAGAGGTACACACCAGTCAGTATATATACACTGAGCTATACACACCTGTCAGTGTATATACACTGAGAGGTACACACCAGTCAGTATATATACACTGAGCTATACACACCTGTCAGGGTATATGCACTGGGAGGTACACACCAGTCAGTATATATACACTGAGCTATACACACCTGTCAGTGTATATACACTGAGAGGTACACATCAGTCAGTATATATACACTGAGCTATACACACCTGTCAGTGTATATACACTGAGAGGTACACACCAGTCAGTATATATACACTGAGCTATACACACCTGTCAGGGTATATACACTGAGAGGTACACACCAGTCAGTATATATACACTGAGCTATACACACCTGTCAGTGTATATACACTGAGAGGTACACATCAGTCAGTGTATATACACTGAGCTATACACACCTGTCAGTGTATATACACTGAGAGGTACACACCAGTCAGTATATATACACTGAGCTATACACACCTGTCAGTGTATATACACTGAGAGGTACACACCAGTCAGTATATATACACTGAGCTATACACACCTGTCAGGGTATATACACTGAGAGGTACACACCAGTCAGTATATATACACAGAGCTATACACACCTGTCAGTGTATATACACTGAGCTATACACACCTGTCAGTGTATATACACTGAGAGGTACACACCAGTCAGTATATATACACTGAGCTATACACACCTGTCAGTGTATATACACTGAGAGGTACACACCAGTCAGTATATATACACTGAGCTATACACACCTGTCAGGGTATATGCACTGGGAGGTACACACCAGTCAGTATATATACACTGAGCTATACACACCTGTCAGTGTATATACACTGAGAGGTACACATCAGTCAGTATATATACACTGAGCTATACACACCTGTCAGTGTATATACACTGAGAGGTACACACCAGTCAGTATATATACACTGAGCTATACACACCTGTCAGGGTATATACACTGAGAGGTACACACCAGTCAGTATATATACACTGAGCTATACACACCTGTCAGTGTATATACACTGAGAGGTACACATCAGTCAGTGTATATACACTGAGCTATACACACCTGTCAGTGTATATACACTGAGAGGTACACACCAGTCAGTATATATACACTGAGCTATACACACCTGTCAGTGTATATACACTGAGAGGTACACACCAGTCAGTATATATACACTGAGCTATACACACCTGTCAGGGTATATGCACTGAGAGGTACACACCCGTCAGTATATATACACTGAGCTATACACACCTGTCAGTGTATATACACTGAGAGGTACACATCAGTCAGTATATATACACTGAGCTATACACACCTGTCAGGGTATATACACTGAGAGGTGCACACCAGTCAGTATATATACACTGAGCTATACACACCTGTCAGTGTATATACACTGAGCTATACACACCTGTCAGTGTATATACACTGAGAGGTACACACCAGTCAGTATATATACACTGAGCTATACACACCTGTCAGTGTATATACACTGAGAGGTACACACCAGTCAGTATATATGCACTGAGCTATTCACACCTGTCAGTGTATATACACTGAGAGGTACACACCAGTCAGTATATATACACTGAGCTATACACACCTGTCAGGGTATATACACTGAGAAGTACACACCAGTCAGTATATATACACTGAACTATGCACACCTGTCAGTGTATATACACTGAGAGGTACACATCAGTCAGTATATATACACTGAGCTATACACACCTGTCAGGGTATATACACTGAGAGGTACACACCAGTCAGTATATATACACTGAGCTATACACACCTGTCAGTGTATATACACTGAGAGGTACACATCAGTCAGTGTATATACACTGAGCTATACACACCTGTCAGTGTATATACACTGAGAGGTACACACCAGTCAGTATATATACACTGAGCTATACACACCTGTCAGTGTATATACACTGAGAGGTACACACCAGTCAGTATATATACACTGAGCTATACACACCTGTCAGGGTATATGCACTGAGAGGTACACACCCGTCAGTATATATACACTGAGCTATACACACCTGTCAGTGTATATACACTGAGAGGTACACATCAGTCAGTATATATGCACTGAGCTATACACACCTGTCAGGGTATATACACTGAGAGGTACACACCAGTCAGTATATATACACTGAGCTATACACACCTGTCAGTGTATATACACTGAGCTATACACACCTGTCAGTGTATATACACTGAGAGGTACACACCAGTCAGTATATATACACTGAGCTATACACACCTGTCAGTGTATATACACTGAGAGGTACACACCAGTCAGTATATATGCACTGAGCTATTCACACCTGTCAGTGTATATACACAGAGAGGTACACACCAGTCAGTATATATACACTGAGCTATACACACCTGTCAGGGTATATACACTGAGAAGTACACACCAGTCAGTATATATACACTGAACTATGCACACCTGTCAGTGTATATACACTGAGAGGTACACATCAGTCAGTATATATACACTGAGCTATACACACCTGTCAGGGTATATACACTGAGAGGTACACACCAGTCAGTATATATACACTGAGCTATACACACCTGTCAGTGTATATACACTGAGCTATACACACCTGTCAGTGTATATACACTGAGAGGTACACACCAGTCAGTATATATACACTGAGCTATACACACCTGTCAGTGTATATACACTGAGAGGTACACACCAGTCAGTATATATACACTGAGCTATACACACCTGTCAGTGTATATACACTGAGCTATACACACCTGTCAGTGTATATACACTGAGAGGTACACACCAGTCAGTATATATACACTGAGCTATACACACCTGTCAGGGTATATACACTGAGAGGTACACACCAGTCAGTATATATGCACTGAGCTATACACACCTGTCAGTATATATACACTGAGCTATACACACCTGTTAGGGTATATACACTGAGAGGTACACACCAGTCAGTATATATGCACTGAGCTATACACACCTGTCAGTATATATACACTGAGCTATACACACCTGTCAGTGTACATACACAGAGCTATACACACCAGTCAGTATATATACACTGAGCTATACACACCTGTCAGTGTACATACACAGAGCTATACACACCAGTCAGTATATATACACTGAGCTATACACACCTGTCAGTGTACATACACAGAGCTATACACACCAGTCAGTATATATACACTGAGCTATACACACCTGTCAGTGTACATACACAGAGCTATACACACCAGTCAGTATATATAC
The DNA here is from genome assembly GCF_038502225.1 of Cherax quadricarinatus. Classification (NCBI taxonomy): domain Eukaryota; kingdom Metazoa; phylum Arthropoda; class Malacostraca; order Decapoda; family Parastacidae; genus Cherax; species Cherax quadricarinatus. The sequence goes on along the minus strand of NC_091304.1, from coordinate 858,110 downwards.
ACTGAGCTATACACACCTGTCAGTGTATATACACTGAGCTATACACACCTGTCAGTGTACATACACAGAGCTATACACACCAGTCAGTATATATACACTGAGCTATACACACCTGTCAGTGTACATACACAGAGCTATACACACCAGTCAGTGTATATACACTGAGCTATACACACCTGTCAGTGTACATACACAGAGCTATACACACCAGTCAGTGTATATACACTGAGCTATACACACCTGTCAGTGTATATACACTAAGATAAACAACATGTTCAGTCTCGGGTGAATTAATATGATCAGTTCGTGTAACAGAATTATTAGTGGACTTGTTGTTAGCATGTGTTTGTTAGCATGTGTTTGTTAGCATGTGTTTGTTAGCATGTGTTTGTTAGCATGTGTTTGTTACCATGTTTTTGTTAGCATGTGTTTGTTACCATGTGTTTGTTAGCATGTGTTTGTTATCATGTGTTTGTTAGCATGTGTTTGTTATCATGTGTTTGTTACCATGTTTTTATTAGCATGTGTTTGTTAGCATGTGTTTGTTAGCATGTGTTTGTTACCATGTTTTTGTTAGCATGTGTTTGTTACCATGTGTTTGTTAGCATGTGTTTGTTAGCATGTGTTTGTTAGCATGTGTTTGTTATCATGTGTTTGTTACCATGTTTTTGTTAGCATGTGTTTGTTAGCATGTGTTTGTTATCATGTGTTTGTTAGCATGTGTTTGTTAGCATGTGTTTGTTAGCATGTGTTTGTTAGCATGTGTTTGTTACCATGTGGTTGTTAGCATGTGTTTGTTAGCATGTGTTTGTTAGCATGTGTTTGTCATCATGTGTTTGTTAGCATGTGTTTGTTATCATGTGTTTGTTAGCATGTGTTTGTTATCATGTGTTTGTTACCATGTGTTTGTTACCATGTTTTTGTTAGCATGTGTTTGTTACCATGTGTTTGTTAGCATGTGTTTGTTAGCATGTGTTTGTTAGCATGTGTTTGTTATCATGTGTTTGTTACCATGTTTTTGTTAGCATGTGTTTGTTAGCATGTGTTTGTTATCATGTGTTTGTTAGCATGTGTTTGTTAGCATGTGTTTGTTATCATGTGTTTGTTACCATGTTTTTGTTAGCATGTGTTTGTTACCATGTGTTTGTTAGCATGTGTTTGTTATCATGTGTTTGTTAGCATGTGTTTGTTATCATGTGTTTGTTAGCATGTGTTTGTTATCATGTGTTTGTTAGCATGTGTTTGTTATCATGTGTTTGTTAGCATGTGTTTGTTACCATGTGTTTGTTAGCATGTGTTTGTTACCATGTGTTTGTTAGCATGTGTTTGTTAGCATGTGTTTGTTAGCATGTGTTTGTTAGCATGTGTTTGTTAGCATGTGTTTGTCATCATGTGTTTGTTAGCATGTGTTTGTTATCATGTGTTTGTTAGCATGTGTTTGTTAGCATGTGTTTGTTAGCATGTGTTTGTTATCATGTATTTGTTAGCATGTGTTTGTTACTTGTGTTTGTTAGCATGTGTTTGTTAGCATGTGTTTTTAGCATGTGTTTGTTAGCATGTGTTTGTTAGCATGTGGTTGTTAGCATGTGTTTTTAGCATGTGTTTGTTAGCATGTGTTTGTTAGCATGTGTTTTTAGCATATGTTTGTTAGCATGTGTTTGTTAGCATGTGGTTGTTAGCATGTGTTTGTTAGCATGTGTTTGTTAGCATGTGTTTGTTAGCATGTGTTTGTTAGCATGTGTTTGTTAGCATGTGTTTGTTAGCATGTGTTTGTTAGCATGTGTTTGTTAGCATGTGTTTGTTAGCATGTGTTTGTTAGCATGTGGTTGTTAGCATGTGTTTTTAGCATGTGTTTGTTAGCATGTGTTTGTTAGCATGTGGTTGTTAGCACGTTTTTAGCATGTGTTTGTTAGCATGTGTTAGCATGTGGTTGTTAGCATGTGTTTTTAGCATGTGTTTGTTAGCATGTGTTTGTTAGCATGTGGTTGTTAGCATGTGTTTTTAGCATGTGTTTGTTAGCATGCGTTTCTTAGCATGTGTTTGTTAGCATGTGTTTGTTAGCATGTGGTTGTTAGCATGTGTTTTTAGCAAGTAGTTGTTAGCATGTGTTTGTTAGCATGTGATTGTTAGCATGTGTTTGTTAGCATGTGTTTGTTAACATGTGGTTGTTAGCATGTGTTTTTAGCATGTGTTTGTTAGCATGCGTTTGTTAGCATGTGTTTGTTAGCATGTGTTTTTTAGCATGTGGTTGTTAGCATGTGTTTTTAGCATGTAGTTGTTAGCATGTGTTTGTTAGCATGTGTTTGTTAGCATGTGGTTGTTAGCATGTGTTTGTTAGCATGTGTTTGTTAGCATGTGTTTGTTAGCATGTGGTTGTTAGCATGTGTTTGTTAGCATGTGTTTTTAGCATGTGTTTGTTAGCATGTGTTTGTTAGCATGTGTTTTTAGCATGTAGTTGTTAGCATGTGTTTGTTAGCATGTGTTTGTTAGCATGTGGTTGTTAGCATGTGGTTGTTAGCATGTGTTTGTTAGCATGTGTTTGTTAGCATGTGTTTGTTAGCATGTGTTTGTTAGCATGTGTTTGTTAGCATGTGTTTGTTAGCATGTGGTTGTTAGCATGTGTTTGTTAGCATGTGGTTGTTAGCATGTGTTTATTAGCATGTGTTTGTTAGCATGTGTTTGTCAGCATGTAGTTGTTAGCATGTGTTTGTTAGCATGTGTTTATTAGCATGTGTTTGTTAGCATGTGTTTGTTAGCATGTGTTTGTTAGCATGTGCTTGTTAGCATGTGTTTGTTAGCATGTGTTTGTTAGCATGTGCTTGTTAGCATGTGCTTGTTAGCATGTGTTTGTTAGCATGTGTTTGTTAGCATGTGCTTGTTAGCATGTGCTTGTTAGCATGTGTTTGTTAGCATGTGTTTGTTAGCATGTGCTTGTTAGCATGTGCTTGTTAGCATGTGTTTGTTAGCATGTGGTTTAGCATGTAGTTATTGGCATGTGTTTGTCAGCATGTAGTTGTTAGCATGTGTTTGTTAGCATGTGTTTGTTAGCATGTGCTTGTTAGCATGTGCTTGTTAGCATGTGTTTGTTAGCATGTGGTTTAGCATGTAGTTATTGGCATGTGTTTGTCAGCATGTAGTTGTTAGCATGTGTTTGTTAGCGTGTGTTTCTTAGCGTGTGTTTGTTAGCATGTGTTTGTTAGCATGTGCTTGTTGGTATGTGCTTGTTAGCATGTGTTTGTTAGCGTGTGTTTCTTAGCGTGTGTTTGTTAGCATGTGTTTGTTAGCGTGTGTTTCTTAGCGTGTGTTTGTTAGCATGTGTTTGTTAGCATGTGTTTGTTAACATGTGGTTTTTAGCATGTAGTTATTGGCATGTGTTTGTCAGCATGTACTTGTTAGCATGTGTTTGTTAGCACGTGTTTGTTAGCATGTGTTTGTTAGCGTGTGTTTGTTAGCATGTGTTTGTTAGCATGTGTTTGTTAGCATGTGTTTGTTAGCATGTGGTTTTTAGCATGTGGTTGTTAGCATGTGTTTGTTAGCATGTGTTTGTTAACATGTGGTTTTTAGCATGTAGTTATTGGCATGTGTTTGTCAGCATGTACTTGTTAGCATGTGTTTGTTAGCACGTGTTTGTTAGCATGTGTTTGTTAGCGTGTGTTTGTTAGCATGTGTTTGTTAGCATGTGTTTGTTAGCATGTGTTTGTTAGCATGTGTTTGTTAGCATGTGGTTTTTAGCATGTGGTTGTTAGCATGTGTTTGTTAGCATGTATTTGTTAACATGTGGTTTTTAGCATGTAGTTATTGGCATGTGTTTGTCAGCTTGTACTTGTTAGCATGTGTTTGTTAGCACGTGTTTGTTAGCATGTGTTTGTTAGCGTGTGTTTGTTAGCATGTGTTTGTTAGCATGTGTTTGTTAGCATGTGTTTGTTAGCATGTGGTTTTTAGCATGTAGTTGTTGGCATGTGTTTGTCAGCATGTAGTTGTTAGCATGTGTTTGTTAGCTTGTAGTTGTTAGTATGTGTTTGTTAGCATGTAGTTGTTAGCATGTGTTTGCTAGCATGTAGTTGTTAGCATGTGTTTGTTAGTATGTAGTTGTTGGCATATGTTTGTTAGCTTGTAGTTGTTAGTATGTGTTTGTTAGCATATGTTTGTTAATTAACGTGTGTTTGTTAGCATGTAGTTGCTAGCATGTATTTGTCAACATGTGGTTGTTAGAATGTGTTTGTTAGCTTGTGTTTGTTAGCATGTAGTTGTTGGCATGTGTTTGCTAGCATGTATGTAGTTGTTAACAAATCTTTGTTACCATGTATTTGTTAGCGTGTAGTTCTTAGCATGTTTTTTAGCATGTAGCTGTTAGCATGTGTTTGTTAACATGTGTTTTTAGCATGTGTTTGTCAGCATGTTAACACGTGTTTTTAATGTGTTTGTTAGCATATGCCTCTTATCATATTTTTCTTATGTGTTTGTTAGCACATGACTAATCCTCTCCTATTTTCCATCCATTACATGCTGGTGTTCTGTCTACCTCAGACACTCTCGTTTATTCATCTCTCTCTCTCTCTCTCTCTCTCTCTCTCTCTCTCTCTCTCGCTCTGTTTCTCTTTCTCTCTCTCCTGGCTTACTGGGTTTCCCTGGCTCAGAAACCCAACTGAAGCACTCTAAAGCGTATCCGTTTTAAACCCCGAAACAAAAGAGGATTAAGCGGCAAATATTACCGGGGATATACCGGTTATATACCGGGGATATACCGGGGGATATACCCGTGATATACCAGGTTATAACAGGTTCATTAGTGGCTTCAGCTACGTAGCGGACTGGTCGGCCAAGCAGCATTTCAGATATCTTTTTTAAACAATGGCTGCTCCGCGCTTTGTAATGTTAGATTATTGTGTATCCTCTATAACAGAGTCCAGTCCGCTCTATATAAGAAAAACAAAAGATAGTGCCGACTGGCTCTAACTTGCGGCGGTGTTGAAGTGTTTGTAGGTAGTTACAACAGTGGAGTTATGTTAGTGTCCAGTATTTAATACACACACACACACACACAAATATATATATATATATATATATATATATATATATATATATATATATATATATATATATATATATATATATATATATATATATATATATATACATATATATATATATATATGTATGTATATATATATGAGCGGGTGACTGGGGACCCACAGCCTCAGAGAAGAGTGTAAACATACTTAAAGGAATACTCAAAAACTTTCTTCCTTATGCCGTTTGAGAGGATATTTTTCCCTCCTATATGCTACGTATGTGAGCTCTATTTGCACACAAAATATATTAACAAGGATACATAGAAGACATCTTAGGAGCTACTTCTCAAATACTTCATCCAGCTCCCCTGAGGTGGGTCGTGTGCCTAGAATAATGCAGGCATTTCCTTTTCTGAGTCTCTGAAAAGGGGAAGCTTGTCGCTCTGGGGTCCTTGGTTTCTGTGATGAGTTTGTCATCCAATTCTTCAAGGAATCTAAGAGCACACCCCCATACTCCGTGGGTTCCCGTCCTATCGGGACGAAGTTATAGCATGGTGCCAACCCATTCTATAGGTCAAGATATCCTGTTAATGAAAATATGATACCAGACGTAAGTCAACTGTAGATATAAATTTAGATGTACTCCTTTAAACTCTTTTGGGGCCCTAGTCCCTAGGCCTTTTGTTTATCCATATGCTCTTGCACTACCGTCCACTGGATGAATACGGGGTGCATAATAAACTACCACTTCGGCGGCAAAATCTATTCTGTATTGTTAATCTTCTGGGTCTTCCTGAATCTGGTCGCACCAACCCCTTCAGCTTCAGCGGACAGTGTACACGCACAAGTGTAGTCCCATGCAATCTTCTCACCGTCTTTCCAGATTAACATGGTGACCCCCAACTGAACGCTTCAATCTTCGAACGGGTCTCAGTACCTGAGGTTCCCGGCCTGCTTGACAACAGGCTGTGGCGAGACTTCGCTTGGTAATGTTACTGACCTCTTCGTTTCTGGCATACCTTCCTTCCGACTTATGAAAGACGAGACCATGGACACCAAATTGATCAACTGACATCCTACCACAAATGGCTAGGTGAAGAGCTACGCCAGTCCGAATGGCCTGAGGATCGAACCTAAGAAGAAATTAGGAAAGGCCGAAAGGAAAGCTCCTATTTGGGTGATTTTCTCCACGATCGGTCTGTTCATGTGGGATTGTTTGTAATGTCTGGGAAGAGCTGGTCTCCTTGAAGAGTCTGCAAGGTTGTCCCACAGCGCTGTTGCTTCGATGAATTTTGAGTCGTGAGCTCCTACAGAACCTCTCAAGTGTTCAGGGACTATGTTCTTCACAAGTTCACTTGATGCAACACACGAGGACAGAAACGAAGGTAATGCTACCTGCTTGCCTTGCGCACCCCTATACCTCTCAGTCGCGCTTGAAGAGTTGTTTGTTCCCATTGGTGATCTTCCAGTGACAGGTTCAGTGCCTTTCTAAAGATAGATCCCAGGAGTGTGTCATATTCGCCGACAGTTGGGTTGTCGATGAAGGGTGCACACCTCAAGAAATAGGTTAGTCTTGGCAGAGTTAGACACCTTGTAAGGAGATATTGCCATGGACATCTGTGGCATACAAAGAGTACGTTACAATATATGCATTTGGCGTATGTCACACTCCCATATAGGCTGCCTACCAACCAGTGAACCGGGTGCTAAGGGTTTAACGATCAATAGGGCACCTACTCATCGTTAAATCAGTACATTGGTTCACTGACCAATCACAGACAAGCCCGCCAAAGCTAAAGCAACGTGGTTCACTTGTGGTAAACATTGGCAGACTTGCCTACCTTCTGGTTAAGCACGGTCCACTCTCTTTTTCTTTCTGCTTTGCCATCTGTCACCGTGGTTTACACTTATTATATCTGTACATATTGTACATATCTGTATATAGTGGGTGAAGGCAAAATATACATTATAGTCTACTGCTGAGTTTTGTTTTCTCCAATTCCCATTACGACCAGGTCTCACAGGCCATTCTTTACCTGTGTTCGTAATAACATCCAAATCACTTATTATCTCCTCCATCTTCGTCAAGTCGTTCGGTTTATTCTTGTCGATAGCATGTCTAGCATGTTGACGCAGCGGTGCTCCTATTAGGATTCTTATAGAAGGGATGGTAGTTGAGGCTTCTGGAGAATTATTCGCACAGTTATAATTATTTCCTCTTAGTCGAAATGATTTCACACTCCGAAAGGTTGAGAATGAGTCCCAGAGCTTCTCCCTGTGACTTCACCTGTCGAAGGTCCTCTATCAGAGATTCCTCCGTACCTGCCAGAGTGCTATCATCCAGGTATCAGATATTAAATTCGCTATGCAGAAGATGAACGGAGCGAGTGGGTCTTCTGATGAGCACCTGCTGATGAGGTAATTTCATTCTCGTTGAATAAAACAGTGAATTTTTGCTGTAACCAGCTGAAATAAAAGGAAAAGACTAGGGAACTGCTCTCGAACGACTGTCAAGACCAAGTCTCTTTTTACCAGGTTAAAAGCATTCTTGAGGTCTAGTTTCACTATGGCCTCGTCTTCTGGTTAGTCTGCCGCATGAGCTGCCGCTTCACTGCCTTCAGAGACCCCCAAAGTCCAGTTGGTTTTGTTGGAGTAAGCTGGCGGCTTCTATGCGAATATTTCTCACTGCTGCTTTGGCAACGAGACGACGAAGATTGTTACCAACAGCAATGGGTCAGATTTCCCCAGACTTCTTCATCAAAGTACATAATGAGGCTCCGAGAAAGAAAGTCTTGATTTCTCCAGGAACCCGCCCAGGCAGTTGTTGAGGAAGGATGTTAACTCTAAAAGGAGGATCACTACATCTGTACCAATCACTGGATTTACCATCTCTCTAATGTGTTGTGATCGTATTCCAGTATCTGCACATCCTGCTGGAAATGACACAGTTGCTTTAAAAACTTTCGATTCTGGCAAAATTAACAGTCCAGTGATGCAATCAGTAATGTTGTTGGTGACACTGATCTCCCTGGGTGGGTATCCGTATATAATTCCGTGAACTGTGGCCTCATCTCTGGCAGCAACTGATCGATCCCGTTGTGTTACAGTCTTCAAGTTTTTTGCTAACCTCTCCACAGACATTTTCGCTAACAGTTCTATCATGGTTCTGCCTCAGTGATTCCTGCGATGACGGGGAAGAGGAACACAGTTCTATCCCAGTGTGATCGTGCACAGCTCTGGTAACTGATGGGAATAGTGATTTGCCGCCTCTAGCAGGCAGCACCACACAACACACGCCAAGCAGCAGCGGGCAGATAGGACCACGCAACACACGCCAAGCAGCAGCAGGTAGCACCACGCAACACACGCCAAGCAACAGCAGGCAGCACAATGAAGCACACGCCAAGCAGCAGCAGGTAGCACCACGCAACACACGCCAAGCAGCAGCAGGTACCACCACGCAACACACGCCAAACACCAGCAGGTAGCACCACGCAACACACGTCAAGCAGCAGCAGGTAGCACCACGCAACACACGCCAAGCAGCAGCAGGTAGCACCACGCAACACACGTCCAGCAGCAGCAGGCAGCACCACGCAACACACGCAAAGCAGCATCAGGTAGCAACACACAACACACGTCAAGCAGCAGCAGGTAGCACCACGCAACACACGCCAAGCAGCAGCAGGCAGCACCACGCAACATACGTCAAGCAGCAACAGGCAGCACCACGCAACACACGCCAAGCAGCAGCAGGCAGCACCACGCATCACACTTCAAGCAGCAGCAGGCAGCACAACGCAACACACGCTAAAAAGCAGCAGGTAGCACCACGCAACACACGCCAAGCAGCAGCAGGTAGCACCACGCAACACACGCCAAACAGCAGCAGGCAGCACCACGCAACACACGTCAAGCAGCAACAGGCAGCACCACGCAACACATGCCAAGCAGCAGCAGGTAGCAAGACGCAGCACACGACAAGCAGCAGCAGGTAGCACCACGCAACACACGCCAAGCAGAAGGAGGTAGCACCACGCAACACATGCCAAGCAGCAGCAGGAAGCATCACGCAACACACGTCAAGCAGCAGCAGGTAGCACCACACAACACACGCCAAGCAGCAGCAGGTAGCACCACGCAACACACGTCAAGCAGCAGCAGGTAGCACCACGCAACACACGCCAAGCAGCAGCAGGAAGCACCACGCAACACACGCCAAGCAGCAGCAGGTAGCACCACGCAACACACGCCAAGCAGCAGCAGGTAGCACCACGCAACACACGTCAAGCAGAAGCAGGTAGCACCAGGCAACACACGCCATGCAGCAGCAGGCCGCACCACGCAACACACGTCAAGCAGAAGCAGGTAGCACTACGCAACAAACGCCAAGCAGCAGCAGGTAGCACCAACCAACACACGTCAAGCAGCAGCAGGGAGCACCACGCAACACACGCTAATCAGCTGCAGGCAGCACCACGCAACACACGTCAAGCAGCAACAGGCAGCACCACGCAACACACGCCAAGCTGCAGCAGGCAACACCACGCAACACACGTCAAGCAGCAGCAGGTAGCACCACGCAACACACGTCAAGCAGCAGCAGGCAGGACCACGCAACACACGCTAATCAGCAGCAGGCAGCACCACGCAACACAAACCAATCAGCAGCAGGCAGCACCACGCAACACACGCCAAGAAGCAGCAGGCAGCACCACGCAACACACGCCAAGCAGCAGCAAGTAGCACCACGCAACACACGTCAAGCAGCAGCAGGCAGCACCACGCAACACAAACCAATCAGCAGCAGGCAGCACCACGCAACACACGCCAAGCAGCAGCAGGCAGCACCACGCAACACACGCCAAGCAGCAGCAAGTAGCACCACGCAACACACGTCAAGCAGCAGCAGGCAGCACCACGCAACACACGCTAAGAAGCAGCAGGTAGCACCACGCAACACACGCAAAGCAGCAGGAGGTTGCACCACGCAACACACGGAAAGCAGCAGCAGGTAGCACCACGCAACACACGCCAAAGAGCAGCAGGCAGCACCACGCAACACACGTCAAGCAGCAACAGGCAGCACCACGCAACACATGCCAAGCAGCAGCAGGTAGCACCACGCAGCACACGACAAGCAGCAGCAGGTAGCACCACGCAACACACGCCAAGCAGCAACAGGTAGAACCACGCAACACACGTCAAGCAGAAGGAGGTAGCACCACGCAACACATGCCAAGCAGCAGCAGGAAGCTCCACGCAACACACGTCAAGCAGCAGCAGGTAGCACCACGCAACACACGCCAAGCAGCAACAGGTAGCACCATGCAACACACGCCAAGCAGCAGCCGGTAGCACCACGCAACACACGTCAAGCAGCAGCAGGTAGCACCACGCATCACACGCCCAGCAGCAGCAGGTAGCACCACGCAACACACGCCAAACAGCAGCAGGTAGCACCACGCAACACGCGCCAAAAAGCAGCAGGTAGCACCACGCAACACACACCAAGCAGCAGCAGGTAGCACCACGCAACACACGCCAAGAAGCACCAGGTAGCACCACGCAACACACGTCAAGCAGAGGCAGGTAGCACCACGCAACACACACCAAGCAGCAGCAGGTAGCACCACGCAACACACGCCAAGCAGCAGCAGGTAGCACCACGCAACACACGTCAAGCAGCAGCAGGTAGCACCACGCAACACACGCCAAGCAGCAGCAGGTAGCACCACGTAACACACGTCAAGCAGCAGCATGCAGCACCACGCAACACACGTCAAGCAGCAGCAGGTAGCACCACGCAACACACGCCAAGCAGCAGCAGGTAGCACCACGCAACACACGCCAAGCAGCAGCAGGTAGCACCACGTAACACACGTCAAGCAGCAGCATGCAGCACCACGCAACACACGCCAAGCAGCAGCAGGTAGCACCACGTAACACACGTCAAGCAGCAGCATGCAGCACCACGCAACACACGTCAAGCAGCAGCAAGCAGCAAGACGCAAAACATGCCAAGCAGCAGCAGGAAGCACCACGCAACACACATCAAGCAACAGCAGGCAGCACCAAGCAACACACGTCAAGCAGCAGCAGGTAGCACCACGCAACACACGTCAAGCAGCAGCAGGTAGCACCACGCAACACACACCAATCATCAGCAGGTAGCACCACGCAACACACGCGCAGCAGCAGGTAGCACCACGCAACACACGCCAAGCAGCAGCAGGCAGCACCACGCAACACACGTCAAGCAGCAGCAGGTAGCACCACGCAACACACACCAAGCAGCAGCAGGTAGCACCACGTAACACACGTCAAGCAGCAGCATGCAGCACCACGCAACACACACCAAGCAGCAGCAGGAAGCACCACGCAAAACACACCAAGCAGCAGCAGGTAGCACACTCAACACACGCCAAGCAGCAGCAGGCAGCACCACGCAAGACACGTCAAGCAGCAGCAGGTAGCACCACGCAACACACACCAAGCAGCAGCAGGTAGCACCACGTAACACACGTCAAGCAGCAGCATGCAGCACCACGCAACACACACCAAGCAGCAGCAGGTAGCACCACGCAACACACGCCAAGCAACAACAGGCAACACCACGCAACACACGTCAAGCAGCAGCAAGAAGCACCACGGAACACACGTCAATTAGCAGCAGGTAGCACCACGCAACACACGCCAAGCAGCAGCAGGTAGCACCACGCAACACACGCCAAGCAGCAGCAGGTACCACCACGCAACACACGTCAAACAGCAGCAGGTAGCACCTCGCAACACACACCAAGCAGCAGCAGGTAGCACCACGCAACACACGCCAAGCAACAACAGGCAACACCACGCAACACACACCAAGCAGCAGCAGGTAGCACCACACAACACAAGCCAAGCAGCAGCAGGTAGCACCACGGAACACACGTCAATTAGCAGCAGGTAGCACCACGCAACACACGCCAAGCAACAACAGGCAACACCACGCAACACACGTCAAGCAGCAGCAAGAAGCACCACGGAACACACGTCAATTAGCAGCAGGTAGCACCACGCAACACACGCCAAGCAGCAGGAGGCAGTACCACGCAACACACGCCAAGCAGCAGCAGGTACCACCACGCAACACACGTCAAACAGCAGCAGGTTGCACCACGCAACACACACCAAGCAGCAGCAGGTAGCACCACGCAACACACGCCAAGCAACAACAGGCAACACCACGCAACACACACCAAGCAGCAGCAGGTAGCACCACACAACACAAGCCAAGCAGCAGCAGGTAGCACCACGGAACACACGTCAATTAGCAGCAGGTACCACCACGCAACACACGTCAAACAGCAGCAGGTTGCACCACGCAACACACACCAAGCAGCAGCAGGTAGCACCACGCAACACACGCCAAGCAAGAGCAGGCAGCACCACGCAACACACACCAAGCAGCAGCAGGTAGCACCACGCAACACACGCCAAGCAGCAGCAGGTAGCACCACGCAACACACACCAAGCAGCAGCAGGTAGCACCACGCAACACACACCAAGCAGCAGCAGGTAGCACCACGCTACACACGTCAAGCAGCTGCAGGTAGCATCACGCAACACACGCCAATCAGCAGCAGATAGCACCACGCAACACACGTCATGCAGCAGCAGGTAGCACCACGCAACACACGCCAAGCAGCAGCAGGTAGCACCACGCAACACACGCCAAGCAGCATCAGGTAGCACCACGCAACATTCGTCAAGCAGCAGCAAGTAGCACCACGCAACACACGGCAAGCAGCAGCAGGTAGCACCACGCAACGCACGTCAAGCAGAAGCAGGCAGCACCACGCAACACACGCCAAGCAGTAGCAGGCATCACCACGCAACACACGCCAAGCAGCAGCAGGTAACACCACGCAACACACACCAAGCAGCAGCAGGTAGCACCACTCAACACACGCCAAGCAGCAGTAGGTAGCACCACGCAACACACGCCATGCAGCAGCAGGTAGCACCACGCAACACACGCCAAGCAGCAGCAGGTAGCACCACGCAATACACACCAAGCAGCATGAGGTAGCACAACGCAACACACGCCAAGCAGCAGCAGGTAGCAACACGCAACACACGTCAAGCAGCAGCAGGTAGCAACACGCTACACACGTCAAGCAGCAGCAGGTAGCACCACGCAACACACACCAAGCAGCAGCAGGTAGCACCACGCAACACTCGTCAAGCAGCAGCAGGTAGCACCACGCAACACACACCAAGCAGCAGCAGGTAGCACCACGTAACACACGTCAAGCAGCAGCATGCAGCACCACGCAACACACACCAAACAGCAGCAGGAAGCACCACGCAACACACGCCAAGGAGCAGCAGGTAGCACCACGCAAAACACACCAAGCAGCAGCAGGTAGCACCACGCTACACACCTCAAGCAGCAGCAGGTAGCACCACGCAACACACGCCAAGCAGCAGCAGGTAGCACCACGGAACACACGTCAATTAGCAGCAGGTAGCACCACGCAACACACGCCAAGCAGCAGCAGGTACCACCACGCAACACACGTCAAGCAGCAGCAGGCAGCACCATGCAACACACGCCAAGCAGCAGCAGGTAGGACCACGCAACATACGTCAAGCAGCAGCAGGTAGCACCACGCAACACACACCAAGCAGCAGCAGGTAGCACCACGCAACACACACCAAGCAGCAGCAGGTAGCACCACGCAACACACACCAAGCAGCAGCAGGTAGCACCACGCAACACACGCCAAGCAGCAGCAGGTAGCACCACGCAACACACACCAAGCAGCAGCAGGCAGCGCCACGCAACACACGCCAAGCAGCAGCAGGTAGCACCATTCAACACACGTCAAGCAGCAGCAGGCAGTACCACGCAACACACACCAAGCACCAGCAGGTAGCACCACGCAACACAAACCAAGCAGCAGCAGGTAGCACCACGCTACATACACCAAGCAGCAGCAGGTAGCGCCACGCAACACACGCCAAGCAGCTGCAGGTAGCACCACGCAACACACGCCAAGCAGCAGCAGGTAGCACCACGCAACATACGTCAAGCAGCAGCAGGTAGCACCACGCAACACACGGCAAGCAGCAGCAGGTATCACCACGCAACACACGCCAAGCAGAAGCAGGTAGCACCACGCAACACACGCCAAGCAGTAGCAGGCAGCACCATGCAACACACGGCAAGCAGCAGCAGGTATCACCACGCAACACACGTCAAGCAGAAGCAGGTAGCACCACGCAACACACGCCAAGCAGTAGCAGGCAGCACCATGCAACACACGCCAAGCAGCAGCAGGTAGCACCACGCAACACACGCCAAGCAGCAGCAGGTAACACCACGCAACACACACCAAGCAGCAGCAGGTAGCACCACTCAACACACGCCAAGCAGCAGTAGGTAGCACCACGCAACACACGCCAAGCAGCAGCAGGTAACACCACGCAACACACGCCAAGCAGCAGCAGGTAGCACCACGCAACACACACCAAGCAGCAGCAGGCAGCACCACGCAACACACGCCAAGCAGTAGCAGGTAGCACCACGCAACACACGCCAAGCAGTAGCAGGTAGCACCACGCAACACACGCCAAGCAGCAGCAGGTAGCACCAAGCAACACACTCCAAGCAGTAGCAGGTAGCACCACGCAACACACGCCAAGCAGTAGCAGGTAGCACCACGCAACACACGCCAAGCAGCAGCAGGTAGCACCACGCAACACACGCCAAGCAGTAGCAGGTAGCACCACGCAACACACGCCAAGCAGCAGCAGGTAGCACCAAGCAACACACTCCAAGCATCAACATTTAGCAACACGCAACACACGTCAAGCAGCAGCAGGTAGCACCACGCAACACACACCAAGCAGCAGCAGGTAGCACCACGCAACACACGTCAAGCAGCAGCAGGCAGCACCACGCAACACTCGTCAAGCAGCAGCAGGTAGCACAACGCAACACACACCAAGCAGCAGCAGGTAGCACCACGTAACACACGTCAAGCAGCAGCATGCAGCACCACGCAACACACACCAAGCAGCAGCAGGAAGCACCACGCAACACACGCCAAGGAGCAGCAGGTAGCACCACGCAAAACACACCAAGCAGCAGCAGGTAGCACCACGCTACACACGTCAAGCAGCAGCAGGTAGCACCACGCAACACACCTCAAGCAGCAGCAGGTAGCACCACGCTACACACGTCAAGCAGCAGCATGCAGCACCACGCAACACACGCCAAGGAGCAGCAGGTAGCACCACGCAAAACACACCAAGCAGCAGCAGGTAGCACCACGCAAAACACACCAAGCAGCAGCAGGTAGCACCACGCAACACACCTCAAGCAGCAGCAGGTAGCACCACGCAACACACGCCAAGCAGCAGCAGGTAGCACCACGGAACACACGTCAATTAGCAGCAGGTAGCACCACGCAACACACGCCAAGCAGCAGCAGGTAGCACCACACAACACACGCCAAGCAGCAGCAGGTACCACCACGCAACACACGTCAAACAGCACCAGGTAGCAACACGCAACTCACACCAAGCAGCAGCAGGTAGCACCACGCAACACACGTCAAGCAGCAGCAGGCAGCACCATGCAACACACGCCAAGCAGCAGCAGGTACCACCACGCAACACACGTCAAGCAGCAGCAGGTAGCACCACGCAACACACACCAAGCAGCAGCAGGTAGCACCACGCAACACACACCAAGCAGCAGCAGGTAGCACCACGCAACACACACCAAGCAGCAGCAGGTAGCACCACGCAACACACGCCAAGCAGCAGCAGGTAGCACCACGCAACACACGCCAAGCAGCAGCAGGCAGCGCCACGCAACACACGCCAAGCAGCAGCAGGCAGCACCACGCAACACACGCCAAGCAGCAGCAGGTAGCACCACGCAACACACGTCAAGCAGCAGCAGGCAGCACGAAGCAACACACGTCAAGCAGCAACAGGCAGCACCACGCAACACACGTCAAGCAGCAGCAGGCAGCACCACGCAACACTCGTCAAGCAGCAGCAGGCAGCACCACGCAACACACGCCAATCAGCAGCAGGTAGCACACTCAACACACGTCAAGCAGGAGCAGGTAGCACTACGCAACATACGCCAAGCAGCAGCAGGCAGCGCCACGCAACACACGCCAAGCAGAAGCATGCAGCACCACGCAACACACGCCAAGCAGCAGCAGGCAGCACCACGCAACACACGCCAAGCAGAAGCATGCAGCACCACGCAACACACGCCAAGCAGAAGCATGCAGCACCACGCAACACACGCCAAGCAGAAGCATGCAGCACCACGCAACACACGTCAAGCAGCAGCAGGCAGCACCACGCAACACGCGTCAAGCAGCAGCAGGCAGCACCACGCAACACACGTCAAGCAGCAGGAGGCAGCACCATGCAACACACACCAAGCAGCAGCAGGTAGCACCACGCAACACACGCCAAGCAGCAGCAGGTAGTACCACGCAACACACGTCAAGCAGCAGCAGGTAGCACCACGCAACACACGTCAAGCAGCAGCAGGGAGCACTACGCAACACACACCAAGCAACGGCAGGTAGCACCACGCAACACACGTCAAGCAGCAGCAGGGAGCACTACGCAACACACACCAAGCAACGGCAGGTAGCACCACGCAACACACGTCAAGCAGCAGCAGGTAGCACCAAGCAACACACGTCAAGCAGCAGCAGGTAGCACCACGCAACACACGCCAAGCAGCAGCAGGCAGTACCACGCAACACACGTCAAGCAGCAGCAGGTAGCACCAAGCAACACACGTCAAGCAGCAGCAGGTAGCACCACGCAACACACGCCAAGCAGCAGCAGGCAGTACCACGCAACACACGCCAAACATTTATTTATTTCTGATTCACTCTCTAGTCTGTTCAATGACGTCTTTTCCCCAGTCATATGTATCTTTAACCCAGTCATATGTATCTTTAACCCAGTCATATGTATCTTTAACCCAGTCATATGTATCTTTAACCCAGTCATATGTATCTTTTCTCCAGTCATATGTATCTTTAACCCAGTCATATGTATCTTTAACCCAGTCATATGTATCTTTTCTCCAGTCATATGTATCTTTAACCCAGTCATATGTATCTTTTCCCCAGTCATATGTATCTTTTCTCCAGTCATATGTATCTTTAACCCAGTCATATGTATCTTTTCCCCAGTCATATGTATCTTTAACCCAGTCATATGTATCTTTAACCCAGTCATATGTATCTTTTCCCCAGTCATATGTATCTTTTCCCCAGTCATATGTATCTTTAACCCAGTCATATGTATCTTTTCTCCAGTCATATGTATCTTTAACCCAGTCATATGTATCTTTTCTCCAGTCATATGTATCTTTTCCCCAGTCATATGTATCTTTTCCCCAGTCATATGTATCTTTTCTCCAGTCATATGTATCTTTAACCCAGTCATATGTATCTTTTCCCCAGTCATATGTATCTTTAACCCAGTCATATGTATCTTTTCCCCAGTCATGTGTATCTTTAATCCAGTCATATGTATCTTTTCCCCAGTCATATGTATCTTTTCCCCAGTCATATGTATCTTTTCCCCAGTCATATGTATCTTTTCTCCAGTCATATGTATCTTTTCTCCAGTCATATGTATCTTTAACCCAGTCATATGTATCTTTTCCCCAGTCATATGTATCTTTAACCCAGTCATATGTATCTTTAACCCAGTCATATGTATCTTTTCTCCAGTCATATGTATCTTTAACCCAGTCATATGTATCTTTTTCCCAGTCATATGTATCTTTAACCCAGTCATATGTATCTTTTCTCCAGTCATATGTATCTATAACCCAGTCATATGTATCTTTTTCCCAGTCATATGTATCTTTAACCCAGTCATATGTATCTTTTCTCCAGTCATATGTATCTTTTCCCCAGTCATATGTATCTTTTCCCCAGTCATATGTATCTTTTCTCCAGTCATATGTATCTTTAACCCAGTCATATGTATCTTTTCCCCTGTCATATGTATCTTTAACCCAGTCATATGTATCTTTTCCCCAGTCATGTGTATCTTTAACCCAGTCATATGTATCTTTTCCCCAGTCATATGTATCTTTTCCCCAGTCATATGTATCTTTTCCCCAGTCATATGTATCTTTTCCCCAGTCATATGTATCTTTAACCCAGTCATATGTATCTTTTCCCCGGCCATATGTATCTTTAACCCAGTCATATGTATCTTTAACCCAGTCATATGTATCTTTAACCCAGTCATATGTATCTTTAACCCAGTCATATGTATCTTTTCCCCAGTCATGTGTATCTTTAACCCAGTCATATGTATCTTTTTACCCAGTCATATGTGTCTTTTACCTAGTCATATGTATCTTTAACCCAGTCATCTATATCTTTAACCCAGTCATATGTATCATTTACCCAGTCATAGTATCTTTAACTCAGTCATATGTATCATTTACCCAGTCATATGTATCTTTTACCTAGTCATATGTATCTTTAACCCAGTCATATGTATCATTTACCCAGTCATCTGGATTTTTAATCCAGTCATATGTATCATTTACCCAGTCATATGTATCATTTACCCAGTCATATGTATCTTTAACGCAGTCACATGTATCTTTTACTCAGTCATATGTATATTTAACCAGTCAAATGTATCTTTTACCTAGTCAAATATATCTATATCCCAATCATATGTATCTTTTACCCATTAATACATATCTTTCATACATTCATATGTATCCTTTACTCAGTTATATGTATGATGACTAGCCCTTCTCTCTCTCTCTCTCTCTCTCTCTCTCTCTCTCTCTCTCTCTCTCTCTCTCTCTCTCTCTGTCTCTCTCTCTCTTTCTCTCTCTCTCTCTCTCATATTTTCAGTAGTTCACACACGGTCGGTATCCACTGTCTCCTACCTCCATTCCTTCCCACTTAGCAGAATTAAATTCCATCACTTCCATCCTCCATCTATCTCTCCATCTGCTAGACTCATCCACTTCTTATAGTAGAGATCTATGAATATTTTGGACACGAGATTTTTTGTGACTTTTTCTATAAGCAATTTTTCGTTACTGTTCGTTTTGGCAAGTGTTTTATAACGAAAATGAAAATATGTTGGAAGTGAGGACTGATGCTTGGGGGACCCCGCCGGGGACGTTTTAAAGTATTTTTTAAGTATTTTTAAAGTATTTTTTTTTAAGTATTTTCGTTTGTTACTGTGTGTAGTCACCTATGTGTGGTTGCAGGGGTCGAATCACAGTTCCTGGTCGCCGCCTCTTCGCTGGTCGCTACTAGATTGTGTGTGTGTGTGTGCGTGTGTGTGTGTGTGTGTGTGTGTGTGTGTGTTTGTGTGTGAATGTGTGTGTACTCACCTTACTGTACTCATCTAATTTCGGTTGCAAGGGTTCATTCATAGCTCCTGGCCCCGCCTCTTGGCTGGTTATTACTAGGTCCACTCTCTCCCTGCTCCATGAGTTTTATCATACCTCTTCTTAAAGCTATGTATGGATCCTGCCTCCACTACATCACTCTCCAGCCTATTCCACTTCCTGACAATTGTGTGTGTGTGTGTGTGTGTGTGTGTGTGTGTGTGTGTGTGTGTGTGTGTGTGTGTTTGCTTATATCCAACTCTAAAATTAGACCAGACTTGCAGTCACTAGTCACAGTTGTTAGTAACGCTATTATTACTGTCATCATTATTGTTATTATTAGTGTAAATCAGCTTCGGGTGAACCTTGGAAAGGGGATAAATAACATAACCACAGTCACTGCCTTTATTATCATCCGGAATCATCATAATTCATAATTATCATCATCCGTAATACCATCATCCTTAATCAGCATCATCCATAATCATCACCACATTAGCAGAATTCGGGTGGATCAATTAATTTGGATTTATTTTCTGCTTCAGTTCGATTGATTCGTAGTTTTGTGAGAGAGAGAAATATATTGAAGTGGCCTGGGGATCGAACCGAAGAAAAACGCTACATTCAATGTTCTTTAATTGTTACAGTAGTAACAATGGTGGTGGTGGTCGTAGTGGTGGTGGTAGTGGCAGTGGTGGTGGTAGTGGCAGTGGTGGTGACAGTGATATTGGTGGTGGTAGTGATAGTGGTGGTGGCAGTAACAGTGGTGGTGGCAGTGATGGTGGTGGCACTGATAGTGGTGGTGGTAGTGATAGCGGTGGTGGCAATAATAGTGCTGGTGGCAGTGATAGTGATGGTGGCAGTGATAGTGGTGGTGGTAGTGGCAGTGGTGGTGGCAGTGATAGTGGTAGTGGCAGTAATAGGGTGGTGGCAGTGATCATGGTAGTGGTAGTGGCAGTTATGGTGACAATGATAGTGGTGGTGGCGGTAACAGTGGTGGTGGCAGTGATGATGGTGGCACTGATAGTAGTGGTGGTAGTGATAGCAGTGGTGGCAGTAATAGTGGTGGTGGCAGTGATAGTGGTGGTGGCAGTGATATTGGTGGTGGTAGTGGCAGTGGTGGTGGCAGTGATAGTGGTAGTGGCAGTAATAGGGTGGTGGCAGTGATAGTGGTAGTGGTAGTGGCAGTTATGGTGACAGTGATAGTGGTGGTGGAAGTGACAGTGGTAGTGATAGTGGTGGTGGCAGTAACAGTGGTGGTGGCAGTGATGGTGGTGGCACTGATAGTGGTGGTGGTAGTGATAGCAGTGGTGGCAGTAATAGTGGTGGTGACAGTGATAGTGGTGGTGGCAGTGATAGTGGTGGTGGTAGTGGCAGTGGTGATGGCAGTGATAGTGGTGGTGGCAGTAATAGGGTGGTGGCAGTGATAGTGGTGGTGGTAGTGGCAGTTATGGTGAGAGTGATAGTGGTGGTGGCAGTGACAGTGGTAGTGATAGTGGTGGTGGCAGTGACAGTGGTAGTGATAGTGGTGGTGGCAGTAACAGTGGTGGTGGCAGTGATGGTGGTGGCACTGATAGTGGTGGTGGTAGTGATAGCAGTGGTGGCAGTAATAGTGGTGGTGGCAGTGATAGTGGTGGTGGCAGTAATAGGGTGGTGGCAGTGATAGTGGTGGTGGTAGTGGCAGTTATGGTGACAGTGATAGTGATGGTGGCAGTGATAGTGGTGGTGGTAGTGATAGTGGTGGTGGTAGTGACAGTGGTGGTGGTTGTGATAGTGGTGGTGGCAGTACCAGTGGTGGTGGCAGTGATAGTGATGGTGGCACTGATAGTGGTGGTGGTAGTGATAGTGGTGGTGGCAGTGATAGTGGTGGTGTCAGTGATAGTGGTGGCGGTAGTGATAGTAGTGGTGGCACTGATAGCGGTGATGGCAGTAATAATGGTGGTGGCAGTAACAGTGTTGATGGTAGTGATAGTGGTGGTGGCAGCAATAGTGGTGGTGGCAGTGATAGTGCTGGTGGCAGTGATAGTGTTGGTGGCAGTAATAGTGATGGTGGTAGTGATAGTGGTGGTGGCAGTGATAGTGGTGGTGGCAGCAATAGTGGCAGTGGCAGTGATAGTGTTGGTGGCAGTGATAGTGTTGGTGGCAGTAATAGTGGTGGTGGTAGTGATAGTGGTGGTGGTAGTGGTGTCATGTGGGGGGTTTGATTATGTGGATTGGGCAAAGGAAAGTCACATAGACAATAATGGAGTATAATTATAATGGAATATATGAGAAGCACCAGGCCCGCCCTGCCTCTCTGCTCTCTATCTTAAGACTGACTCACGAATTGGGTCCTAGGGGTGAGCGGCATTCAAAAACATGCTATAGTGAGCTGTAATGTCAGTGAATAACAGTGATTCACACAGATAGTTGGTAGTGAGTCATACTACTGGTAACTGGTTACTGATAACTGGTTACTAGGAACTGATACTACCGAGAGCTCGGCGACGCTAACGTATGTTGTCCCGACATACAGCTAATGCAAACTAGAGACAGCAGGCATACGGCTTGGGCTGATTCTATACAGTGGCAAAGTACACAACAATTGAACATTGTAACATACATAAGGAGAATATTGGAATGGAAGCTAATGTAATTTACTGTAATGAAACTGACTGTAATGAAACTTACTGTAATGAAACTGTAATGCATTACAAGTTATGATGTAGCACAACTCATTGAATGAGACTCAACATTGGGATTACACAATAAAAGTGATAAAAAAAATTTTGATCGATCGATCGGTATTCATGTGGTCTATGGATTCTGAGGAAGGATATGTACAAAGAAAGAAGTGTTTAACAGAAAGGCAGACTTGGTGCACTCAAATCTAGACTGTTAAATCTCAGAATTCGGAGAGAACGGGAACACAAAAAAATTCTTGTTTATTAATAAGTTGATACTGTAATTATTCATCTATACAGGTTATTTACATTTAACCCCAACTCTGCTAGGGTGAGATTGATATATGCAGAATGGGTGTCATCTCTGGGAGGATCAAACTCTGTTGCACTGGCTAACTCATGCCGTGTTTGAGGCAAATCTGAATTTGTAGCTACAAATGATACTTGAGGATTTCTCAATACCTGTCGTGTATGTAGGGAATAACGACATTCAGGTTGATCTGACTGAGTATTAGAGGTAGAGGGTACAGAGTCAGGAGGATTGTCAGTCTGTCACATTAGTCTGGGTTGGAACATCATTATCATCACATACTAACTTCATATGATCTAAATGCGATTCTTTATACTGACCAGTACTAATTTCTCTAACCTTATACTTATTACCAGTGATATGTTCAACTACTCGATAAGGACCAACAAACTTTTGATCAGGCTTAGGCATTGCAGACGTTTTGTTAAAGTTAGTCAGCATAACTCTCGAACCTTTGATTTTGGACGGCTTTGCTCGAGTGTTTGCGACTCTTGTAAATTCTGCTGTTGATTTATGAAGTGTTTCACGGATTCTTCTAAAAACACTTTGAGCTAAGCTGGTACGAGTTGCTATGAAATCATCAGGGTTGTACTTTGGTTTTGGGTTAGAATATAGCAACTCATAAGGCAAGCGTTTATCTACACCGTACAATGCATAATGTGGAGTGTCACCTATAGAAACATTGTAAGCAGAATTTATAGCACACTGCACATCAGGTATAACTTCATCCCAAGTTTCACTGTTGGGACTGATAGTGGCTCTCAGGACATCAAGTACTTTCTTATTGGTTCGTTCCGCTAACCCATTGCTGGCAGGATGATAAGGAACAATGGTGGATTTAGAGATCTTGTACAAGGTACACAAATTTTCAAGAATCTCATTACAGAATTCACCTCCATTATCTGTTACTAGGGACTTAGGGGTGGTATGCCTGCAGATAATGCGTTCTTTAAACGCTTTAGCTACTGTCTCGGCAGTCTTATCTGCAATAGGAACTAACTCACAATATCTGGTGAAATGGTCTACCATAACACACACATGTTTGTTGCCTTGGAGGGAACATTGAAAATTAGTTAACAAATCTAGCGCAGCTCTTTCCCATGGCTCGCTAGTAGTTGGATACAGTTGAATTGGATTGGATTGTGTTGCATACAGACACTACATTTCTTAACATACTCAGAAATATCAGTTGCCATACGAGGCCAAAAGTATTTCAATCTGGCTTGTTTTACTGAATGATCCATACCAGGGTGCGCAACACCTGGTACATCGTGAACTAGCTGTGACTGTGGAATTACTAACTGGTATACTCTTCTGCTTGGAGTACCCAACTCGTCTGTTCGATACAGTAATTCTTGGCTCATGACAAAGTCACTGATGGGTGCTGGTGACTTCACAGTCAGAATAAGATCTTCCTGGAGCAGGAATCGGATCACACCAGACCACAAGGGATCTGCTCGTTGAGCATTCTTTACATCCTCGGCAGTAAATGGAGGGTCTGCAGTTACTATACTAACATGTCGTGATAAAGCATCTGCGACTACATTTGACTTGCCAGGTAAGTGTTCAAAGGTGGGATTGAACTCTTGGATAGTCAAGGTCCATCTGGCTAACCATCCAGTAGGTTGTTTGTTCTGGAATAAAGGTATCAGTGGAGCATGGTCTGTCAAGACATGAACAGAGTACTGATAAATAATGTCTCGGAAGTGCTTTAAAGACCATACTATTGCTAAAGCTTCTTGCTCAGCTACTGTATAATTACTTTCAGCCTTCGTAAGGACTAGGCTAGCAAATTCAACTGTGTTGTATTTGCCATCAGTCTTCTGAGCTAGTACAGCACCTACGCCAATTGAACTAGCATCAGTTGTAAGATAGAAGGGCTTAGAAAAATCTGGAAATTTCAAAATTGGAGCAGATGTTAGCTTTCTTTTAGAGTTTGGAATGCTCTTTCTTGACAGAAGGTCCAAACAAAAGGAGCATCTTTCTTAAGCAACTCAGAGGAGCAGCTATGGAAGAAAAATTAGCAGTGAAAGATCTATAAAAACCTGCTAAGCCCACAAAAAATCTTACGGCATCAGCAGTTTTGAGAGTTGGAAAATTTAGTACTGCAGTTACTTTACTTTGGTCAGTCGTAACCCCTCTAGGAGTGACTACGTGACCATGAAACTTGATTTCTGATCTGAAAAAATTGACATTTAGACAGTTTGATCTTTAAATTGGCTTCTTCAAGCTTACCAAGTACTACATCAAGTCTTTTCAAGTGTATATCCACGTCTTTAGACATGACGATTACGTCATCTAAGTACACCATAAGTGCATTACCTATGAGGCCTCTAAAGATATTAGTCATGAGCCTTGAGAACGTGATAGGGGAGGATCGTAATCCAAACGCCATATGGAGGAAGTGATAATGTCCTCGTGAAGAGGGACTTGCCAAAACCCTTGTAACAAGTCCAGGGTCGAAAAGACTTTGTTATCTCCGATGTTACGTAAAAGATCACCCAGTACAGGAAGTGGGAAGCTATCTGGAATAGTTTTCGCATTTTACTTCCTAAAGTCAATCACTGGGCGCCAAGTACCATCCTTCTTAGGTACTAGGATCAAGAGCGCATTCCAGGGTGAATTATTAGGTGCAATAACTCCATCATCAAACCCCCCACATGAAAGTGGCAGTGGTGGTGGTAGTGATAGTGGTGGTGGCAGTAATAGTGATGGTGGTAGTGACAGTGATGTGGTGGTGGCATTAATAGTGGTGGTGGCAGTAATAATGGTGGTGGCAATGATAGTGGTGATGGTAGTGATAGTGGTGGTGGCAGTAATAGTGGTGGTGTGGCAGTGATAGTGGTGGTGGTAGTGATAGTAGTGGTGGCAGTAATAGTGGTGGTGGCAGTGATAGTGGTGGTGGTAGTGGTAGTGGTGGTGGTAGTGATGGTGGTGGTAGTCGAAGTGGTGGTGGTGGTGATAGTGGTGGTGGTAGTGATAGTGGTGGTGGTAGTGACAGTGGTGGTGGTAGTGATAGTGGTTGTGGTAGTGATAGTGGTGGTGGTAGTGATAGTGGTGGTGGTAGTGATAGTGGTGGTGTCAGTAATAGTTGTGGTGGTAGTGGCAGTGGTGGTGGGAGTGATAGTAGTGGTGGTATAGTAGTGGTGGTAGTGATAGTGGTGGTGTCAGTAATAGTGGTGGTGGTAGTGACATCACATCTGGTGGTGGTGTGACATCTACTTAGTAAGTACTAGAAGGTCAACATATTGATCGCTCTCTAACATCTAGCTTGTTCCTGGTTTTGTAAGTTGGTCAGAGAATATTTCAGTACATTTATACTGTAAAATCATTTGGCTTCTCAGTATCGCTTTTCGACTGCAACTGGACGATCACATCCCCAAGCAAATAAAAGTCGAGATCTTTAATCTGGGTGATAATAATTACAGTTAGTGTAATTTGAATATTTTTTTTTATATATTTGATTTGATTTGATTTGAATAATTAAGGAGATAAGCTCCTACACAGCTCTTGGAGTATGACTTATATATCTTAGTTATTCTGTAAATATAATCATATCGTGCAAAGTGCTCACTTATTAAAGGACTGTATTACTCTTATTATCTACCGTCTGGTACGGTGCTATGAAGAAATGTACTCAAATAGAAGAGTAATGATGTACGCACCTATTTGTGTGTTGTGTGTGTGTGTGTTTGTGCAGGTGCTCGGTATGTACTCTGACTCGATTTATATTTAAAATGTGATTGACAACAACAGTCCCTAAATAATCTAACTTTTCAACTAGCAAGACAATCAAACAGCTTGCTTGAACATATCGACGACCCATTCGCCAAACAGCAATAATTCTCGAAGCTGAAGTGACCAGCACAGGGTCAGGGATGTTTAATGAGGACAAATTCCAACTACTCCGTTATGGAAAACTGGAGGAGATAATAACTAGAACAGAGTATACTACTGACTCCGGCCATACAATAGAGCGGAAAAATAATGTAAGGGACCTGGGAGTAGTAATGTCTGAGGATCTCACTTTCAAGGATCACAACAGTGCCATGATCGCACGTGCAAAGAAAATGATAGGATGGATAATGAGAACTTTCAAAACGAGAGATGCCAAGCCCATGATGATCCTTTTCAAATCACTTGTTCTCTCTAGGCTGGAATACTGCTGTACATTAACATCTCCATACAAAGCAGATGAAATCGCAGATCTAGAGAGTGTACAGAGATCCTTTACTGCACGTATAAGTTCTGTCAAGCACCTTAACTACTGGGAACGCTTGGAAGCACTTGACTTGTACTCGTTGGAACGCAGGAGGGAGAGATATATCATAATCTACACTTGGAAAATCTTGGAAGGAATGGTCCCAAATCTGCACACAGAAATCACTCCCTACGAAAGTAAAAGACTGGGCAGGCGATGCAAAATGCCGCCAATAAAAAGTAGGGGCGCCATTGGTACACTAAGAGAAAACACCATAAGTGTCCGGGGCCCAAAACTGTTCAACAGCCTCCCATCAAGCATTAGGGGAATTGCCAATAAACCCCTGGCTGCCTTCAAGAGAGAGCTGGACAGATACCTAAAGTCAGTGCCGGATCAGCCGGGCTGTGGCTCGTACGTTGGACTGTGTGCGGCCAGCAGTAACAGCCTAGTTGATCAGGCCCTGATCCATCGGGAGGCCTGGTCATGGACCGGGCCGCGGGGGCGTTGATCCCCGGAATAACCTCCAGGTAACCTCCAGGTAAGTGAGGAATAATTATAATCAAAAAGAAGCGCTAAACCACAAGGGATATACAGCAAGCGAGGAATAAGACCAAAACGACCTGAACTGCAGACATTCAACAGATCCTTGACAAAAGGCATATTATTATTATTACAATCAAGGGGGAAGCGCTAAACCCGTAGGATTATACAGCGCCTGGGGGGGGGGGAATGTGGAAGGCATTCAGGCTTAATTCGGGAAACTGGAGCACAGATTCAATTCCCTAAATCAAGAGCCCCTCACCAACATCAAGGAACCTTCCCTGAGGGAATAAAAGGCATAAAACTCCTTTATTACTGAAACTGAGTTCAGTCATTCCAATATCCTGACTACGACAATGCGTTGATGCCATAACAAATATATGTCAAGAGTTGAACTCAGGACCAAAGATACAGTGTCTCCATGACACACAAACTCTGAAAATGTCAAATATCATCACGTCTAAATAATGTTCTGTGAACAGAGTTGCACAGAATTACTAGATGTACGTCCCGGCTCACCAACGGACACTTACCCTACCAAAAACAGTCTAAATGACACGAGCTGAGGAGAATAGTCTTGTCTCAGACAGAGCGATAGAGAGAGCATGTTGCTTCCATGAGCGATAACTAGAAAGAGAAAGAGAAAGAGAAAGAGAAAGAGAAAGAGAGAGATGGGGGGGGGGGCAAGGCCTGCAGATCCGACATCAGGTGACTTATAATAGGTTACCCTTGACACCAACTGCAAAACAAGCTGGCAGGTAGTTAGCAGCATTGACAGCCAATCAAAACTCTGTAACAATGAGCACAATGAGAGATGTAACTGTTACATCCTACCAACATACATAAGCTAGTAAGTCAAATAATATAAAGCATTGATTTTTCATTTTAGTTATTGCTGAAAACATCGGCAGTATAAAGTTATATAAATAAACAATACATGCAATATTTAGTGTATCCTTTGCCTGAGATGGCAATACATCACCCGCACGACAAATAAGAACATAAGAACATAAGAACGAAGGAACACTGCAGAAGGCCTACTGGCCCATGCGAGGCAGGTCCAAGTCTCCTACCGGCTGGTCGAACTAAGTGTGTTAAATATCTGTAACTCGTGCTTCTCTTTTATATATCATGATATGTCGGTGTCACTCATGTGTCGTACACATGGAATACAAAAATTTGATCCATTGTCTCTGTCACTGTAGAGATGTGCCTAAGAATACTAGTGCAGTAGAGGCGGCACAGTGGTGGATGTAATTCCAGATGGGCATGACTCCAGAGGCCTCAAGACAGTGGTGATGACTGCACAGTCATAGCAGTCTACAGTAGTGTGTGGGGAAGTCTGGCCAGTGAGTGCACAGCGACTCACAGGTGACTCACCTGCACCACACCTCAGCTCCAGTACCTTCTATGGTCTCCATCAGTAGCTCACTAGCCCATAACATCATTGCTGCTGATATAATGAAATAGATGAATTATTAAGCATGAGTTAAGATATATATTTAAGTGAGTACAAATTTATTTTAATTTTAATTTCTCAATACCTATTAAGTGGTAGTAGTGGTGGTAGTGGTTAGTGGTGGTATTGGTAGTGATGGTGGTACTGGTGGTGGTGGTTGTGGTGGTGGGTGGTCGTAGTAGTGGTATTGGTGGTAGTGGTGGTGGTGGGTGGTGGTGGTAGTGGTATTAGTGGTAGTGGTATTAGTGGTGGGTGGTAATAGTGTTGGTGGTAGTGGTGGTGGTGGTGGAAGTGGTGGTGGTGATGGTGTTGGTGATATAAGTGGTGGTGGTGGTACTGGTGGTAGTGGTGGTGGTGGAAGTGGTGGTGGTAGTGGTGGAAGTGGTGATGGTAGTGGTGGTGGTAGTGGTGGTATTGGTGATGGTTGTGGTGGTAGCGGTGGTGATGGGGGTGGTGATAGTGGTGGTGGTTGTGATACTGGTGGTGGTGGTGATTGTGGTAGTAGTGGTGGTGGTGGAGGTGGGGTCAAGAAGGACCTCTCAAGCATGTACTGGCTACCGGAAGTGCAATCTTTTGATAATTGCTCCCTGGTCCACCCTCCTGGTCCATCCACCTGGTCCACCCACCTGGTCCACCCACCTGGTCCACCCACCTGGTCCACCCACCTGGTCCATCCACCTGGTCCATCCACCTGGTCCATCCACCTGGTCCATCCACTTGGTCCATCCACCTGGTCCATCCACCTGGTCCATCCACCTGGTCCACCCATCTGGTCCACCCTCCTGGTCCACCCACCTGGTCCACCCACCTGGTCAATCCACCTGGTCCATCCACCTAGTCCACCCTCCTGGTCCATCCACTTGGTCCACCCACCTGGTCCACCCACCTGGTCCACCCACATGGTCCATCCACCTGGTCCAACCACCTGGTCCATCCACCTGGTCCATCCACCTGGTCCATCTGGTCCACCCACCTGGTCTATCCACCTGGTCCATCCACCTGGTCCACCAACCTGGTCCACCCACCTGGTCCACCCACCTGGTCCATCCACCTGGTCCACCCACCTGGTCCACCCTCCTGGTCCATCCACCTGGTCCACCCACCTGGTCCATCCACCTGATCCATTCACCTGGTCCACCCACCTGGTCCATCCACCTGATCCATCCACCTGGTCCATCCACCTGGTCCATCTACCTGGTCCACCCACCTGGTCCACCCACCTGGTCCATCCACCTGATCCATCCACCTGGTCCATCCACCTGGTCCATCTACCTGGTCCATCCACCTGGTCCATCCATCTGGTCCATCCACCTGGTCTGTCCACCTGGTCCACCCACCTGGTCCACCCACCTGGTCCATCCACCTGGTCCACCCACCTGGTCCACCCTCCTGGTCCACCCACCTGGTCCACCCACCTGGTCCATCCACCTGATCCATTCACCTGGTCCACCCACCTGGTCCATCCACCTGATCCATCCACCTGGTCCATCCACCTGGTCCATCTACCTGGTCCATCCACCTGGTCCATCCATCTGGTCCATCCACCTGGTCTATCCACCTGGTCCACCCACCTGGTCCACCCACCTGGTCCACCCACTTGGTCCATCCACCTGGTCCACCCACCTGGTCCATCCACCTGGTCCATCCACCTAGTCCATCCACCTGGTCCACCCTCCTGGTCCATCCACCTGGTCCACCCACCTGGTCCACCCACCTGACCCATCCACCTGGTCCATCCACCTGGTCCATCTGGTCCACCCACCTGGTCTATCCACCTGGTTCATCCACCTGATCCACCCACCTGGTCCATCCACCTGGTCCACCCACCTGGTCCATCCACCTGGTTTACCCGCCAGGTCCATCCATCTGGTCCACCCACCTGATCCATCCACCTGGTCCACCCACCTGGTCCTCCCACCTGGTCCATCCACCAAGTCCATCCATCTGGTTCACCCACCTGGTTCATCCATCTGGCCTATCCACCTAGTCCACCCACCTGATCCATCCATCTGGTCCACCCACCTGGTCCATCTACCTGGTCCTCCCACCTGGTCCATCCACCAAGTCCATCCATCTGATCCACCCACCTGGTTCATCCATCTGGTCCATCCATCCGGTCCATCCTCCTGGTCCATCCACATGATCTACCCACCTGGTCCATCCACCTGGTCCATCTACATGATCCACCTACCTTGTCCATCCACCTGGTCCATGCACTTGGTTCATCCACCTGGTCCATCTACCTGGTCCACCTACCTGGTCCATCCACCTCGTCCATCTACCTGGTTCATTCACCTGGTCCACCCCCACCCGCAACATTAATTATCCACCTGTTGGAGGTTTCAGGTGGGGGAGGAGGGGTAATGGCCCCCGTGGCGCGGTCTAAAACCTGACCGAGTTCTTTAAGACCTGGTCAGTAAGTCTGTTATCAAGACTTTCTTAACGATATTAACTCCACAGAGTTGTTAACCCAGCATAACCCAGGGTAACCCAGGACAACCCAGCATAACCCAGGACAACCCAGGATAGTCCAGCACAACCCAGGGTAACCCAGGACAACCCAGCATAACCCAGGACAACCCAGGATAGCCCAGCATAACCCAGGGTAACCCAGGACAACCCAGCATAACCTAGGACAACCCAGGATAGACCAGTATTACAACCCAGGACTCCAAATGGCCTGTTACCCCGGGTGTAATGGGAGCAAATAAACACAGTAGAAAAAGTTTAGACTTATATTATCCTTCACCAATTTAGAACAGCAATATGTACACTATGTACAGTGATAAGTATAGTGCACTCCACGGTAAGCAAGGCAGAAATAGAAGCCACAAGATAGCAGACCGTGCTTCAACCAGCTCTAGAATGGGAATGACAAGGGCAGACAGGAGAGCGGTACCCACATAACCTCTGCGATTGCCAAAACCATCTTCTTATTGGCTAGAACCTGGTCACTAGTTGAACGACGGGGCCCCATCATCAACTCTTAGCAACCTGGTTCGCTGGTTGGGGGAGATAGCCTGTAAATGAGGGTGTGTACATGCGCCGAATAAAGGTTACGTACTCTTTGCATGCCACACCCCCACCCCGAGAAGGCTCAGGATTAGGCTGCCACCTCCCAGTGGTAACCGTGCCGCCATGGCACAAACTAATGGGACCGCCTTTCCTCTCCACCATCCAACTCTTAGATAGAGCTCAGCTTTTCTCGTGACCAAAAGCCAAACCCTAAACTTAGAGTGAGACAGCAGTCAGACAGGCTAGCATAGGTAGAAGATACAGGCGGACGGTAGCCCGCATCCCCTCACTAAAAAAAAACCCCACACCAGGGGATAAAAAAAAAGGAGCGTGAAAAGGGGTTACCACAAATAACATCCTAACCTAAATAAAATATTATACTCTAGATAAAGAGTCTGCCAACATATTTTCTTTGCCGGCAATATATTTAATGGAAATATTATAGGGCTGCAGCCTTAGCGTCCAGCGCATAAGCCTTGTGTTGTGGTTCTTCATGGCTTGGAGATATACTAGAGGATTGTGATCACTGTAGACTGTGACCACCTGTGATGTCTGGCCCACATAAACATAGAAATGCTCCAAAGCCAGTACCAGTGCGAGGGCTTCTTTTTCAATGGTTGAGTAAGCCCTCTGATGTGGCTGGAACTTGGCTGAAAAGTATGCTACAGGCTGCAACTCCTTGTTCCCGATTTGTAATAGTACTGCCCCAACCCCAGACTCACAAGCATCAACCTGTAATGAAAAAGGTTTGGAGAAGTCTGGAGACAAGAGAATGGGTGCAGTACACAATAATCTTTTTGCTTTATTAAAAGCAGTGTTACAGTCTGAGGTCCAATTAAAGGGAACTTTGTGACTGGTAAGAGAGGTAAGAGGGGCTACAATATCTGAGAAATTCTTACAGAATCTTCTGTAAAATCCTATCATGCCTAGGAAACGTTGAAGAGATTTCCTATCATGAGGAACTGGATAATCTTTAATAGAAAGAACTTTAGCAAGTTTAGGTGCAACTTTACCACTACCTACTTCATGGCCTAGAAAAGTGACAGTGGCCTGGCCAAAGGAAGATTTAGATAAATTAACTGTTAAATGGGAACTCTTAAAGGTCTCAAAAAGAGCCTTAAGTTTAAGTAGGTGTTGATCCCAAGTATCAGACATCACAACAATATCATCTAGGTACGCTGCCATGCCTTCAAGTCCTTTAATAGCCTGATGGATAAGTTTCCGGAATGAAGAGGGGGAATTTTTCATTCCGAAGGGGGTAACTGTGTATTGATAATGACCTGGAATTATGAAGGCAGAGATTTCCTTCGCCTTATCTGTCAAAGGTACCTGATAGTAGCCTTTAAGGAGATCTAACTTGGACACAAAAGTAGCCTTACCCACAAAGTCAATTACGTCATCCAGACGAGGAAGAGGGTAAGCATCTGTAATTGTGACCTCGTTCACTTTACGGTAGTCTGTACACATACGAAACCCTCCATCAGCCTTCTTCACAAGGGTGCACGGTGAAGCCCATGGACTAGATGACTCCTCCACTAAACCATGCTTTAACAAAAATTCTACTTCCTGCTGAAGTAGCCTTTGTTTTTCAGGATTAGCTCTGTAGGGGGAGAGTTTAATTGGTTTAGAGTTTCCCACATCTACATCATGATAACCTAACGTACATTTTTTCGGCACATCCGAAAAAATATTAGGATATGACTGTAGAAGCTCCGTTAAATTTGTTGCATGCATTTCAGATAATCCCTCCATTAATGGAATGGCCAGGTTTTCCAACTTGCTGACATTCTCGGCAACACCTAATATGATTCTTCACAACTTTCTTTAATTTTGGCCAATAAAATTCTTTTGTGATTCTATACAAGGTTTTTGTAATTCCTAAGTGACCTAATGAAGTATTAGGAGCTACATTTAATATTTGAGGTCTATACTTTGTTGGAACCACTAACCTGTTAAACAATTGCCAGCCCTCTATCTCCTTACCAGTCTCGGTGCAGATCAAATAATTGTTTTTAACTTCATACTTGACCGGATGACCCAAAGAGGATTTACCCATGGCTGCCTCAAAAGCGAATTTTAAAGAAGGGTCCTTTCGTTGTTCCTCCTGGAAGGACAGTCCCTCGGGCATGGAAACAGAGACATCTGGCAATCCTGCAACCTGGGAATAGGAAGGCTTGATCGGGGTTTATTTACTTGATCTACGCGGCTCTGGCCAGTTTTCCTCGTAAAACAATGTGGCTATTCCGAGATCGGAGTCGTCCAAGGATAGGTCAACATTCTCTCCAGACAACCCTTGGGATGTTGCCCGAGTTATGGCCAACACTGGAGAAGAATTAATCATTATAGGTTCAGGACACAAACTAACAGTAGTAATGTTATTACCCAGTAATAACATGGCATCTTTCATGGGGAATCCTTTTGAGACACCAACAGTCAAGTACCCAGTGTAATATTTGCACTGTACATAAATTTTATGCAAAGGAACAGAATATATAGCTCCTCCAAATGCTTCCAATAAAACAGAGGAATTCAAAGAAGTATTCTCTGAAAGGGGTAATATTCCTTCTCTTACAAGTGAGCAATATGCTCCAGTATCTCTAAAGGTCTTTACTTTAGTTGTTTCTGAGTTTTCCTGAAGGGAAATTAGACTCTTGCAATAATAAGGGGCCATACCTTTTTCTACTTCTCTAGGGGACATGTTACTAGGGATATTAGAGATTTTCCCAATGGGTTGGGGTTTATGGGGGCAGTTGGGACGGATGTGACCTACTTTGTTGCAGAGGAAGCAGACGACAGACTTGCCCTTTACTCCCTGTTGACGTTGCAAATGGTGTCGTTCTGGCTGGTGTCTCTCTGGATACTGTTGTCGAGATGCACCATGAGTAGTTTGCCTCTCCGCAGGTGGACCATATGTTGAGAAGCGTGGCTCACCAGGTGACTTAGTTGGCTGACGTAGACGTTCTCCCTCCGGCTGGCACTTCATTCTCCAAGGTTGACGATCTCTGCTCATGCCAGGCTGTTGAAAAGAGAGACGGGACCGCTCAGACAAGGAGCGGTTAGTTTCGAAGGTATCAGCCAACCTGGCTGCCTCCAATGCAGTGGCTAAGTCACGATCCTGCAGAAAGACTCGAACCTCTGGTCTCACAGACTCCAGCAGGTTATCAATCAGAATAAGCTGCACCAGCTCCTCAAAGGTAGAGACACCACTTGCTTTATACCAGCTGGTAAAAGCTTTGGTTTGCTGTCTCACAAAGTCCACTAGGGATTGACCAAGCTGCCGCCTACTTAATTTAAAAAGCTTGCGGTATTTGGCTGGGATACATGTATATGCTCCCAACACTGTGGTCTTCACTACTTGATAATCAGAAAATTCAGCGTCATTTAATACTGACGTAAATTCCTGTGCCTTACCCAATAATACTGTATGAACCAACGATGCCCAATGCTGTTCTGGCCACCTCAAGGCTTGAGCCTGATTTTCGAAGCTTTCGAAAAATTGCTCTGGTTCGGCCTCATTGAAGCAGGGAACAAGCTGTACTGCTTTTTGTAAACTAAAATCATTTACAGAATGCGAAAACTGCCTCCTTTCTCTTTCCCTATCATATTCTTCCCTTGCGAATGCTCTCTGTTCCCTAGTTTGCTCAAGATTGATTTTTGCCAGCTCAAGTGCCAACGACGCTGATTCACCCTGAGACAACCCAGCTGCACTATACTGACCATTTTGCTCCGTAGGTGTATCATCTTCCTCCTGCGAGAACATAGGAGTTTTTGCCCTAGCTCCCATAGAGGGAGGAGTCTGATGTGCCATCTCTTCTTCTATAAGTTTGTCAGCAATCAGTGAACGCAGTTGTGCAGCTGTGAGAGTGCATTTGTATGTAATGCCAATGGAATGAGCAATTTGCCAACAACGCTGTAGGGACAATTTAGGTAGGTTATGCAAAGTATATGCCGACACCAGACGTCTGACTCGTCTAGGTGGCATAAGTTATTCGCTATGCACAGTACGATTGCAGAATACCCCAACGTAACACGTTAATTTGCAGAACACGCTTAGCTATGCACAGTACGATTGCAGAATATGCATACAAGCAAAGCCGACTGCAAAATTCTCCACACCGAACAGGCTAGTATCAACTGACATGCAAAATTTGTAAAGCAATGCCAGACATCCGCACTGTTCTAGAAGATTGACTGTAGCGAAGCGAGCACACCGAACAAGCTAGTAGCGAGCTGTTGAACGATCACACAATAGCAAGGCTGATCATAACAAAGCAACTGACATGCAAAATTTGTAAAGCAATGCCAGACAGCAAGCTGCACAATGTTCCTGCTACGAGCTTCACCCTAAACTCAACCGTTTCTCTAAGTCCAGCTCCAGCTCCCAGACAGGCCCCCATATTACAACCCAGGACTCCAAATGGCCTGGTATCCCGGGTGTAATGGGAGCAAAATAAACACAATAGAAAAAGTTTAGACTTATATTATCCTTCACCAATTTAGAACAGCAATATGTACACTATGTACAGTGATAAGTATAGTGCACTCCACGGTAAGCAAGGCAGAAATAGAAGCCACAAGATAGCAGACCGTGCTTCAACCAGCTCTAGAATGGGAATGACAAGGGCAGACAGGAGAGCGGTACCCACATAACCTCTGCGATTGCCAAAACCATCTTCTTATTGGCAAGAACCTGGTCACTAGTTGAACGACAGGGCCCCATCATCAACTCTTAGCAACCTGGTTCGCTGGTTGGGGGAGATAGCCTGTAAATGAGGGTGTGTACATGCGCCGAATAAACGTTACGTACTCTTTGCATGCCACACCCAGCATAACCCAGGGTAACCCAGGACAACCCAGCATAACCCAGGACAACCCTGCATAACCCAGGACAACCCAGGATAGTCCAGCCTAACCCAGGGTAACCCAGGACAACCCAGCATAACCCAGGACAACCCAGGATAGTCCAGCATAACCCAGGGTAACCCAGGACAACCCAGCATAACCCAGGACAACCCAGGATAGTCCAGCATAACTCAGGGTAACCCAGGACAACCCAGCATAACCCAGGACAACCCAGGATAGTCCAGCATAACCCAGGGTAACCAAGGACAACCCAGCATAACCCAGGACAACCCAGGATAGTCCAGCATAACCCAGGGTTACCCAGGATAACCCATGATAGCCCTGAGAGTGGCTTAGGCATCTTTGGGGTTCTTCAAGTCCTCCTCCCCAGGATGCGACCCACTCCTAGGTACCTATTTAGTGCTAGGTGAAAGGAGGGGGATCGAACCCGAGTCCTCTTCAGCGTGAATATCTTTTCACCACTGAGCAAGGAGCCACTGACACAGTGCCCCGCCCCTTCTCTCTTAAGAGGGGTCCAACAGGATGATTGTGCTACCAGCTTGCCATGCCCTCTCCCTCTCCCCTCCCCTTCCCCCTCCTTCTTAGAACTGACTCCATACCTCGGAATGAAGGGATGTGGGAGGGGGAGGGGAAGATGAAGCTGGAGGAGTGTAGGACTGAGGGTGAAGGACTGGAAATAAGTGAAGATGGAAGAGGGGAAGGATGAGAGGGGAGGGGTGAGAGGGGAAGGGTGAAAGGGGAGAGGTGAGAGGGGAAGGGTGAGAGGGGAGAGGTGAGAGGGGAGGGGTGAGAGGGGAGAGGTGAGAGGGGAGGGGTGAGAGGGGAGAGGTGAGAGGGGAGGGGTGAGAGGGGAGAGCTGAGATTACTTGGATTTATATCAAGAAGTATAAGTAACAGGAGTCGAATGGTTATTTAATACCAGGGTACAAGGTGATGGGTATCCTAATTTCGAAACGTTCCTAGACACAGTAGGTTTCTTCAGTCAAATACCGAGGCAGCAGGTGTAGCAGTGAAATGAAGATGTAATCATTCCATCAACCTTGGAGAAATGAAGTGGTCAGTCCCTCAGCCTGGAGAAGAGTTTATCTCCATTGTCTCCATGGTTCATCTCCATGGTTCATCTTCCTGCTCTCCTTCTTACTCTTAATTCTCTCAATAATAACTGTACCACAGACTTTACCAAGTATACTCAACAGGTTGATTACACTCTCTTTTGTCCCCTTTGCCTTTATACAAAGAAACTATGAATGTTTCTTGCCAATCGCTAGATACCTTCCCCTCTTCCATACATTTATTAAGTAAAAGTACCACCCATTCTAAAATTATATCCCCACCTGCTTTTACCATTTCTGTCTTGATCCCATCAATCCAAGCTGCTTTACCCCCTTTCATTCTACCCACTGCCTCACCTCCCCCACACTCACAACTGGCTCTTCCTCACTCCTACAAGATGTTATATCTCCCTGCCCACTGCACGAAATCACAGTTTCCCTGTTTTCATCAACATTTAACAGTTCCTCAAAATATTCCCTCCGTCTTCCCAATACTTCCAACTCTCTATCTAGTAACTCTCCTCTCCTATTTTTAACTGTCAAATCCATTCATTTCTTAGGCTTTCCCAGCTTAATCTCAGTCCAAATCTTTTTCTTATTCTGAGCAAAATTTGTTGATAACATCTCACCAACTCTCTTATTTGCTCTCCTTTTACATTCCTTCACCATTCTCTAAACTCTCTTTTTCTCTCCATAAACTCCTTCGTCCTTATTTCACTTCTTTTTGAAAATCTCTCATATTCTAAATTTTTCTCTCTCTTACTACCCTCTTTACCTCATCATTCCAGCAAGTGCTCTTCTTCCCTCCCACACCCACTTTCCTGAACAGTCTAGCAAATCTTTCCCATACTTCTTAAACTTCATTTGCCCATACTCACACTAGCCCATCTTCCATTAGCTGTTTATATCTTACACTGTCTCCTCCTTCACTTTACAAACCTTCACCTCTCCCTTAATTGCTGATGCCATTCTCCATGTATACCATCTTTCCTTTACTTTCACTGTAGCTACAACTAAAAAATTATCTGATATATTTGTGGTCCCTCTTTTATCTACCAAAATATAATCTAACAAACTACTCTCTTTACACCCTGTTTCATATATCGTATACTTATTAATCCCTTTTTTTTCTTAAAATATGTATTACCTATTACCAAACCTTTTTCTGCGAAAAATTCAATCAAAGGCTCCCCATTATCATTTGCACCTGACACCCCAAATTTACCTACCACACCCTCTACAACCGTTTCTCCCACTTTAGCATTCAAGTTCCCTACCACAATTACTTTCTCACTTGGTTCAAAACTTCCTAAACTCTCGTTTAACATCTCACAATCTCTTTCTCTCTTCTACACTCCTCTCTTCTCCAAATGCATGAGCACTTATTATAACCCACTTTTCGCATCCAACCATTATTTTAACCCACATAATCCTTGAAATTCTATATTAATATTCCCTCTTCTCCTTACATAACTGATCCATCAGCATTATTGCTACCCCTTCCTTAGCTCTAATCCCGTTTATTTCTCCCTACTGAAACTTCCCTACCTGTCTTCAGCTTTGTTTCACTTAGAACCAGGACAACCAAACTTTCTTTCATAACACTGGCAATCATCTCTTCATATCATCTGCATTACATCCACGCACATTCAGACATCTCAGCTTTATATAGTTTTCGTTATTTTTTTAGTAATTGAGACAGGAGAAAGGGTTACTAGCCCATTCCTCGCGGCAACTGGCGAGTCCTGGTTTGGAAATAGATTAGTCGATGAGTGGAACAGTCTACCTAGTTGGGTCACTGATATTTTCATACATAGGTTAGATAAATACATGAGTGAGAGGGGTTGGATTTGAGTGGGATCTAATAGAGTTATCAAAGTGGGAAACATTGATTAAGGGTTGGGCGAATATTTTTTAGTGGGTTTGGGTTTGAGAAGAATCTGCCAAGTGTGGGCCAGTAGGCCTTCTGCAGTGCTCCTCCTTTTGTGAGGCGGGAGGAGTGGAGAGGGAAGAGTAAAAAGGTGGAAGAGGGAAGGAGTGAGGAAGGATGGGAGGGTCGACAGGAGGATGAGAGTGGGATGGGGAGGGGGATACAAAGGCCGTGTGGGTTCCTCACGACATCATGACCTCACCGTGAGTACAGGTGACCTCTCATGACCCTAAATGGCCCTGTGAGTCGAGCCAGCCACGAGCCTCCCCAGACTACTTTAATATCCTCTCTGTTTTCTCATATATATATATATATATATATATATATATATATATATATATATATATATATATATATATATATATATATATATATATATATTATATTAACATATCGGCCGTTTCCCACCAAGGCAGGGTAGCCCGAAAAAGAAAAACTTTAATCATTCACTCCATCACTGTCTTGCCAGAGGCATGCTTACACTACAGTTATAAAACTGCAACATTAACACCCGTCCTTCAGAGTGCAGACACTGTATTTCCCATCTCCAGGACTCAAGTCCGGCCTGCCGGTTTCCCTGAATCCCTTCATAAATGTTACCTTGCTTACACTCCAACAGCACGTCAAGTCCTAAAAACCATTTGCCTCCATCTGCTCCTAACACGCTCACGCACACTTGTTGGAAGTCTAAGCCCCTTGCACACAAAACCTACTTTACTCCCTCCAACCTTTCCTAGGCCGACCCATAGCCCACCTTCCCTCCACTACAGATTTGTATACTCTCGAAGTCATTCTATTTCGTTCCAGCCTACATGTCCAAACCATCTCAATAACCCCTAGTCAGCTCTCTGGATAACAGTTTTGGTAATCCCGCACCTCCTCTGCATTATATTCACACCACACATTGCCCTCAGACATGACATCTCTACTGCCTCCAGCCTTCTCCTTGTTGCAACATTCACAACCCATGCTTCATACCCATACAAGAGCGTTGGTATAACTATACTCTCATACATTACCCTCTTTGCTTTCATGGATAAAGTTCTTTGTCTACATTAGACTCCTCAGTGCACCACTCACCTTCTTCCCCTCGTCAGTTCTATGATTCACCTCATCTTTCATAGACCCATCCGCTGACACATCCACTCCCAAATATCTGGACACATTCACCTCCTCCATACTGTCTCCCTCCAATCTGATATCCAATCTTCCGTTACCCAATATTTTTGTTATCCTCATCACCTTACTCTTTCCTATATTTACTTTTAATTTCCTTTTTTAACGTACCCTATCAAACTCATCCACCAACCTCTGCAAATTCTCTTCAGAACCTCCCAAAAACACAGTGTCATCAGCAAAGAGCAACTGTGACAACTCCTACTTTGTGTTAGATTGTTTATCTTTTATCCTACACCTCTTGCCAACACCTGAGCATTCACTTCTCTACAACCCCATCTATAAATATATTGAACCATGGCGACATCACACATCCTTGCCTAAGGCCTACTTTTACTGGGAAATAATCTCCCTCTCTCCTACATACTTTAATCTGAGCCTCACTATCATCGTAAAAACTTTTCAGTGCTTTCAGTAACCTACCTCCTACACCATACACCTGTAACATCTGCCACATTGCCCCCCTATCCACCCTGTCATACGCCTTTTCCAAATCCATAAATGCCACAAAGACCTCTTTAGCCTTATCTAAATACTGTTCACTGTAAACACCTGGTCCACACACCCCCTACCTTTCCTAAAGCCTCCTTGTTCATCTGCTATCCTATTCTCCGTCTTACTCTTAATTCTTTCAATAATAACTCTACTATACACTTTACCAGGTATACTCAGCAGACTTATTCCCCTAAATTTTTTGTCCCCTTTGCCTTTATACAAAGGAACTATGCATGCTTTGCCAATCCCTAGGTACCTTACCATCATCCATACATCTATTAAATAAAAACGCGAAAACTATCTCCCCACCTGCTTTTAACATATATATATATATATATATATATATATATATATATATATATATATATATATATATATATATATATATATATATATATATATATATATATTCAGTACGTTGACTGTCCCCCAACAATGCAGGGTGACCCAAAAAAAGAAACACTTTCACCATTATTCACATATAACCACAGTCTTTGCAGAGACGTTCAGATACGACAGTTTAGATGTCACTCCAAACAGCCAATATCCCAACCCTCTCCTTTAAAGTGCAAACATTGTACTTCCTATCCGGAGGACTCAAGTTCAGCTAACTCTTAGGTTACCTGTAGTCGCTTCCGGAGGTCAGCGCCCCCGCGGCCAGGTCGCAGAGCAGGTCTCCTGGTTGCTGGCCTGATTGATCAGACTGTTGGTGTTAGTCACTCACAGTCCAACGTATGCACCACAACCCGGCTGATCAGGAGCTGATTTGAGGAATCTGTCGAGTTCCCTCTTGACAGGAGTTTGTTGGTGATCCCCCTTATGTATGTTATGTATTAAGGTAGAGTGTTGAAGAGTCGTGGTCCCTTAACATTGAGTTCTCTCTCAGTGTGTTCATCACTCCCTGACTGTCACTGCAGGTATCCTGCACCATCTGTCAAGCCTCTTGTGTTCATAAGTAATAATTTCAGTGTGCAGGTTTGTAACTAATCCACCAGTATCTTCCAGGCGTAGATTATAACGAATCTTTCTCACCTACGTTCTGTTGAGTACAGTTCTTGGACCTTCAAGCACTCCCAGT
Source organism: Cherax quadricarinatus (assembly GCF_038502225.1). Lineage (NCBI taxonomy): Eukaryota > Metazoa > Arthropoda > Malacostraca > Decapoda > Parastacidae > Cherax > Cherax quadricarinatus. The sequence continues at coordinate 815,897 of NC_091304.1, read as the reverse complement.
AATATAGATGCTTTACTAAGTCTATACGAGTTGTGAAGGTTCTCTGTATATTTTACAGTTCAGCAATTTCTGCCATGAAGATGGTCGTTAATACACAGGAGACAACCAGTGACCTCAAGAGTGTCGTCACTGGCTTAACACCTCTTGTTTTGAAAGCTCTAGTTATCCAACTTATCATTTGTCTTGCTGTTGCGATAATAACATTGTTGTGATCCTTGAAGGTGAGATCTGACATTATCACTCCCAGGTCTCTCACATTTGACTTACGTTGTACTACATAAACACGACACAAAGCAAAACTAATGACAGATAGATGGTGGTAGTGATGACAGGTGGTAACAGGCTTTGGTAAGTGGTGGCAGGTAGTAGTAGGAAATTCAGGTGGTAGCAGGTGTCGACAGTTGGTAGCAGATGTTGACATAGGGTGGCAGGTGGTGACACGCGGTGGCAGGTGTTGATAGGTTGTGGCAGGTGATGATAGGTGGTGGTAGGTGTTGATAGGTAGTGGCAGGTGTTGACAGGTGGTGAGAAGAGGCAGATAGAGCAACGAAAAGCTTCCGTTACCCGGGCGAGTGTTGTGAGGCGCAAACACTAAGGGAGGGAGGGAAGTAGGGAGGGAGGGAATGAGGGAGAGAAGCAAGGAGGAAGGGAGGAAAGGAGGGACAGAGAGAGAGAGAGAGAGAGAGAGAGACTGGTATCTTATTTTCATTACTAAGATATCTTAACATATCACATAGGTTACTGTACTGTCAATCTCTATATTCCTCGACAATAAGTGGATAATAAAACACATAGTGATGAGGATAGTGACCATAGAACTGACCACTGACTTTGTATTTAGTTTGGTCATCTGTGTCTGTCAGACTGTCAGACTGTCAGAGGTACTTGTAACCAAGACTAAGTCTGGCTACTACAGCATCAGTGTTCACCTTACAAGTTGCTCCATAAACAGGCTTACCTGGAGTATACCTGGAGAGGGATTCGGGGGACAACGCCCCCGCGGCCCGGTCTGAGACCAGGCCTCGTGGTGGATCAAGATCTGATCAACCAGGTTGTTACTGCTGGCCACACGCAAAATGACGCACGAACGACAGCCTAATTGGTCAGGAACTGACTTTAGGTGCCTGTCCAGCGCCTTCTTGAAGACAGTCAGGGGTCTATTGGTAATCCCCCTTATGTATGCTGGAAGGCAGTTGAACAGTCTTGGGCCCCGGATACTTATTATATTGTCTCTCAGAGTGCTCGTGGCGCCTCTGCTTCTCATTGGGGGATTGTTGCACCTCCTGCCGAGTCTTTTGCTTTCATAGGGAGTGATTTTCGTGTGTAAGTTGTTTATCAACATTCATGTTATCATAGTTAGTGATAGATCTACTCAGGCTTCTAACTGCGTTTCTATAACGTTCACTTTCATTATTTACTTCTCTCCTAATATTATTCCTAATGCTAGACACACGTATACCAAAGTTATATTCTACATTCTCCTTCAGGGAACTTTCTTCGACCAACTTATCAACTTTATCATCAAGGAATAATTCAGTGTGTGATGGAATCCATAACAATTGTACATTAATTTATTTTTCTCTGATTTTTGATTATCTGTATCTGACTCTCCTGTGAGCATGATGTTAAGAGTTATTATGTGAGTCAAGAGTTATTATGTGAGTCAAGAGTTATTATGTGAGTCAGGAGTTATATGAGCCAAGAATCATTATGTGAGTCAAGAGTTATGTGAGCCAAGAGTCATTATGTGAGTCGAGAGTCACTATGAGAGTCAAGAGTTATGTGAGTCAAGAGTTATTATGTGAGTCAAGAGTTATTATGTGAGCCAAGAGTCATTATGTGAGTCAAGAGTTATGTGAGTCAAGAGTTATTATGTGAGTCGAGAGTCACTATGAGAGTCAAGAGTTATGTGAGTCAAGAGTTATTATGTGAGTCAAGAGTTATTATGTGAGTCAAGAGTTATTATGTGAGCCAAGAGTCATTATGTGAGTCAAGAGTTATTATGTGAGTCAAGAGTCATTATGTGAGTCAAGAGTTATTATGTGAGCCAAGAGTCATTATATGAGCCAAGAGTCATTATGTGAATCAAGAGTTATTATGTGACCCAAGAGTCATTATGTGAGTCAAGAGTTATTATGTGAGTCGTGAGTCACAATGAGAGTCAAGAATCATTATGTGAGTCAAGAGTTATTATGTGAGCCAAGAGTCATTATGAGTCAAGAGTTATTATGTGAGCCAAGAGTCATTATATGAGTCAAGAGTTATTATGTTATTCAAGAGTTATTATGTGAGTCGTGAGTCACTATGAGAGTCAAGAGTTATTATGTGAGTCAAGAGTTATTATGTGAGTCAAGAGTTATTATGTGAGCCAAGAGTCATTATGTGAGCCAAGAGTTATTATGTGAGCCAAGAGTCATTATGTGAGTCAAGAGTTATGTGAGTCAAGAGTTATTATGTGAGTCGAGTCACTATGAGAGTCAAGAGTTATTATGTGAGTCAAGAGTTATTATGTGAGTAAAGAGTTATGTGAGTCAAGAGTTATTATGTGAGCCAAGAGTCATTATGAGTCAAGAGTTATTATGTAAGCCAAGAGTCATGTGAGTCAAGAGTTATTATGTGATTAAAGAGTCATTATGTGAGTCGTGAGTCACTATGAGAGTCAAGAGTTATTATGTGAGTCAAGAGTTATTATGTGAGTCAAGAGTTATTATGTGAGCCAAGAGTCATTATGTGAGCCAAGAGTTATTATGTGAGTCAAGAGTTATTATGTGAGCCAAGAGTAATCATGTGAGTCAAGAGTTATTATGTGAGCCAAGAGTCATTATGTGAGTCAAGAGTTATGTGAGCCAAGAATCATGAGAATCACGAGTCATTATGTGAGTCAAGAGTTATTATGTGAGTCAAGAGTCATTATGTGAGTCAAGAGTCATTATGTGAGTCAATAGTTATTATGTGAGCCAAGAGTCATTATATGAGTCAAGAGTCATTATGTGAGCCAAGAGTCATTATGTGAGTCAAGAGATATTATTTGAGCCAAGAGTCATTATGTTAGTCAAGAATTATGTGAGCCAAGGATCATGTGAGCCAAGAGTTATGTGAGCCAAGAGTCATGTGAATCAGGAGTCATTATGCGAGTCAAGAGTTATGTGAGTCAACAGTCATGTGAGTAAAGAGTCATTATGTGAGTCAAGAGTCATTATGAGTCAAGAGCCATTATGTAAGTCATGAGTTATGTGAGTCAAGAGTCATTGTGTGAGTCAAGAGTCATGTGAGTCAGGAGTCATTATGTGAGTCAAGAGTCATGTGAGTCAAGAGTCATGTGAGTCAAGAGTTATGTGAGTCAAGAGTCATTAGGTGAGTCAAGAGTCATTATGTGAGTCAAGAGTTATTATATGAGTCAGGATTCATTATGTGACTCAAGAGTGATGTGAGTCAAGAGTCATTATGTGAGTAAAGAGTCATTATGTGAGTCAAGAGTCATTATGTGAGTCAAGAGTAATTATGTGAGTCAAGAGTCATTATGTGAGTCAAGAGTTATTATGTGAATCAAGAATCATTATATGAGTCAAGAGTCATTATGTGAGTCAAAAGTAATTATGTGAGTCAAGAGTTATGTGAGTCAAGAGTTATTATGTGAGTCAAGAGTCATGTGAGTCAAGAGTCATTATGTGAGTCAAGAGTAATTATGTGAGTCAAGAGTCATTATGTGAGTCAAGAGTTATTATGTGATTCAAGAGTTATTATGTGAGTCGTGAGTCACTATGAGAGTCAAGAGTTATTATGTGAGTCAAGAGTTATTATGTGAGCCAAGAGTTATTATGTGAGCCAAGAGTCATTATGTGAGTCAAGAGTTATTATATGAGTCAAGAGTCATTATGTGAGCCAAGAGTTATTATGTGAGCCAAGAGTTATTATGTGAGTCAAGAGTTATGTGAGCCAAGAGTCATTATGTGAGTCAAGAGTTATTATGTGAGCCAAGAGTCATATGAGCCAAGAGTCATTATGTGAGTCAAGAGTTATGTGAGCCAAGAATCATGAGAATCACTAGTCATTATATGAGCCAAGAGTTATTATGTGAGTCAAGAGTTATGTGAGCCAAGAGTCATTATGTAAGTCAAGAGTTATTATGTGAGCCAAGAGTCATATGAGCCAAGAGTCATTATGTGAGTCAAGAGTTATGTGAGCCAAGAATCATGAGAATCACTAGTCATTATATGAGTCAAGAGTTATTATGTGAGTCAAGAGTCATTATGTGAGTCAAGAGTCATTATGTGAGTCAATAGTTATTATGAGAGCCAAGAGTCATTATATGATTCAAGAGTCATTATGTGAGCCAAGAGTCATGTGAGTCAAGAGTTATTATTTGAGCCAAGAGTCATTATGTTAGTCAAGAATTATGTGAGCCAAGGATCATTATGTGAGCCAAGAGGTATGTGAGCCAAGGATCATTATGTGAGCCAAGAGTTATGTGAGCCAAGAGTCATGTGAATCAGGAGTCATTATGCGAGTCAAGAGTTATTATGTGAGTCAACAGTCATGTGAGTCAAGAGTCATTGTGTGAGTCAAGAGTCATTATGAGAAAAGAGCCATTATGTAAGTCAAGAGTTATGTGAGTCAAGTGTCATTATGTGAGTCAAGAGTCATGTGAGTCAGGGGTCATTATGTGAGTCAAGAGTCATTATGAGAGTCAAGAGTCATGTGAGTCAAGAGTCATTAGGTGAGTCAAGAGTCATTACGTGAGTCAAGACTTATTATATGAGTCAGGATTCATTATGTGACTCAAGAGTGATGTGAGTCAAGTCATTATGTGAGTAAAGAGTCATTATGTGAGTCAAGAGTCATGTGAGTCAAGAGTCATTATGTGACTCAAGAGTCATTAAGTGAGTCAAAAGTCATGTGAGTCAAGAGTCATTATGTGAGTCAAGAGTCATTATGTGAGTCAAGAGTCATTATACGAGTCAAGAGTCATTATGCGAGTCAAGAGTTATGTGAGTCAAGAGTCATTATGTGGGTCAAGAGTCATGTGAGTCAAGAGTTATTATATGAGTCAAGGGTCATTATGTGAGTAGAGTTATTATGTGAGTCAAGAGTCATTATGTGAGTCTAGAGTCATTATGTGAGTCAAGAGTAATTATGTGAGTCAAGAGTTATTATGTGAGTCAAGAGTAATTATGTGAGTCAAGAGTAATTATGTGAGTCAAGAGTAGTTATATGAGTAAAGAGTCATTATGTGAGTCAGGAGTAATTATGTGAGTCAAGAGTTATTATGTGAGTTAAGAGTCCTTATGTGAATCAAGAGTCATTATGTGAGTCAGGAGTCATTATGTGAATCAAGAGTGATGTGAGTCAAGAGTGATTATGTGAGCCAAGAGTCGTTATGTGAGTAAAGAGTCATTATGTGATTCAAGAGTCATTATGTGAGTCAAGACTCATTATGTGAGTCAAGAGTTATTATGTGAGTCAAGAGTCATGCGAGTCGAGTAATATTATGTGAGTCAAGAGTCATTATGTGAGTCAAGAGTCATTATGTCAGTCAAGAGTCATTGAGTCAAGAGTCATTATGTAAGTCAAGAGTCATTATGTGAGTCAAGAGTCATTATGTGAGTCAAGAGTCATTATGTGAGTCAAGAGTCATTAAGTGAGTCAAGAGTCATTATGTTAGTCAAGAGTCATTATGTGAGTCAAGAGTTATTATGTGAATCAAGAATCATTATATGAGTCAAGAGTCATTATGTGAGTCAATAATTATTATGTGAGTCAAGAGTTATGTGAGTCAAGAGTTATTATATGAGTCAAGAGTCATTATGTGAGTCAAGAGTCATTATGTGAGTCAAGAGTAATTATGTGAGTCAAGACACATTGTGTGAGTCAAGAGTCATTATGTGAGTCAAGAGTTATTATGTGATTCAAGAGTTATTAGGTGAGTCGTGAGTCACTATGAGAGTCAAGAGTTATGTGAGTCAAGAGTTATTAGGTGAGTCAAGAGTTATGTGAGCCAAGAGTCATTATGTGAGTCAAGAGTTATTATATGAGTCAAGAGTCATTATGTGAGCCAAGAGTTACTATGTGAGCCAAGAGTCATTATATGAGCCAAGAGTTATTATGTGAGTCAAGAGTTATTATGTGAGCCAAGAGTCATTATATGAGCCAAGAGTCATTATGTGAGTCAAGAGTTATTATATGAGTCAAGAGTCATTATGTGAGCCAAGAGTTATTATGTGAGCCAAGAGTCATTATAAGAGCCAAGAGTTATTATGTGAGTCAAGAGTTATTATGTGAGCCAAGAGTCATTATATGAGCCAAGAGTTATTATGTGAGTCAAGAGTTATTATGTGAGCCAAGAGTCATATGAGTCAAGAGTTATTATGTGATTCAAGAGTCATTATGTGAGTCAAGAGTCATTATGTGAGTCAATAGTTATTATGAGAGCCAAGAGTCATTATATGAGTCAAGAGTCATTATGTGAGCCAATAGTCATTATGTGAGTCAAGAGTTATTATTTGAGCCAAGAGTCATTATGTTAGTCAATAATTATGTGAGCCAAGGATCATTATGTGAGCCAAGAGTTATGTGAGCCAAGAGTCATGTGAATCAGGAGTCATGCGAGTCAAGAGTTATGTGAGTCAACAGTCATGTGAGTCAAGAGTCATTATGTGAGTCAAGAGTCATTATGAGTCAAGAGCCATTATGTAAGTCAAGAGTTATGTGAGTCAAGAGTCATTATGTGAGTCAAGAGTCATGTGAGTCAAGAGTTATGTGAGTCAAGAGTCATTAGGTGAGTCAAGAGTCATTATGTGAGTCAAGAGTTATTATATGACACAGGATTCATTATGTGAGTCAAGAGAGATGTGAGTCAAGAGTCATTATGTGAGTAAAGAGTCATTATGTGAGTAAAGAGTCATTATGTAAGTCAAGAGTCATGTGAGTCAAGTCATTATGTGACTCAAGAGTCATTATGTGACTCAAGAGTCATGTGAGTCAAGAGTCATTATGTGAGTCAAGAGTCATTATGTGAGTCAAGAGTCATTATACGAGTCAAGAGTCATTATGCGAGTCAAGAGTTATGTGAGTCAAGAGTCATGTGAGTCAAGAGTCATTATGTGAGTCAAGAGTTATTATATGAGTCAAGGGTCATTATGTGAGTAGAGTTATTATATGAGTCAAGAGTCATTATGTGAGTCTAGAGTCATTATGTGAGTCAAGAGTTATTATGTGAGTCAAGAGTTATGTGAGTCAAGAGTAATTATGTGAGTCAAGAGTAATTATGTGAGTCAAGAGTAGTTATATGAGTAAAGAGTCATTATGTGAGTCAAGAGTCATTATGTGAGTCAAGAATAATTATGTGAGTCAGGAGTAATTATGTGAGTCAAGAGTTATTATGTGAGTCAAGAGTCCTTATGTGAATCAAGATTGATGTGAGTCAAGAGTCATTATGTGAGTCAAAAGTCATTATGTGAGTAAAGAGTCATTATGTGATTCAAGAGTCATTATGTGAGTCAAGAATAATTATGTGAGTCAGGAGTCATTATGAGAGTCAAGAGTTATTATGTGAGTCAAGAGTCATGTGAGTCAAGAGTTATGTGAGTCAAGAGTCATTAGGTGTGTCAGAGTCATTATGTGAGTCAAGAGTTATTATATGAGTCAGGATTCATTATGTGAGCCAAGAGTTATTATGTGACCCAAGAGTCAATATAAGAGCCAAGAGTTATTATGTGAGTCAAGAGTTATTATGTGAGTCAAGAGTTATTATGTGAGCCAAGAGTCATTATATGAGTCTAGAGTTATTATGTGAGTCAAGAGTCATTATGTGAGTCAAGAGTCATTATGTGAGTCAATAGTTATTATGAGAGCCAAGAGTCATTATATGAGTAAAGAGTCATTATGTGAGCCAAGAGTCATTATGTGAGTCAAGAGTTATTATTTGAGCCAAGAGTCATAATGTTAGTCAATAATTATGTGAGCCAAGGATCATTATGTGAGCCAAGAGTTATGTGAGCCAAGAGTCATGTGAATCAGGAGTCATGCGAGTCAAGAGTTATGTGAGTCAACAGTCATGTGAGTCAAGAGTCATTATGTGAGTCAAGAGTCATTATGAGTCAAGAGCCATTATGTAAGTCAAGAGTTATGTGAGTCAAGAGTCATTATGTGAGTCAAGAGTCATGTGAGTCAAGAGTTATGTGAGTCAAGAGTCATTAGGTGAGTCAAGAGTCATTATGTGAGTCAAGAGCTATTATATGACACAGGATTCATTATGTGAGTCAAGAGAGATGTGAGTCAAGAGTCATTATGTGAGTAAAGAGTCATTATGTGAGTAAAGAGTCATTATGTAAGTCAAGAGTCATGTGAGTCAATTCATTATGTGACTCAAGAGTCATTATGTGACTCAAGAGTCATGTGAGTCAAGAGTCATTATGTGAGTCAAGAGTCATTATGTGAGTCAAGAGTCATTATACGAGTCAAGAGTCATTATGCGAGTCAAGAGTTATGTGAGTCAAGAGTCATTATGTGAGTCAAGAGTCATTATGTGAGTCAAGAGTTATTATATGAGTCAAGGGTCATTATGTGAGTAGAGTTATTATATGAGTCAAGAGTCATTATGTGAGTCTAGAGTCATTATGTGAGTCAAGAGTTATTATGTGAGTCAAGAGTTATGTGAGTCAAGAGTAATTATGTGAGTCAAGAGTAATTATGTGAGTCAAGAGTAGTTATATGAGTAAAGAGTCATTATGTGAGTCAAGAGTCCTTATGTGAATCAAGATTGATGTGAGTCAAGAGTCATTATGTGAGTCAAAAGTCATTATGTGAGTAAAGAGTCATTATGTGATTCAAGAGTCATTATGTGAGTCAAGACTCATTATGTGAGTCAAGAGTTATTATGGGAGTCAAGAGTCATGCGAGTCGAGTAATATTATGTGAGTCAAGAGTCATTATGTGAGTCAAGAGTCATTATGACAGTCAAGAGTCATTAAGTGAGTCAATAGTCATTATGTGAGTCAAGAGTCATTATGTGAGTCAAGAGTCATTATGTGAGTCAAGAGTCATTATGTGAGTCAAGAGTCATTAAGTGAGTCAAGAGTCATTATGTGAGTCAAGAGTCATTATGTGAGTCAAGAGTTATTATATGAGTCAAGAGTCATTATGTGAGCCAAGAGTTATTATGTGAGCCAAGAGTCATTATAAGAGCCAAGAGTTATTATGTGAGTCAAGAGTTATTATGTGAGCCAAGAGTCATTATATGAGCCAAGAGTTATTATGTGAGTCAAGAGTTATTATGTGAGCCAAGAGTCATTATATGAGTCAAGAGTTATTATGTGATTCAAGAGTCATTATGTGAGTCAATAGTTATTATGAGAGCCAAGAGTCATTATATGAGTCAAGAGTCATTATGTGAGCCAATAGTCATTATGTGAGTCAAGAGTTATTATTTGAGCCAAGAGTCATTATGTTAGTCAATAATTATGTGAGCCAAGGATCATTATGTGAGCCAAGAGTTATGTGAGCCAAGAGTCATGTGAATCAGGAGTCATGCGAGTCAAGAGTTATGTGAGTCAACAGTCATGTGAGTCAAGAGTCATTATGTGAGTCAAGAGTCATTATGAGTCAAGAGCCATTATGTAAGTCAAGAGTTATGTGAGTCAAGAGTCATTATGTGAGTCAAGAGTCATGTGAGTCAAGAGTTATGTGAGTCAAGAGTCATTAGGTGAGTCAAGAGTCATTATGTGAGTCAAGAGTTATTATATGACACAGGATTCATTATGTGAGTCAAGAGAGATGTGAGTCAAGAGTCATTATGTGAGTAAAGAGTCATTATGTGAGTAAAGAGTCATTATGTAAGTCAAGAGTCATGTGAGTCAAGTCATTATGTGACTCAAGAGTCATTATGTGACTCAAGAGTCATGTGAGTCAAGAGTCATTATGTGAGTCAAGAGTCATTATGTGAGTCAAGAGTCATACGAGTCAAGAATCATTATGCGAGTCAAGAGTTATGTGAGTCAAGAGTCATGTGAGTCAAGAGTCATTATGTGAGTCAAGAGTTATTATATGAGTCAAGGGTCATTATGTGAGTAGAGTTATTATATGAGTCAAGAGTCATTATGTGAGTCTAGAGTCATTATGTGAGTCAAGAGTTATTATGTGAGTCAAGAGTTATGTGAGTCAAGAGTAATTATGTGAGTCAAGAGTAATTATGTGAGTCAAGAGTAGTTATATGAGTAAAGAGTCATTATGTGAGTCAAGAGTCATTATGTGAGTCAAGAATAATTATGTGAGTCAGGAGTAATTATGTGAGTCAAGAGTTATTATGTGAGTCAAGAGTCCTTATGTGAATCAAGATTGATGTGAGTCAAGAGTCATTATGTGAGTCAAAAGTCATTATGTGAGTAAAGAGTCATTATGTGATTCAAGAGTCATTATGTGAGTCAAGACTCATTATGTGAGTCAAGAGTTATTATGGGAGTCAAAAGTCATGCGAGTCGAGTAATATTATGTGAGTCAAGAGTCATTATGTGAGTCAAGAGTCATTATGTCAGTCAAGAGTCATTAAGTGAGTCAATAGTCATTATGTGAGTCAAGAGTCATTATGTGAGTCAAGAGTCATTATGTGAGTCAAGAGTCATTATGTGAGTCAAGAGTCATTAAGCGAGTCAAGAGTCATTATGTGAGTCAAGAGTCATTATGTGAGTCAAGAGTTATTATGTGAATCAAGAATCATTATATGAGTCAAGAGTCATTATGTGAGTCAAAAGTAATTATGTGAGTCAAGAGTTATGTGAGTCAAGAGTTATTATGTGAGTCAAGAGTCATTAGGTGAGTCGAGAGTCATTATGTTAGTCAAGAGTAATTATGTGAGTCAAGACTCATTTTGTGAGTCAAGAGTCATTATGTGAGTCAAGAGTTATTATGTGATTCAAGAGTTATTATGTGAGTCGTGAGTCACTGTGAGAGTCAAGAGTTATTATGTGAGTCAAGAGTTATTATGTGAGTCAAGAGTTATTATGTGAGCCAAGAGTCATTATGTGAGTCAAGAGTTATATGAGTCAAGAGTCATTATGTTAGCCAAGAGTTATTATGTGAGCCAAGAGTCATTATATGAGCCAAGAGTTATTATGTGAGTCAAGAGTTATTATGTGAGCCAAGGGTCATTATGTGAGTCAAGAGTTATTATGTGAGCCAAGAGTCATTTTAAGAGCCAAGAGTCATTATGTGAATCAAGAGTTATGTGAGCCAAGAATCATGAGAATCACGAGTCATTATATGAGTCAAGAGTTATTATGTGAGTCAAGAGTCATTATGTGAGTCAAGAGTCATTATGTGAGTCAATAGTTATTATGAGAGCCAAGAGTCATTATATGAGTCAAGAGTCATTATGTGAGCCAAGAGTCATTATGTGAGTCAAGAGTTATTATTTGAGCCAAGAGTCATATGTTTGTCAAGAATTATGTGAGCCAAGAGTTATGTGAGCCAAGAGTCATGTGAATCAGGAGTCATTATGCTAGTCAAGAGTTATTATTTGAGATAACAGTCATGTGAGTCAAGAGTCATTATGTGAGTCAAGAGTCATTATGAGTCAAGAGCCATTATGTAAGTCAAGGGTTATGTGAGTCAAGAGTCATTATGTGAGTCAAGAGTCATGTGAGTCAGGAGTCATTATGAGAGTCAAGAGTTATTATGTGAGTCAAGAGTCATGTGAGTCAAGAGTTATGTGAGTCAAGAGTCATTAGGTGTGTCAGAGTCATTATGTGAGTCAAGAGTTATTATATGAGTCAGGATTCATTATGTGAGCCAAGAGTTATTATGTGAGCCAAGAGTCAATATAAGAGCCAAGAGTTATTATGTGAGTCAAGAGTTATTATGTGAGTCAAGAGTTATTATGTGAGCCAAGAGTCATTATATGAGTCTAGAGTTATTATGTGAGTCAAGAGTCATTATGTGAGTCAAGAGTCATTATGTGAGTCAATAGTTATTATGAGAGCCAAGAGTCATTATATGAGTAAAGAGTCATTATGTGAGCCAAGAGTCATTATGTGAGTCAAGAGTTATTATTTGAGCCAAGAGTCATAATGTTAGTCAATAATTATGTGAGCCAAGGATCATTATGTGAGCCAAGAGTTATGTGAGCCAAGAGTCATGTGAATCAGGAGTCATGCGAGTCAAGAGTTATGTGAGTCAACAGTCATGTGAGTCAAGAGTCATTATGTGAGTCAAGAGTCATTATGAGTCAAGAGCCATTATGTAAGTCAAGAGTTATGTGAGTCAAGAGTCATTATGTGAGTCAAGAGTCATGTGAGTCAAGAGTTATGTGAGTCAAGAGTCATTAGGTGAGTCAAGAGTCATTATGTGAGTCAAGAGCTATTATATGACACAGGATTCATTATGTGAGTCAAGAGAGATGTGAGTCAAGAGTCATTATGTGAGTAAAGAGTCATTATGTGAGTAAAGAGTCATTATGTAAGTCAAGAGTCATGTGAGTCAATTCATTATGTGACTCAAGAGTCATTATGTGACTCAAGAGTCATGTGAGTCAAGAGTCATTATGTGAGTCAAGAGTCATTATGTGAGTCAAGAGTCATTATACGAGTCAAGAGTCATTATGCGAGTCAAGAGTTATGTGAGTCAAGAGTCATTATGTGAGTCAAGAGTCATTATGTGAGTCAAGAGTTATTATATGAGTCAAGGGTCATTATGTGAGTAGAGTTATTATATGAGTCAAGAGTCATTATGTGAGTCTAGAGTCATTATGTGAGTCAAGAGTTATTATGTGAGTCAAGAGTTATGTGAGTCAAGAGTAATTATGTGAGTCAAGAGTAATTATGTGAGTCAAGAGTAGTTATATGAGTAAAGAGTCATTATGTGAGTCAAGAGTCCTTATGTGAATCAAGATTGATGTGAGTCAAGAGTCATTATGTGAGTCAAAAGTCATTATGTGAGTAAAGAGTCATTATGTGATTCAAGAGTCATTATGTGAGTCAAGACTCATTATGTGAGTCAAGAGTTATTATGGGAGTCAAGAGTCATGCGAGTCGAGTAATATTATGTGAGTCAAGAGTCATTATGTGAGTCAAGAGTCATTATGACAGTCAAGAGTCATTAAGTGAGTCAATAGTCATTATGTGAGTCAAGAGTCATTATGTGAGTCAAGAGTCATTATGTGAGTCAAGAGTCATTATGTGAGTCAAGAGTCATTAAGTGAGTCAAGAGTCATTATGTGAGTCAAGAGTCATTATGTGAGTCAAGAGTTATTATGTGAATCAAGAATCATTATATGAGTCAAGAGTCATTATGTGAGTCAAAAGTAATTATGTGAGTCAAGAGTTATGTGAGTCAAGAGTTATTATGTGAGTCAAGAGTCATTAGGTGAGTCGAGAGTCATTATGTGAGTCAAGAGTAATTATGTGAGTCAAGACTCATTGTGTGAGTCAAGAGTCATTATGTGAGTCAAGAGTTATTATGTGATTCAAGAGTTATTATGTGAGTCGTGAGTCACTGTGAGAGTCAAGAGTTATTTTGTGAGTCAAGAGTTATTATGTGAGTCAAGAGTTATTATGTGAGCCAAGAGTCATTATGTGAGTCAAGAGTTATATGAGTCAAGAGTCATTATGTTAGCCAAGAGTTATTATGTGAGCCAAGAGTCATTATATGAGCCAAGAGTTATTATGTGAGTCAAGAGTTATTATGTGAGCCAAGAGTCATTATGTGAGTCAAGAGTTATTATGTGAGCCAAGAGTCATTTTAAGAGCCAAGAGTCATTATGTGAATCAAGAGTTATGTGAGCCAAGAATCATGAGAATCACGAGTCATTATATGAGTCAAGAGTTATTATGTGAGTCAAGAGTCATTATGTGAGTCAAGAGTCATTATGTGAGTCAATAGTTATTATGAGAGCCAAGAGTCATTATATGAGTCAAGAGTCATTATGTGAGCCAAGAGTCATTATGTGAGTCAAGAGTTATTATTTGAGCCAAGAGTCATATGTTTGTCAAGAATTATGTGAGCCAAGAGTTATGTGAGCCAAGAGTCATGTGAATCAGGAGTCATTATGCGAGTCAAGAGTTATTATGTGAGTTAACAGTCATGTGAGTCAAGAGTCATTATGTGAGTCAAGAGTCATGTGAGTCAAGAGTCATTATGTGAGTCAAGAGTCATGTGAGTCAGGAGTCATTATGAGAGTCAAAAGTTATTATATGAGTCAAGAGTCATTATGTGAGTCAAGAGTTATTATATGAGTCAGGATTCATTATGTGAGTCAAGAGTGATGTGAGTCAAGAGTCATTATGTGAGTAATCTGGAGAGTTTATCTGGAGAGAGTTCCGGGGGTCAACGCCCCCGCGGCCCGGTCTGTGACCAGGCCTCCTTAGGTCAGTGTCCCAGGATGCGACCCACACCAGTCGACTAACACCCAGGTACCCATTTTACTGATGGGGAACATAGACAACAGGTGGAAAGAAACACGTCCAATGTTTCTACTCTGGCTGGGAATCGAACCCAGACCCTCACCGTGTGAAGCGAGAGCGTTAACCACCAGGCCACCAAAGAGTCATTATGTGAGTCAAGAGTCATGTGAGTCAAGAGTCATTATGTGACTCAAGAGTCATTATGTGACTCAAGAGTCATGTGAGTCAAGAGTCATTATGTGAGCCAAGAGTCATTATGTGAGTCAAGAGTCATTATACGAGTCAAGAGTCATTATGCGAGTCAAGAGTTATGTGAGTCAAGAGTCATTATGTGAGTCAAGAATCATTATGTGAGTCAAGAGTTATTATATGAGTCAAGGGTCATTATGTGAGTAGAGTTATTATATGAGTCAAGAGTCATTATGTGAGTCTAGAGTCATTATGTGAGTCAAGAGTAATTATGTGAGTCGAGAGTTATTATGTGAGTCAAGAGTAATTATGTGAGTCAAGAGTAATTATGTGAGTCAAGAGTAGTTATATGAGTAAAGAGTCATTATGTGAGTCAAGAGTCATTATGTGAGTCAAGAATAATTATGTGAGTCAGGAGTAATTATGTGAGTCAAGAGTTATTATGTGAGTCAAGAGTCCTTATGTGAATCAAGAGTCATTATGTGAGTCAAAAGTCATTATGTGAATCAAGAGTGATGTGAGTCAAGAGTCATTATGTGAGTCAAGAGTCATTATGTGAGTAAAGAGTCATTATGTGATTCAAGGGTCATTATGTGAGTCAAGACTCATTATGTGAGTCAAGAGTTATTATGTGAGTCAAGAGTCATGCGAGTCGAGTTATGTGAGTCAAGAGTCATTATGTGAGTCAAGAGTCATTATGTCAGTCAAGAGTCATTGAGTCAAGAGTCATTATGTGAGTCAAGAGTCATTATGTGAGTCAAGAGTCATTATGTGAGTCAAGAGTCATGTGAGTCAAGAGTCATTATGTGAGTAAAGAGTCATTATGTGAGTCAAGAGTCATTATGTGAGTCAAGAGTTATTATGTGAGTCAAGAGTCATTATATGAGTCAAGAGTCATTATGTGAGTCAAAAGTAATTATGTGAGTCAAGAGTTATGTGAGTCAAGAGTTATTATGTGAGTCAAGAGTCATTATGTGAGTCAAGAGTCATGTGAGTCAAGAGTAATTATGTGAGTCAAGAGTCATTATGTGAGTCAAGAGTCTTCAGTGATGACACAGAATCAGTAATAATGAAAGAGTCATAGAAAAAGAGTGAGATTAAGTTAAGGGACAAATTTAAGGAGGGGAAAGTAGAGAGGAAGGAGGGAGAGAAGAAAGAGAAAAGGAGAGGGAGAAAGTCGTGGAGAAAAATGAGACGAAAGACTGTAGAGAGGATGAACGAAAAGACAGATAATTAAGGGAGGAATATAAGGCTGAAGGTGAAAGTAAATAAAAGAAAAAGAGGAGGAGAAAGGGAAGAGAAGTAGACATAGAAGGTTCTCCCCCAACTGGAAGGGGGACGTAGCGGGGGAAGGGAGGGGGAGGTAGCGGGGGAAGGGAGGGGGAGGTAGAGGGGGAAGGGAGAGGGAGGTAGAGGGGGAAGGGAGGGGGAGGTAGAGGGGGAAGGGAGGGGGAGGGGGTACGTGGAGGGGAGTGGGGCGGCGGGGAGGCGCGTTGGAGGGGAGTGGGAGGGGAAGGGGACGGAGGAGGGGGAACCGAGGAGGACGCCCCAACATTTTATTAAATAAGCAATTTTCTAAAAACTCAGACTGAACACACACACACACACACACACACACACACACACACACACACACACACACACACACACACACACACACACACGCACATGCACACACACACGTGTGCGTATGTGTGTGTGTGTACGTTAGGCCCATATTGGAGTATGCGGCACCAGTTTGGAACCCACACCTAGCCAAGCACGTAAAGAAACTAGAGAAAGTGCAAAGGTTTGCAACAAGACTAGTCCCAGAGCTAAGAGGTATGTCCTACGAGGAGAGGTTAAGGGAAATCAACCTGACGACACTGTAGGACAGGAGAGATAGGGGGGACATGATAACGACATACAGAATACTGAGAGGAATTGACAAAGTGGACAAAGACAGGATGTTCCAGAGACTGGACACAGCAACAAGGGGACACAGTTGGAAGTTGAAGACACAGATGAATCACAGGGATGTTAGGAAGTATTTCTTCAGTCACAGAGTAGTCAGGAAGTGGAATAGTTTGGGAAGCGATGTAGTGGAGGCAGGATCCATACATAGCTTTAAGGAGAGGTATGATAAAGCTCACGGTTCAGGGAGAGTGACCTAGTAGCGACCAGTGAAGAGGCGGGGCCAGGAGCTTGGACTCGACCCCTGCGACCTCAACTAGGTGAGTACAACTAGGTGAGTACACACACAAACACACGCACACACACATGCGCACACACACGCACGCGCGCACACACACACATGCACGCACACACACACACACGCACGCGCACACACACACACACACGCACACACACACACACACACACGCACACACATACGCACACGCACACACCCCTGCTCCCCCTAACTCACCTCTCTCCCCAGACCACAGTTATTGAAAAGAAGTTGAAGGTTTGGTAGAGGAACGCGGATAGAATAACGAATAAATGTGAGGAGTGGCGCGAAAGAATCAAGGAGTTGTCCCCAGACATCATAGCGGTTACAGAAACGAAACTCACTGGGATAATAACAGATGCAATCTTCCCACCTAGATATCAGATCCTGAGGAAGGATAGAAGGAGCAGGGGAGAGGAGGGGTTGCACTACTAATAAAAAACCAGTGGGGTTATCAAGAAATGGAAGGTATGGACGAGATTGGAGAAAGGGATTACATAGTTGGTACAGTTCAGTCAGGGAAACACAAGGTAGTCATTGCAGTGATGTATAACCCACCACAGAACTGCAGGAGGCCAAGAGAGGAATATGATGAATGCAACAGAGCAATGGTCGACACTCTAGCTGAGGTGGCAAGAAGGGCCCACTCAAGTAGAGCGAAGTTACTGGACATGGGCGGCTTCAATCACAGGGAGATTGATTGGGAAAACCTGGAGCCACACGGGAATCCCGAAACATGGAGAGCCAAGATGATGGATGTGGTGCTGGCAAATCTCATGCACCAACATGTTAGGGATACTACCAGAGAGAGAGGGGAGGATGAACCAGCAAGACTGGACCTCGTGTTCACCCTGAGTAGCTCAGACATTGAGCACATCACATATGAAAGGCCCCTTGGAGCTAGTGACCATGTAGTTATGAGCTTTGAATACATCGTGGAGCTAAAAGTGGAGAGGGTAACAGGAGAAGAAAAGGAAACACTACACTATAAAAGGGGGGACTACACAGGAATGAGGACCTTCCTGCAGGAGGTTCAGTGGGAACAGGAGTTGGTAGGAAAATCAGTAAACGAAATGATTGACTTTGTAACAACAAAATGCAAGGAGGCAGAGGAAAGGTTAGTTCCCAAGGGTAACAGAAATAATGGGAAGGACAGAACGAGCCCTTGGTTTACCCGAAGGTGCAGGGAGGCAAAAACTAAGTGCTCTAAAGAATGGAAAAAGTAAAGAATGCAAAGGACTCAGGAGAATAAAGAGATTAGTCGACGAGCCATAAACGAGTATGCGCAGATGAGAAGGGAGGTGCAGCGGCAGTATGAAAATGACACAGCATCGAAAGTCAAGTCTGACCCGAAACTACTCTACAGCCACATCAGGAGGAAGACAACAGTCAAGGACCAGGTAATCAGGCTGAGGAAAGAAGCTGAGGAGCTCACAAGAAACGACCAGGAGGTATGTGAGGAGCTCAGCATGAGATTTCATGAAGTATTTACAGTGGAGGCGGAAGGGACAATGGGAAGACAAAACAGTGGCGTACAGCAACAAGGGAAATACTAACA
Organism: Cherax quadricarinatus; assembly: GCF_038502225.1. NCBI lineage: Eukaryota > Metazoa > Arthropoda > Malacostraca > Decapoda > Parastacidae > Cherax > Cherax quadricarinatus. The sequence continues at coordinate 797,551 of NC_091304.1, read as the reverse complement.
AGTGTTGGACGAATTACACACAACTGAGGAGGAGGTGAAGCTCCTAAGTGACCTTGATACCTCAAAGGCAGTGGGACCGGACAACATCTCTCTGTGGGTCCTTAGAGAGGGAGCAGGAACACTACCTGTGCCACTAACCAAAATCTTCAACACTTCCCTTGAAACTGGGCAACTACCTGAAGTATGGAAGAAGGCAAATGTAGTCCCCATCTTTAAGAAGGGAAACACAAATGAACCACTGAATTATAGACCAGTGTCACTGACATGTATAGTATGCAAAGTCTTGGAAAAGATTATCAGGAGGAGAGTAGTGGAGCACCTGGAGCGGAACAAGATTATAAACGACAGCCAGCACGGATTCATGGAAGGCAAATCCTGTGTCACAAACCTACTAGAGTTTTACGACAAGGTGTAGACAGCCTGTACTGTCTGCACAGCTGTCAGCCAGCTTAGTTCATATTTCGCGCCACTCAGCTGCTGCCATCTATAGGCCTTGCCACTTCAGTATGCTCAGACATGCCTCCGCCTCACTCACACAGCGGCCTAGCAGGAAGACACAAGGCCTCCCAGCTCTCTCTCGTGGGCATGGCCCTGCCCGGGCCATGGGCACAACACAAGCCTGTGTACGCACCACTACTTAACAACAAAGTAAGAAGCCTCCGAAGACGTATCATTAACCACCCGCTTGCAGCACCTACCAAACAAACCTTTTTTATATTGGTACCAGCAGTGATCACAGCGTTTGTTTACCCTGAGAGAGGAAGGAGAGGTATGAAGTCATCTTCACTTCATCATCCCATACAAGAAGCATCCGTCTCTCAACAAGTTATCCTGATGTCGTGTCTGCATGTTTGAGCATCCAGACACAGGTACAAGCAGGATCCAGGCCGAAATTTGCCGAAATTCTCCGAGAATTGTAAGTGGCGTCACAGTGACCCCACGCTACAGTGACTCCACGCTACAGTGTCCCACGCTGTTTCTCAAGTCACGTGTTCAGCGTCACTTGTATGTTGCTGTTGTTGTTCAGCTCAGCACAGCTGTTTCAGCAAGCCAGAGGTGAGTTTTGTGGTGATTTCTGCGTCCAGTGTGAGCTCCACGTGTTTGTGGGTGGAGGAGGAGGAGGAATGGCCAGATGCTCCCCTGCCATACACTCACCCACGCTCCTCGCTCACCCGTCTACCATACACCACTCACCACTGCCCACTCCCTCTGCTGTGTTTTCTGCTGTTTTTCGTGTGAATTCATTGCCAGAGCTGTGTATCCGAGTGCCCGAGGCCACTCGAAGCTACGTAGATCAGCATGCCACGTAGATCACGACACCATGTGGATCACGACGCCACGTTGGGTGTGGGCGATGTCACGTAGATCTACCAGCCACGTGAGTTACCAGATGTCCCAGGCCACATGCTGTGGTCTGCTGCCCGCATCATATTGACGTCACCCACGATGCTGCCCGACTTCATGACGTCACCTCGAGATGTCTGTTGACGTCACCCATGATGCTGCCCGACTTCATGACGTCACCTCGAGATGTCTGCTGACGTCACCTCGAGATGTCTGCTGACGTCACCTCACGATGTCTGCTGACGTCACCTCACGATGTCTGCCTGACGTCACCTCGAGATGTCTGCTGACGTCACCTCGAGATGTCTGCTGACGTCACCTCGAGATGTCTGCTGACGTCACCTCGAGATGTCTGCTGACGTCAGTGCTGCTGACGTCATCACGCCTGACATCACATGATGTCACATCGAGTGTTTCTAGTAATTATTTTAATATTGTCGAGAAGATTGAGAGAAGATATATGTCGTGTGTTAATTAATTCCTCTCAGTCAGTCTTCTCACATTTTAGTATGTCTTAGTTTTATGCACAGAAAAGTATCATTTGCTAGTTTAAGCCATGTTGTACCGCGGTGTGTTTTTAAAGTTTCCGTGTGTCCAGTGAGGTCTGAGCCAGACCTGACTAGCACCACTGTGCTAAGTCGCCTGTGTGACCAGTACATTTGACAGCTGATGTCAAGACAGCTCCGAGTGACCGAGCCCTCTTGTACAGAAAGCTTTTATGCTCGTCGCTCCTGTTGTTCTGCAGAATCGTACCTGCTACGATTCCCATCGAGATTTGTTTCACTTCACCTCCAGACCATCAGAGTGCAGTTATATGTAGAGAAAAAAGTCTGGGGACGCTTAGGCTAATCTCTGCTATAACTCCAACTGCCGAATGACACTCGCCAAGCCGCAGTTAGCCACTGTCGGCAGGCGCTGTGTCAGCCTCGTGTCACAAGCTTCAGTGAGCAGCCTGCACAAAGATGATGTCACTTTGACTGCTAGCTCTCTCACTGCAGTCTGATGTATGATGTTACGACTCCCAGATGTTTCGCCCAGTCGTCTCTGCGACGACTCGCTCCACAACTCACTCCACGCTCGCCGGCAGTGACAGCCCAGCGACAGTACCAGTCGAGAAGTGTCCTGAGTCGCTTGCCAGAAGTCCTGCCCAGTTGCCGAGTTTTGTCGACGCCTCACTCGAGGGCACCAGCATGTTGTGCCCCAGGTTGAGTGAAACCTGCAGCGACTCCTACGATGTCTGCTTCACCGTTCCAGAGGAGACCGTAACCTGCTATGTCACAGCTCAGCCGCAGCGATGTCTCCCGTGTTGCAGTATCTGTCCAGACGCAGGAAGGCGTGCAGTGATGCCCTTCGACGCTCACTGCCTTTGACCACGATGTTTAGCACACCCCACTTGTTTTTTCTTCCCTCCCTGTAGGAAGTTTTTTTTCCATGTCCATATGTATATATATGTTTTTATTTTGTGTTCTGTGCCCTGTTCCTACGAGAGAGAGACCGAGTTTCTTTTACTACCAGTATTGTCGCGTCGGGACGACGCGCGGTAGGTGGCCGAGCATATGTAGACAGCCTGTACTGTCTGCACAGCTGTCTGCCAGCTTAGTTCATATTTCGCGCCACTCAGGTGCTGCCATCTATAGGCCTTGCCACTTCAGTATGCCCAGACATGCCTCCGCCTCACTCACACAGCGGCCTAGCAGGAAGACACAAGTACTAGTAGCTCTCTCTCGTGGGATGGCCCTGCCCGGGCCATGGGCACAACACAAGCCTGTGTACCCACCACGACTTAACAATAAACGAAGAAGCCTCCGAAGAAGACGTATCATTTATCCACCCGCTACCAGAATACCAAACAACCTTTTTATATTAAACGACAGCCAGCACGGATTCATGGAAGGCAAATCCTGTGTCACAAACCTACTAGAGTTTTACGACAAGGTAACTGAAGTAAGAAATGAGAGGGAGGGGTGGGTTGATTGCATTTTCTTGGACTGCAAGAAGGCCTTCCTCACAAGAGATTAGTACAAAAGCTAGAGGAACAGGCACGTATAACAGGAAGGGCACTGTAATGGATCAGAGAATACCTAACAGGGAGGCAACAGCGAGTCATGGACTGTGATGAGGTATCACAGTGGGCGCCAGTGACGAGCGGGGTCCCACAGGGGTCAGTCCTGGGACCAGTGCTATTCTTGGAATATGTGAATGACATGACGGAAGGGATAGACTCAGAAGTGTCCCTGTTTGCAGATGACGTGAAGTTAATGAGGAGAATTAAATCAGACGCGGACCAGACAGGTCTACAAAGAGATCTGGACAGGCTGGATGTGTGGTCCAGAAACTGGCTCCTAGAATTTAACCCCGCCAAATGCAAAGTCATGAAGATCAGAGGAAGACAAAGAAGACTGCAGACAGAGTATAGGCTAGGTGGCCAAAGGCTGCAAACATCACTCAAGGAGAAAGACCTAGGAGTGAGTATAATACCGAGTACATCGCCAGAAGCACACATTAACCAGATAACTGCTGCGGCATATGGGCGCTTGGCAAACCTGAGAATAGCGTTCTGGTACCTCAGTAAGGAATCGTTCAAGACTTTATACACTGTGTACGTCAGGCCCATACTGGAGTACGAACCACCAGTTTGGAACGCACACCTGGTCAAACACATCAAGAAATTAGAGAAAGTGCAAAGGTTTGCAACAAGGCTAGTTCCAGAGCTAAGGGGAATGTCCTATGAAGAAAGATTAAGGGAAATCGGTCTGACAACACTGGAGGACAGGAGGGTCAGGGGAGACATGATAACGACATACAAAATACTGCATGGAATAGACAAGGTGGACAGAGACAGGATGTTCCAGAGATGGAACACAGAAACAAGGGGTCACAATTGGAAGATGAAGACTCAGATGAGTCAAAGGGATGTTAGGAAGTATTTCTTCAGTCATATAGTAGTTAGGAAGTGGAATAGTCTGGCAAACGATGTAGTGGAGGCAGGAACTATACATAGTTTTAAGACAAGGTATGATAGAGCTCATGGAGCAGGGGAAGAGAGGACCTAGTAGCGGTCGGTGATGAGGCAGGGCCAGGAGTTGAGTCTCGACCCCTGCAACCACAATTAGGTAAGTACACACACACACACACACAAACACACACACACACACACACACACACACACACACACACACACACACACACACACACACACACACAAACACTCACACACACGCACACACACACACGCACGCGCACACACACACACACACACACACACACACTCATGCACACACACACACACACACACACACACACACACACACACACACACAAGCACACACACACACACACACACACACACACACACACACACACACACACACACACATACACAGTGGGTCACAATCGCCAGGCTCCGAGAATCTTAGTGCTTTTAGGGCGTGTTTTAGCAGCTAGAAGCAACCAGTGTTAGTGACAACGTCAATGAACAACCCTACAAGTGATAACCAAAGTATTAGCAAAAATAAATAAAGTAAAGGCGAGAGAAAGCCTGAAATTATACAACAAAATTTCAAAGTGCCAGTTCGTTGAGGCCTAGTTGGCACTTGTTGCCACATTGTTACACATATACAAAGTACAAAGCGAGTGACTAAAGAGAAAAGATCAAATAGAATTAAGAGAGGTTGGCTAACGGCAAACTGTGATGTAGCACACACCGTGAACAAGCTAGCCAGAAAGGGGATGTATGTATATATATATATATATATATATATATATATATATATATATATATATATATATATATATATATATATATATATATATATATATATATATATATATGCAATAAGATCACAGTAAACAGGTGACTTCAAAATATGCAAAACAACCACTCTGAAAGAATAGAGAAATTCCAATGTGAGTAGTCACGACAGCGCTTGGAATTTCTCTATTCTTTCAGAGTGGTTGTTTTGCATTTTGTATATATATATATATATATATATCTATATATATATATATATATATATCTATATATATATATATATATACATACATATACATAAATATATATAAGCAGAGGTGGTGGCAGCAGTAGGCCTGAGGAAGTAGCACCGCCATAACAGGTTGGGTGTCATCACAAATAAGAAGTGTACTTACCAAAAGTGAAGTGTAAATTATAAAAGTAGCAGTATACAGGTGATAAGTGTGGTAAATGAGGACTCAAAAGGGCAACGAGAAAAGAATAGCTGAAGAAGTCAGCGGTGGAAGGGCGAGGTGCACGAGTCATCGTACAGCGAGCATCGTACATCAGGCATCTGGATGGACGTCCCCTCTGAGGAGTAAGGTACAAATCACCTGTTTGTGGTTGGCGGTAAGTTTTGAGTGGTAGAGCCGGCCCTACGATCACTGGTAGCTGGCTATCACAAACCCTGCTCCAGAGCGATTATCATACACACAACACCTAGCAGTAGTAGGAAGATAAAATATGTAGGAGCAAGGAATAGGCAGGAGGATTAAGTCGTGGCTAATGGGACTACAGCCCTGACAACAGTTTCGAGAGATAATGTTTCAGGACACAAAGACAGTACAATCTGAGAAGCAAGTATTGGGTACACATGTAGTAAAAGGTAGTACATAACTGGGTGAAAGAATGACTTGTTAACACATGCTAGTATTATAATTATTAGAATTACTCTCAGTGTTAATGGTATCTTATTAGTATTACGGATACACAGAGGTGAATTGTATTTCTGGGACATATAAACAACTGACGTGCTCACACACACACGTGCGCACACACATACACTCGGGGCCAGGAGCTGAGTGTCGACCCCTGAAACCACAACTAGGTGAGTACACACAGCTGATCCTTGGAATTTGACCGCGTCCCCTCACCCCCCCACACACCTTTCCCTCTCCCACAGACCTTTCCCCTCCCCCACTCTTGCCTTCACTCCCTCCTCCCTCCTATCTTTCCCTCTCCCCCTCCCTCGCGTTTCTCTCTCTCATAGCCTTTTTCCCTCCCCTTCCCCCTACTCTTTCTCTCTCTCTCTCTCTCTCTCTCTCTCTCTCTCTCTCTCTCTCTCTCTCTCTCTCTCTCACTCCCATAACCCTATCTCTCACCCTCCTCTCTCTCTATAGGCTTCTCTCTCCATCTCTCCATTTCTCTCTCTCATAGCCTTTTCCCTCACCCTTCTTTCTCCCTCTCTCTCTCTCTCTCTCTCCCTCTCTTTCTCCCTCTCTCTACCCTTTCTCTCCCCCCTCACATTTCTCTCTCTCTCCCCCTTGGTCTTATCCCTCACCCCCATACTCTCTCTTCTCTCTCCCTCTTTCTACCCTTTCTCTCTCCTCTCTCTCCCTCTTTCTACCCTTTCTCTCTCCCCCTCGCACCCTCTCCCTCCTCTAGCCTTCTGTCTGTGGTTAAAAAAAAAAAAAAAAAAAAAAAAAAAAAAAAAAAAAATGGGTGGCCCTAGAGGACGGAAAACCAGAGATCTGGTAGACGAACCAGGGAGGAAAGACTGGGAGTTAGAGCTCCAAAAAAGGGAGGAAGAGTGGGGAAAGAAGATAGTAGAGCTTGGTAAGAAAATGGAGGAGCGGATAGCTGAAGAGTGCAGGAAGTGGGAAGTACAGGTCTTAGCAGCAGAAGCTAGGATACAGTGCTTAGAAGAGAAACTGCAAAGCCTGAAACAGATTAGAGAGACAAATGACAATTCAGATGTGACATCAGGAAACTCAATGTCAGGCGCAGACAAGGGGACAGTAAGCAACAACGGAGACATGCCGTACACGAAGGCCCTATCAGACCCACGTGGGGCCAGGGAAAAGACGAGGAGCACACTAAGATCAAATGACAGGTCCGAAGACAATGAAGGTATGCTATATGCAGAGATTCTAAAAGCCAACTGCAGTAGCAAGGGACAGCTGGTCATGAAAGACCAGAGAATAGAAGTTTCAGATATGACAGGGACTGAAGGCAAGAACATGTCAATGGAAGGAAATAAAATGCCTCAGAGGAAGCAGATGGAGACTCAGTGGGAGGAGGAAAGGGCGAGGTCAGTTTTTGTGTACGGGCTCCAAGAAGCCAAGGGGGACAACTTTGAAGAAATAAAACAGGAGGAGAAAAAAATGATTGAAGGCATCATGAAAACAATAGGTGAGGGCGATATGACCCAGGTTACAAATTTTCAGAGAATTGGGTGGTTTGCGAGTGGAAGGATACGGCCTGTCAGAGTAACTTTCAAGGAAGAATCAGTTCGAACCAGGATTCTGCAAGAGAAAGCAAGACTGAGGGACAAAGGGGTACCAGAGAGTATACCTCGACTGCGACAGAACACAAGAAGAAAGGACTACACTGAAAGAGAGGGTACAGAGACACAAGGAGGAACGAGAGGCAATTACGAAAATGAGCAGGACCCAGACACAGGAGGAAGGGCAAACACACCCCACAGAATCTCCCACCAAAAGACTCCAACCGCGACATTCCCAATGCAACTGAGCAACCTATACTACAACCCACTCACTGTTCCCTCTGCCACCAACCCCCATATCACAAACCTCACCCCAACAGCTGTCCCTTATGGGCATTCTGACCCCACCCCCATCATCACAAACCCCACCAACACCACAGCCCCATATAGGCCCCCACCAAGGCTCTCGCTCCCCCAACCCCAATATTCTTGCATGACCACAATGATAGAAAAGAAACTGAAAGTTTGGTACACAAACGCGGATGGAATAACGAATAAACATGAGGAGTGGAACGAAAGAATCAGTGAAAAATCCCCAGACATCATAGCAGTCACAAAAACAAAACTCGCTGAGACAATAACAGACACAATCTTCCCAACGGGATATCAGATCCTGAGGAAAGATAGAAGGAGTAGAGGGGGAGGAGGGGTTGCACTGCTCATAAAACACCGATGGGGATTTGAGGAAATGGAAGGCATGGACATGATTGAAGAAAGAGACTACATTGTAGGTACAATTCAGTCCGGAGAACATAAAGTAGTCATTGGAGTGATGTATAACCCACCAAAGAACTGCAGGAGGCCAAGAGAGGAGTACGAAGAAAACAACAGGGTGATGGTGGACACACTGGCTGAGGTGGCAAGAAGAGCTCACTCGAGCAGAGCAAAGTTACTGGTAATGGGCGATTTCAACCACAGGGAGATCGACTGGGAAAACCTGGAGCCACATGGGGGTCCCGAAACATGGAGAGCCAAGATGATGGATGTGGTACTTGAAAACCTCATGCATCAACATGTCAGGGACACAACCAGAGAGAGAGGGGAGGATGAGCCAGCAAGACTGGATCTTGTGTTCACCCTGAGCAGTTCAGACATTGAGGACATCACTTACGAGAGGCCCCTTGGAGCTAGCGATCACGTGGTTCTGAGTTTTGATTATATAGTAGAGTTACAAGTGGAGAAGGTAACAGGAACTGAAGGGGACAGGCCAAACTATAAAAGGGGGGACTACACAGGTATGAGAAACTTCCTGCAGGAGGTTCAGTGGGACAGAGAAATGGTAGGAAAATCAGTAAACGAGAAGATGGAATATGTGGCAACAAAGTGCAAGGAGGCAGAGGAAAGTTTTGTTCCCAAGGGAAACGGAAATAATAGGAAGACCAAAACGAGTCCTTGGTTTACCCGAAGGTGTAGGGAGGCAAAAACTAAGTGCAACAGAGAATGGAAAAGGTACAGGAGGCATAGGACCCAGGAAAACAAGAAGATTAGTAGAAGAGCCAGAAACGAGTATGCACAGATAAGGAGGGAGGCCCAGCGACAGTATGAAAACGACATAGCATCGAAAGTCAAATCTGACCCGAAACTGCTGTATAGCCACATTAGGAGGAAGACAACAGTCAAGGACCAGGTGATAAGGCTGAGGAAAGAAGGTGGAGAACTCACAAGAAACGATCAAGAGGTATGTGAGGAGCTCAACACGAGATTTAAGGAAGTATTTACAGTAGAGACAGGAAGGACTCTGGGGGGACAGACCAGATGGGGACACCAGCAAGGAATACACCAACAAGTGTTGGACGACATACATACAGATGAGGAGGAGGTGAAGAAACTGCTAAGGGATATCGATACCTCAAAGGCAGTGGGACCGGACAACATCTCCCCGTGGGTCCTTAGAGAGGGAGCAGATATGTTGTGCGTGCCACTTACCACAATCTTCAACACGTCCCTGGAAACTGGGCAACTACCTGAGGTATGGAAGACGGCAAATGTAGTTCCCATTTTTAAAAAAGGAGACAGAAAAGAGGCACTAAACTATAGACCTGTGTCATTGACGTGTATAGTATGCAAAATTATGGAGAAGATTATCAAGAGGAGAGTGGTGGAGCACCTGGAACGGAACAAGAGTATAAATGCCAACCAGCACGGATTCACGGAAGGCAAATCCTGTGTCACAAACCTTCTGGAGTTTTATGATAAAATAACAGAAGTAAGACATGAGAGAGAGGGGTGGGTTGATTGCATCTTCTTGGACTGCAAGAAGGCTTTTGACACAGTTCCTCACAAGAGATTAGTGCAGAAGCTAGAGCATCAGGCGCATATAACAGGAAGGGCACTGCAATGGATCAGAGAATACCTGACAGGGAGGCAACAACGAGTCATGGTACGTAATGATGTATCACAGTGGGCACCTGTGACGAGCGGCGTCCCACAGGGGTCGGTCCTAGGACCAGTGCTATTTTTGGTATATGTGAACGACATGATGGAAGGGTTAGACTCAGAAGTGTCCCTGTTTGCAGATGATGTGAAGTTAATGAGGAGAATTAAATCTGATGAGGACCAGGCAGGACTTCAAAGAGACCTGGACAGACTGGACACCTGGTCCAGCAAATGGCTTCTCGAATTTAATCCTGCCAAATGCAAAGTCATGAAGATAGGGGAAGGGCACAGAAGACCACAGACAGAGTATAGGCTAAGTGGCCAAAGACTGCAAACCTCACTCAAGGAGAAAGATCTTGGGGTGAGTATAACACCGAGCATGTCTCCAGAAGCACACATCAATCAGATAACTGCCGCAGCATATGGGCGCCTGGCAAACCTGAGAACAGCATTCCGATACCTTAGTAAGGAATCGTTCAAGACACTGTACACCATGTATGTCAGGCCCATACTGGAGTATGCAGCACCTGTTTGGAACCCGCACTTGATAAAGCACGTCAAGAAACTAGAGAAAGTACAAAGGTTTGCCACAAGGTTAGTTCCAGAGCTAAGGGGAATGTCCTATGAAGAAAGATTAAGGGAAATCGGCTTGACGACACTGGAGGACAGGAGGGTCAGGGGAGACATGATAACGACATATAAAATACTGTGTGGAATAGACAAGGTGGACAAAGACAGGATGTTCCAGGGAGGGGACACAGAAACAAGAGGCCACAATTGGAAGTTGAAGACACAAATGAGTCAGAGAGATATTAGGAAGTATTTCTTCAGTCATAGAGTTGTAAGGCAGTGGAATAGCCTAGAAAATGATGTAGTGGAGGCAGGAACCATACACAGTTTTAAGACGAGGTTTGATAAAGCTCATGGAGCGGGGAGAGAGAGGGCCCAGTAGCAACCGGTGAAGAGGCGGGGCCAGGAGCTAAGACTCGTCCCCTGCAACCACAAATAGGTGAGTAAATAGGTGAGTACACACACACACACACACACACACACGCACACAGACACACACACAGACACACACACACACATGCACACACACACACACATATACACACACACACACACACACACACACACACACACACACACACACACACACACACACACACACACACACACACACACACACACACACATACAAAATACTGAAAGGAATTGACAAGGTGGACAAAGACAGGATGTTCCAGAGATTGGACACAGTAACAAGGGGACACAGTTGGAAGCTGAAGACACAGATGAGTCAGTAAGTGGAATAGTTTGTTAGGATGTTAGGAAGTATTTCTTCAGCCACAGAGTAGTCAGTAAGTGGAATAGTTTGGGAAGTGATGTAGTGGAGGCAGGATCCATACATAGCTTTAAGCAGAGGTATGATAAAGCTCACGGCTCAGGGAGAGTGACCTAGTAGCGATCAGTGAAGAGGTGGGGCCAGGAGCTCGGACTCGACCCCCGCAACCTCAACTAGGTGAGTACAACTAGGTGAGTACACACACACACACACACACACACGCACACTAACATGCACTCACACACACACACACACACACACACACACACACACAGTGGGTGCAGATGTGGGTCACAAGGCTCCGAGAACCTTAGTGTTTTTAAGGCGTGCAGTAACTGCTAGCAGTAATCAGTGATAGTGACAACGTCAGTTAGCAATCCTACGAGTGATAACTAAAGTTATTAGTTACAAAAAAAGTCGAGAAGAAGCCTGAAATCATTAATATTTCAAAGTGCCAAACCGTTAGTGGCACCTGTTGCCACACAGATTCAAATATTCAAAGATCAAAGTGAGTGTGGAAGCAGGTGTTCAAGAATTACCAACGTTTGGATAACAAGTGAAATGTGGGGCACCATAAAGTGAGAGGGAAAACGTTAATAAGCAAAAGGAGAAAGGAAAAATAAAACATATAATAAGGGAAAGTGGCAGAGTAGGCCTGCTGAAGCAGTGACGTCACAAGTGGTGTGCCATTATTCAAATAAAGTTAAGTGTATATAATGTGAAGTGTATACTATCATAAGTGAAAAGTGAAATCATGTGAGGAATGCGGGATGCATGAGCATATATGGTTATAAACATCATGGGTGAAGGATCTCCAAAATAGTGATAGAAGGCCTATGTACGACGAATATGTCATCAGCATCTGGCAACCTGTCACTGCACCGCTGCCAGCACAAGTATTGCTCACCTATTGTGGTTGCAAGTTGTCAGATTCTGGTCTCTGCATCACTGTTAGTTACTGGTCACTCCTGCAAGCTATTACCAGAATTAGGGTAGAAATAACATAGATAAGGTGAAGATGATGTTGAGGAGAGTGTGAGGTGTAGAGCAGACTAGCGAGGGGTAACGTAGGGGTAACGTAGGGGTAACGTAGTATAACTACCGGTAGTTATTAGCAGTATGAATACTTAGGAAGCTAGGAAGTCCTCTCTCAATGTGAGCAAGGAATAGGATAATAACCAGCAGTAACTGATACTTAAATCCAGAAAGGGCAATAAGTGGAGAGAGTAGCATTACTAGGAAAGACAACTGGGACTAAATATGAGCATACACGACAGAGAGGCATAACAGATCTTTCAACCACAACAACCCCTCCCCTACCCCCCCTAACCATCTCTCCCTCACACATATACACACACACACACACACAAGGGTAGACACTTACAGAAGCTTTAGACCCTAGTACCAATTTCCGCCAAACACACGAACACACACACATACACACACATATACACACATACACACACCTCTACTAGCCAAATACACACACACACACACACACACACACATACATACACACATACACACCCTTACTAGGCGAGTACACACACACAAACATATACACACACATGCACATACACACACACACACACACACACACACACACACACACACACACACACACACACACACACACACACATGCACCCACACACACATAAGGACCCTGTTATCAAGCGGTCACTCTACCCTCAGCCTTCTTTCCCCTCCCCTCACCTTCTAATCCCATCATGCACACACACCTCCCCTGCTTCTAAGGGTCACTCATCCTTCTCTCCCCCTCCCCTCCCCCTTAATCCCATCCCTCTCTCTCCCACACATGCACACACACATACACAAGCACATATACACTTGACACAAACACGTACTCCCCCTTCCCCTAATCACCTCTCCCCCTCCCCCTAGCCACCTACCCCTCCACCAAACCATCTAACCCCCTCCCCCCAACCACCTCCCCCCCTCCAATAACCATCCTCCCCCTCCCCCATAATCATCCATCCTCACTCCCCCTAAGAATCTATTCCCCTCCCCCTAACCATCTCTCCCCCTTCCTTCTGTGGTTCAATGGGGCAACCTAGAACTAGGATGAGAACAAAGGGCCCGAAGGACGAATCTGGGAGGGAGGACTGGGAGGCAGAGCTCAAAAAAAAGGAGGAAGACCAGGGAAGGAGGCTAGATGAGCTTGCAAGGAAGATGGAGAAGAGGTTAGCAGCAGAATGCAGAAGGTAGGAGCAACATGCCACAGTAGCAGAAGCAAAGATACAGAGATTAGAAGAGGAGCTGAGAAATCTGAAGCAGCCTAGAGACAAAGATAATACAGAAGTAGCATCAGCAATGTTTACATCAGACAGACAAAGGGTCTGAAGGGAGCATGGAAGCTAAACTGTATGCAGAGGTCCTGTCAAACCCACATGGGGCCAAAACAAAGACAGGGAGCACACTAGGACAGAATTAGAGGTTGGAAGACATTGAAGGAACTAGGACATGTGCAGGGACCTTACCAGACACTTGTGGGGGGCAGGAACAGGTGAGCAGGAAGGACAAACCAATGAGCATAGGAGCCACAGCTAGGGAAGGGATTGAAGGAAGGAACACTCCACGGGAAGGAACTAAAACACCTCAGAGGATGCAATGGGAGTCACAGTGGGAGGTGGAAAGGGAGAGATCAGTTTTTGTCTATGGGCTAGATGAAGCTGAAGGGGAAACTTATGATGAAAGAAAGCAGGAGGAGAAAAAAAGCAATTGAAGGTATCATGAAAGTGATAGGCGAGGGAGACATGACCCAGGTGGCAAATTTTCGGAGAATCGGGTGGTTCACAAAGAAAAGGAATCGGCCTCTCTAAGTAATTTTCAAGGCAGAATCAACTCGAACCATGATCCTGCAGGAGAAAGCATGGCTGAGAGGCAAACAGGAGTTCATGAGTGTGTACATCGATCGAGACAGAACACAGGAGGAAAGGATGATACTGAAAGAGAGAGTGCAAAAACGAAAGGAGGAATGGGAGGAAACGAAAAAGAAGAGCAGAATAACCCAGGAACAGGTGGAAGGACAAGCACACCCCTCAGGAACACCTGCAGAAGGACTCCAGCCACGACACCCCCAAGGCAACTGAACAATCCAAACCAACCATCACACACCAATCCCTCTGTTCCCACCCCCTGCACCACGAACCCTACCCGTACAGCAACCCTCTATGGGAGCTCTTCCTCCACCTCCACTGCAATCCCCCACAGGCCCCCACCAGGGCTCCTGCTCTCCCAACCCCAGTATTTCCCCAGAGCCACAGTTACAGTATTAGAACAGAAGTTGAAGGTTTGGTACACAAATGTGGATGGATTAACGAAAAAATATTAGGAATGGCAAGAAAGAATCAATGAGAAGTCCCCAGACATCATAGCAGTTACAGAAACAAAATTCACGGAGACAATAACAGATGCAATCTTCCCACCAGGATACCAGATCATGAGGAAAGATAGAAGGGGCACAGGGGGAGGAGGGGTTGCTCTGTTCATAAAAAAACAATGGAAATTCGAGAAAATGGGAGGCATAGACGAGACAGGAGAAAGGGACTACATAGTAGGTACACTTCAGTCTGGGGAGCACAAGGTGGTCATTGCAGTGATGTACAATCCACCACAGAACTGCAGGAGGCCAAGAGAGGAATATGAAGAGAGCAACAGAGCAATGGTGGACACACTTGCTGAGGTGGCAAGAAGCGCTCACCCCAGCAGAGCAAAGTTGCTGGTTATGGGGGATTTCAACCACAGGGAGATTGACTGGGAAAACCTGGAGCCACATAGAGGTCCCGAAACATGGAGAGCCAAGATGTTGGATGTGGTGCTGGAAAACCTAATGCACCAACATGTTCAGGACACTACTAGAGTGAGAGGGGAGGATGAACCAGCAAAATTGGGCCTTGTGTTCACCCTGGGCAGTTCAGACATTGAGGACAT